>NW_026263196.1:1603879-1924655 GCF_947179515.1 Apodemus sylvaticus
AATTTTTCAGAAAACCACGTTTTATGGAAATCTCGCATCGTGCAAAATTTCCTTCTTTTTCCTAAACAACACGTGGTAACTCGAAAAGCTTTGGAGTTGCGTGTTTGTCTAAGCTTCTAGCCTCAAAAGAGAATGTACAGGAGAGTTTTCCCTCGAAAGAATATGTAAGAATACCACGTTATAAGGAAATACAGTGTTGCAGAGTAAAGACAAATAAGTACATATTGGAAACACTTTACGAGAAGAAATAACGCATCATACAATATTTGCTTGTATCTCCTAACAACACGTTGTAACTCAAAAATATTTGGTGTGGCTCGTACCTCTACACGTGTAGCCTCAAAAGAGAACCTACAGGAGAACTTTCTTTCGTCAAAATTTGTCAAAAAACCACGTTTTAAGGAAATCCCACATCGTGCAAAATTATCTTGTTTTTCCTTAACAACACGTTGTAACTCGAAAAGCTTTGGTGTTGTGTGAATGTCTGAGCATGTAGTCTCTAAAGAGAATGCACAGGAGAGTTTTCTCTCGAAAGAACATGTAAGAATACAATGTCATAAGGAAAAACAGTGTTGCAGAGTAAAGACAAATATGTACATAAGGGAAACACTTTACGAGAAAAAATAACGCATCGTACAAAATTAGCTTGTATCTCCTAAACAACACGTGGTAACTCGAAAGGATTTGGTGTGGCGTGTACGTCTATA
The DNA here is from genome assembly GCF_947179515.1 of Apodemus sylvaticus. Lineage (NCBI taxonomy): Eukaryota > Metazoa > Chordata > Mammalia > Rodentia > Muridae > Apodemus > Apodemus sylvaticus. The sequence goes on from NW_026263196.1 coordinate 1,604,587, forward strand.
CAGGTAGCCTCAAAAGAGAACCCACAGGAGAATTTTCTTTCGTCAAAATTTTTCCTAAAACCACGTTTTAAGGAAATCCCGCATCTTGCGAAATTATCTTGTTTTTCATAAACAACACGTTGTAACTCGAAAAGCTTTGGTGTTGCCTGTATGTCTAAGTGTGTAGCCTCAAAAGGGAACGCACAGGATAGTTTTCTCTCGAAAGAATATGCATGAATTCCACCTTATAAGGAAATACAATGTTGCAGAATAAAGACAAATATGTACGTATGGGAAACACTTTACGAAAAGAATTAACGCAACGTAAAAAATTAACTTGTATCTCCTAAACAACACGTTGTAACTCGAAAAGATTTGGTATGGCATGTGCGTCTAAACGTGTAGCCTCAAAAGAAAACCCACAGGAGAATTTTCTTTCGTCAAAATTTTTCAGAAAACCACGTTTTAAGGAAATCCCGCATCGTGCGAAATCATCTTGTTTTTCTTAAACAACATGTTGTAACTCGAAAAGCTTTGGTGTTGCGTGTATGTGTAAGCATGGAGCCTCAAAAGAGAAGGCACAGGAGAGTTTTCTCTCAAAAGAATAGGTAAGTATACCATGTTATAAGGAAATACAATTTTGCAGAGTAAAGACAAATAAGTACATATTGGAAACACTTTACGAGAAGAAATAACGCATCGTACAAAATTAGCTTGTATCTCCTAAACAACACGTTGTAACTCGAAAAGATTTGGTGTGACGTGTACGTCTAAACATGTAGCCTCAAAAGAGAACCCACAGGAGAATTTTCTTTCATCAAAATTTGTCAGAAACCACGTTTTAAAGAAATCTCGCATCGTGCAAAATTATCTTGTTTTTCCTAAACAACAGGTTGTAACTGGAAAATCTTTGGTGTTGCCTGTATGTCTAAGCTTGTAGCCTCAAAAGAGAACTCACAGGAGAGTTTTCTCTCGAAAGAATATGTAAGAATACCACGTTATAAGGAAATACAGTGTTGCAGAGTAAAGACAAATACGTACGTATTGGAAACACTTTAAGAGAAGAAATAACGCATCGTACAAAATTAGCTTGTATCTCCTAAACAACACGTTGTAACTCGAAAAGATTTGGTATGGCCTATATGTCTAAACGTGTAGCCTCAAAAGAGAAGCCACAGGAGAATTTTCTTTCGTCAAAATTGGTCAGTAAACCACATTTTAAGGAAATCCCGCATCATGCGAAATTATCTTGTTTTTCCTAAACAACCGGTCGTAACTCGAAAAGCTTTGGTGTTGCGAGTATGTCTAAGCATGTAGCCTCAAAAGAGAAGGCATAGGAAGAGAGTTTTCCCTTAAAGAAAATGTAAGAATACCACGTTAAAAAGAAATACAGTGTTGCAGAGTAAAGACAAATACGTACATATAGGAAACACTTTACAAGAAGAAATAATGCATCGTAAAAAATTAGCTTGTATCTCCTAAACTACACGTTATAACTCGAAAAGATTTGGTGTGGCGTGTACATCTAAACGTGTAGCCTCAAAAGAGAACCCACAGGAGTATTTTCTTTCGTCAAAATTTTTTCAGAAAACCACGATTTTAGGAAATCCCGCATCGTGCGAAATTATCTTGTTTTTCCTAAACAACACGTTGTAACTCGTGTGCTTTGGTGTTGCATGTATGTCTAAGCATGTAGCCTTCAAAAGAGAATGCACAGGAGAGCTTTCTCTCGAAAGAATATGTAAGAATACCACGTTATCAGGAAATACAGTGTTGCAGAGTAAAGACAAATACTTATGTATTGGAAACACTTTACGAGAAGAAATAAAGCATCGTAAAAAATTAGCTTGTATCTCCTAAACAAAACGTTGTAACTCGAAAATATTTGGTGTGGTGTGTGCGTCTAATCGTGTAGCCTCAAAAGAGATCCCACAGGAGAATTTTCGTTCGTCAAAATTTTTCAGAAAACCACGTTTTAAGGAAATCCCGCATCCTGCGAAATTATCTTGGTTTTCCCAAACAAAACGTCGTAACTCGAAAAGATTTGGTGTTGCCTCTATGTCTAAGCGTGTAGCCTCAAAAGAGAAGGCACAGGAGAGTTTTCTCTATAAAGAATATGTAAGAATACCACGTTATAAGGAAATACATTGTTGCAGAGTAAAGACAAATACGTTCGTATTGGAAACACTTTACTAGAAGAAATAACGCTTCGTACAAGCTTGTATCTCCTAAACAACACGTTTTAACTCGAAATGATTTGGTGTGGCGTGTACGTCTAAACATGTAGCCTCAAAAGAGAACCCACAGGAGAATTTTCTTTCGTCAAAATTTGTAAGAAAACCACGTTTTAAGGAAAGCCCGCATCATGCGAAATTATATTGTTTTTCCTAATCAACACGTGTAAATCAAAAAGATTTGGTTTTGCGTGTATGTCTAAGCATGTAGCCTCAAATGAGAAGGCACAGGAGAATTTTCTCTCGAAAGAATATGCAAGAATACCACGTTATAAGGAAATACAGTGTTGCAGAGTAAAGACAAATACGTACGTATTGGAAACACTTTACGAGAAGAAATAATGCATTGTACAAAATTAGCATGTATCTCCTAAACTACACGTTATAACTCGATAAGATTTGGTGTGACGTGTACATCTAAACGTGTAGCCTCAAAAGAGAACCCACAGGAGTATTTTCTTTGGTCAAATTTTTTTCAGAAAACCACGATTTTAGAAAATCCCACATCGTGCGAAATTATCTTGTTTTTCCTAAACAACACGTTGTAACTCGGATAGCTTTGGTGTTGCGTGTATGTCTAAGCGTGTAGCCTCAAAAGAGAACGCACAGGACAGTTTTCTCTCGAAAGAATATGTAAGAATACCACGTTATGAGGAAATACAATGTTGCAGAGTAAAGACAAATATGTACATACTGGAAACACTTAAACTTTACGAGAAGAAATAATGCATCAGAAAAAATTAGCTTGTAACTCCTAAACAGCACGTTGTAACTCGAAAAGATTTGGTGTGGTGTGTACGTCTAAACATGTAGCTTCAAAAGAGAACCCACAGGAGAATTTTCTTTCGTCAAAATTTGTAAGAAAACCACGTTTTAAGGAAAGCCCGCATCATGCGAAATTATATTGTTTTTCCTAATCAACACGTGTAAATCAAAAAGATTTGGTTTTGCGTGTATGTCTAAGCATGTAGCCTCAAATGAGAAGGCACAGGAGAATTTTCTCTCGAAAGAATATGCAAGAATACCACGTTATAAGGAAATACGGTGTTGCAGAGTAAAGACAAATACGTACGTATTGGAAACACTTTACGAGAAGAAATAATGCATCGTACAAAATTAGCATGTATCTCCTAAACTACACGTTTTAACTCGAAAAGATTTAGTGTGGCGTGTGCGTCTAAACGTGTAGCCTCAAAAGAGAACACACAGGAGAATTTTCTTTCATCAAAATTTGTCAGAAACCACGTTTTAAGGAAATCTTGCATCGTGCGAAATTATCTTGTTTTTCCTAAACAACATGTTGTATCTCAAAAAGCTTTGCTGTTGCGTGTATGTCTAAGGGTGTCGCCTCACAAGAGAACGCACAGGAGAGTTTTCTCTCGAAAGAATATGTAAGAATACCACGTTATAAGGAAATACAGTGTTGCAGAGTAAAGACAAATACGTACGTATTGGAAACACTTTAAGAGAAGAAATAATGCATCGTAAAAAATTAGCTTGTATCTTCTAAACAACACGTTGTAACTCGAAAAGATTTGTTTTGGCTCGTACGACTACACGTGTAGCCTCAAAAGAGAATGCATAGGAGAACGTTCTTTGGTCAAAATTTTCCAGAAAACCACGTTTTATGGAAATCTCGCATCGTGCGAAATTATCTTGTTTTTCCTAAACAAAACGTTGTAACTCGAAAAGCTTTGGCGTTGCGTGTATGCCTAAGCATGTAGCCTCAAAAGAGAACACACAGGAGAGTTTTCCCTCGAAAGAATATGTAAGAATACCACGTTATAGGGAAATACAATGTTGCAGAGTAAAGAGAAATAAGTACGTATTGGAAACACTTTACAAGAAGAAATAACGCATCATAAAAAATTAGCTTGTATCTCCTAAACAACACGTGGTAACTCGAAAGGATTTGGTGTGGCATGTACGTCTAAACGTGTAGCCTCAAAAGAGAACCCACAGGATAATTTTCTTTCGTCAAAATTTGTGAGAAAACCACATTTTAAGGAAATCACGCATCGTGCGAAATAATCTTGATTTTCATAAACAACACATTGTAACTCGAAAAGCTTTGGTGATGCCTGTATGTCTAAGTGTGTAGCCTCAAAGGGAACGCACAGGATAGTTTTCTCTCAAAAGAATATGTAAGAATACCAAGTTATAAGGAAATACAGTGTTGCAGAGTAAAGAAAAATATGTACGTATTGGAAAACTTTACGAGAAGAAATAAAGCATCGTACAAAATTAGCTTGTATCTCCTAAACAACACGTTGTAACTCGAAAAGATTTGGTGCGGCGTGTACGTCTAAATGTGTAGCTTCAAAAGAGAACCCACAGGAGAATTTTCTTTCGTTAAAATTTTTCAGAAAACCACGTTTTAAGGAAATCCCGCATCGTGCGAAATCATCTTCTTTTTCCTAAACAACAAGTTGTAACTCGAAAAGCTTTGGTGTTGCGTGTATGTCTAAGCGTGGAGCCTCAAAAGAGAAGGCACAGGAGAGTTTTCTCTTGAAAGAATATGTAAGAATACCACGTTATAAGGAAATAAAATTTTGATGAGTAAAGACAAATAAGTACATATTGGAAACACTTTACGAGAAGAAATAACGCATCTTACAAAATTAGCTTGTATCTCCTAAACAACACGTTGTTACTCGAAAACATTTGGTGTGACGTGTATGTCTAAACGTGTACCCTCAAAAGAGAACCCACAGGAGTGTTTTCTTTCATCAAAATTTGTCAGAAACCACGTTTTAAGGAAATCTCGCATCGTGCGAAATTATCTTGTTTTTCCTAAACAACACGTTGTAACTCGAAAAGCTTTGGTGTTGCATGTATGTCTAAGTGTGTAGCCTCAACAGAGAACGCAAAGGAGAGTTTTCTCTCGAAAGAATATGTAAGAATACCACGTTATAAGGAAATACAGTGTTGCAGAGTAAAGATAAACACGTACGTATTGGAAACACTTTACTAGAAGAATTAACGCATAGTAAAAAATTAACATGTATCTCCTAAACAACACGTTATAACTCGATAAGATTTGGTGTGACGTGTACATCTAAACGTGTAGCCTCAAAAGAGAACCCACAGGAGTATTTTCTTTGGTCAAATTTTTTTCAGAAAACCACGATTTTAGAAAATCCCACATCGTGCGAAATTATCTTGTTTTTCCTAAACAACACGTTGTAACTCGGATAGCTTTGGTGTTGCGTGTATGTCTAAGCGTGTAGCCTCAAAAGAGAACGCACAGGACAGTTTTCTCTCGAAAGAATATGTAAGAATACCACGTTATGAGGAAATACAATGTTGCAGAGTAAAGACAAATATGTACATACTGGAAACACTTAAACTTTACGAGAAGAAATAATGCATCAGAAAAAATTAGCTTGTAACTCCTAAACAGCACGTTGTAACTCGAAAAGATTTGGTGTGGTGTGTACGTCTAAACATGTAGCTTCAAAAGAGAACCCACAGGAGAATTTTCTTTCGTCAAAATTTGTAAGAAAACCACGTTTTAAGGAAAGCCCGCATCATGCGAAATTATATTGTTTTTCCTAATCAACACGTGTAAATCAAAAAGATTTGGTTTTGCGTGTATGTCTAAGCATGTAGCCTCAAATGAGAAGGCACAGGAGAATTTTCTCTCGAAAGAATATGCAAGAATACCACGTTATAAGGAAATACGGTGTTGCAGAGTAAAGACAAATACGTACGTATTGGAAACACTTTACGAGAAGAAATAATGCATCGTACAAAATTAGCATGTATCTCCTAAACTACACGTTTTAACTCGAAAAGATTTAGTGTGGCGTGTGCGTCTAAACGTGTAGCCTCAAAAGAGAACACACAGGAGAATTTTCTTTCATCAAAATTTGTCAGAAACCACGTTTTAAGGAAATCTTGCATCGTGCGAAATTATCTTGTTTTTCCTAAACAACATGTTGTATCTCAAAAAGCTTTGCTGTTGCGTGTATGTCTAAGGGTGTCGCCTCACAAGAGAACGCACAGGAGAGTTTTCTCTCGAAAGAATATGTAAGAATACCACGTTATAAGGAAATACATTGTTGCAGAGTAAAGACAAATACGTTCGTATTGGAAACACTTTACTAGAAGAAATAACGCTTCGTACAAGCTTGTATCTCCTAAACAACACGTTTTAACTCGAAATGATTTGGTGTGGCGTGTACGTCTAAACATGTAGCCTCAAAAGAGAACCCACAGGAGAATTTTCTTTCGTCAAAATTTGTAAGAAAACCACGTTTTAAGGAAAGCCCGCATCATGCGAAATTATATTGTTTTTCCTAATCAACACGTGTAAATCAAAAAGATTTGGTTTTGCGTGTATGTCTAAGCATGTAGCCTCAAATGAGAAGGCACAGGAGAATTTTCTCTCGAAAGAATATGCAAGAATACCACGTTATAAGGAAATACAGTGTTGCAGAGTAAAGACAAATACGTACGTATTGGAAACACTTTACGAGAAGAAATAATGCATTGTACAAAATTAGCATGTATCTCCTAAACTACACGTTATAACTCGATAAGATTTGGTGTGACGTGTACATCTAAACGTGTAGCCTCAAAAGAGAACCCACAGGAGTATTTTCTTTGGTCAAATTTTTTTCAGAAAACCACGATTTTAGAAAATCCCACATCGTGCGAAATTATCTTGTTTTTCCTAAACAACACGTTGTAACTCGGATAGCTTTGGTGTTGCGTGTATGTCTAAGCGTGTAGCCTCAAAAGAGAACGCACAGGACAGTTTTCTCTCGAAAGAATATGTAAGAATACCACGTTATGAGGAAATACAATGTTGCAGAGTAAAGACAAATATGTACATACTGGAAACACTTAAACTTTACGAGAAGAAATAATGCATCAGAAAAAATTAGCTTGTAACTCCTAAACAGCACGTTGTAACTCGAAAAGATTTGGTGTGGTGTGTACGTCTAAACATGTAGCTTCAAAAGAGAACCCACAGGAGAATTTTCTTTCGTCAAAATTTGTAAGAAAACCACGTTTTAAGGAAAGCCCGCATCATGCGAAATTATATTGTTTTTCCTAATCAACACGTGTAAATCAAAAAGATTTGGTTTTGCGTGTATGTCTAAGCATGTAGCCTCAAATGAGAAGGCACAGGAGAATTTTCTCTCGAAAGAATATGCAAGAATACCACGTTATAAGGAAATACGGTGTTGCAGAGTAAAGACAAATACGTACGTATTGGAAACACTTTACGAGAAGAAATAATGCATCGTACAAAATTAGCATGTATCTCCTAAACTACACGTTTTAACTCGAAAAGATTTAGTGTGGCGTGTGCGTCTAAACGTGTAGCCTCAAAAGAGAACACACAGGAGAATTTTCTTTCATCAAAATTTGTCAGAAACCACGTTTTAAGGAAATCTTGCATCGTGCGAAATTATCTTGTTTTTCCTAAACAACATGTTGTATCTCAAAAAGCTTTGCTGTTGCGTGTATGTCTAAGGGTGTCGCCTCACAAGAGAACGCACAGGAGAGTTTTCTCTCGAAAGAATATGTAAGAATACCACGTTATAAGGAAATACAGTGTTGCAGAGTAAAGACAAATACGTACGTATTGGAAACACTTTAAGAGAAGAAATAATGCATCGTAAAAAATTAGCTTGTATCTTCTAAACAACACGTTGTAACTCGAAAAGATTTGTTTTGGCTCGTACGACTACACGTGTAGCCTCAAAAGAGAATGCATAGGAGAACGTTCTTTGGTCAAAATTTTCCAGAAAACCACGTTTTATGGAAATCTCGCATCGTGCGAAATTATCTTGTTTTTCCTAAACAAAACGTTGTAACTCGAAAAGCTTTGGCGTTGCGTGTATGCCTAAGCATGTAGCCTCAAAAGAGAACACACAGGAGAGTTTTCCCTCGAAAGAATATGTAAGAATACCACGTTATAGGGAAATACAATGTTGCAGAGTAAAGAGAAATAAGTACGTATTGGAAACACTTTACAAGAAGAAATAACGCATCATAAAAAATTAGCTTGTATCTCCTAAACAACACGTGGTAACTCGAAAGGATTTGGTGTGGCATGTACGTCTAAACGTGTAGCCTCAAAAGAGAACCCACAGGATAATTTTCTTTCGTCAAAATTTGTGAGAAAACCACATTTTAAGGAAATCACGCATCGTGCGAAATAATCTTGATTTTCATAAACAACACATTGTAACTCGAAAAGCTTTGGTGATGCCTGTATGTCTAAGTGTGTAGCCTCAAAGGGAACGCACAGGATAGTTTTCTCTCAAAAGAATATGTAAGAATACCAAGTTATAAGGAAATACAGTGTTGCAGAGTAAAGAAAAATATGTACGTATTGGAAAACTTTACGAGAAGAAATAAAGCATCGTACAAAATTAGCTTGTATCTCCTAAACAACACGTTGTAACTCGAAAAGATTTGGTGCGGCGTGTACGTCTAAATGTGTAGCTTCAAAAGAGAACCCACAGGAGAATTTTCTTTCGTTAAAATTTTTCAGAAAACCACGTTTTAAGGAAATCCCGCATCGTGCGAAATCATCTTCTTTTTCCTAAACAACAAGTTGTAACTCGAAAAGCTTTGGTGTTGCGTGTATGTCTAAGCGTGGAGCCTCAAAAGAGAAGGCACAGGAGAGTTTTCTCTTGAAAGAATATGTAAGAATACCACGTTATAAGGAAATAAAATTTTGATGAGTAAAGACAAATAAGTACATATTGGAAACACTTTACGAGAAGAAATAACGCATCTTACAAAATTAGCTTGTATCTCCTAAACAACACGTTGTTACTCGAAAACATTTGGTGTGACGTGTATGTCTAAACGTGTACCCTCAAAAGAGAACCCACAGGAGTGTTTTCTTTCATCAAAATTTGTCAGAAACCACGTTTTAAGGAAATCTCGCATCGTGCGAAATTATCTTGTTTTTCCTAAACAACACGTTGTAACTCGAAAAGCTTTGGTGTTGCATGTATGTCTAAGTGTGTAGCCTCAACAGAGAACGCAAAGGAGAGTTTTCTCTCGAAAGAATATGTAAGAATACCACGTTATAAGGAAATACAGTGTTGCAGAGTAAAGATAAACACGTACGTATTGGAAACACTTTACTAGAAGAATTAACGCATAGTAAAAAATTAACATGTATCTCCTAAACAACACGTTGTAACTCAAAAAGATCTGGTGTGGCGTGTATGTCTAAACGTGTAGCCTCAAAAGAGAACCCACAGGAGAATTTTCTTTCTTCAAAATTTTTGAGAAAATCACGTTTTAAGGAAATCCTGCATCGTGCGAAATCATCTTCTTTTTCCTAAACAACATGTTGTAACTCGAAAAACTTTAGTGTTGCGTGTATGTCTAAACGTGGAGCCTCAAAAGAGAAGGCACAGGAGAGTTTTCTCTCGAAAGAATATGTAAGAACACCACGCTATTAGGAAATACAATTTTGCAGAGTAAAGACAAATACGTACATATTGGGAACACTTTACGAGAAGAAATAATGCATTATTAAAAATTAGCTTTTATCTCCTAAACAACACGTTGTAACTCGAAAAGATTTGGTTTGGCATGTAAGTCTAAACGTGTAGCCTCAAAAGAGAACCAACAAGAGAATTTTCTTTCGTCAAAATTTGTCAGAAAACCACGTTTTAAGGAAATCCCGCATCGTGCGAAATTATTTGTTTTTCCTAAACAACACGTTGTAACTCGAAAAGCTTTGGTGTTGCCTGTATGTCTAAGCGTGTAGCCTCAAAAGAGAATGCACAGGAGAGTTTTCTCTCGGAAGAACATGTAAGAATACCACGTTATAAGGAAATACAGTGTTGCAGAGTAAAGACAAAAACGTACATATTGGAAACACTTTACGAGAAGAAATAACGCATCATAAATTATTAACTTGTATCTCCTAAACAACAAGTGGTAACTCGAAAAGATTTGGTTTGGCGTGTACGTCTAAAAGTGTAGCCTCAAAGACAACGAACAGGAGAATTTTCTTTCGTCAAAATTTGTGAGAAAACCACGTTTTAAGGAAATCCTGCATCCTGCGAAATTATCTTGTTTTTCCTAAACAACACGTTGTAATTCAAAAAGCTTTGGTGTTGCGTGTATATCTAAGCTTGTAGCCTCAAAAGAGAATGCACAGTAGAGTATTCTCTCGAAACAATATGTGAGAATACCACGTTATAGGAAATACAGTGTTGCAGACTAAAGACAAATACGTAAGTATTGGAAAAAACTTTACGAAAAGATATAATGCATCATACAAAATTAGCTTGTATCTCCTAAACAACACGTTGTAACTCGAAAGGATTTGGTGTGGCATGTACGGCTAAACGTGTAGCCTCAAAAGAGAAACGACAGGAGGATTTTCCTTCGTCAAAATTTGTCAGAAACCCACATTTTATGGAAATCCCGCATCGTGCGAAATTATCTTGTTTCTCCTAAACAACACGTTGTAATTCGAAAAGCTTTGGTGTTGCATGTATGTCTAAGCGTGTGGCCTCAAAAGAGAATTCACAGGAGAGTTTCTGTCGAAAGAATATGTAAGAATACCACGTTATAAGGAAATACAGTGTTGCAGCATAAAGACAAATACGTACGTATTGGAAACACTTTACGAGAAGAAATAACGCATCGTACAAAATTAGCTTGTATCTCCTAACTAACACGTTGTAACTCGAAAAGATTTCGTGTGGCGTGTACGTCTAAACGTGTAGCCTCAAAAGAGAACCCACAAGAGAATTTTCTTTCGTCAAAATTTGTCAGAAAACCATGTTCTAAGGAAATACCTCATCGTGCGAAATTACCTTGTTTTTCCTAAACTACACGTTGTAACTCGAAAAGCTTTGGTGTTGCGTGTATGTCTAAGCGTGTAGCCTCAAAAGAGGACACAGGAGAGTTTTCTCTCGAAAGAATATGTAGGAATACCACGTTATAAGGAAATACAGTGTTGCAGAGTAAAGATAAATAGGTAGTAATTGTAAATACTATACCAGAAGAAATGACGCATGGTACAAAATTAGCTTGTATCTCCTAAACAACACGTTGTAATTCGAAAATATTTGGTGTGGCATGTGCGTCTAAACGTGTAGCCTCAAAAGAGAACCCACAGGAGAATTTTCTTTCTTCAAAATTTGTCAGAAAACCACGTTTTAAGGAAATCCCTCATCGTGCGAACTTATCTTGTTTTTCCTAAACAACACATTGTAACTCAAAAAGCTTTGGTGCTCGTGTATGTCTAAGCAAGTAGCCTCAAAAGAGAATGCACAGGAGAGTTTTCTCTCGAAAGAATATATAAGAATACCACGTTATAAGGAAATACAGTGTTGCAAAATAAAGACAAATACGTACGTATTGGAAACACTTTACGAGAAGAAATAATGCATCGTACAAAATTAGCTTGTTTCTCCTAAAGAACACGTTGTAACTCGAAAATATTTGGCGTGGTGTGTACGTCTAAACATGTAGCCTCAAAAGAGAACCCACAGGAGAAATTTCTTTCGTCAAAATTTGTCAGAAAACCACGTTTTAAGGAAATCCCGCATCATGCGAAATTATCTTGTTTTTCCTAAACAACACGTTGTAACTCGAAAATCTTTGGTGTTGCGTGTATGTCTAAGCGTGTAGCCTCAAAGAGAACACACAGGAGAGTTTTCTCTCGAAAGAATATGTAAGAATACCACGTTATAAGGAAATACAGTGTTGCAGAGTAAAGACAAATACGTACGTATTGGAAACAGTTTACGAGAAGAAATAACGCATCATAAAATATTTGCTTGTATCTTCTAAACAGCACGTTGTAACTCGAAAAGATTTGGTGTGGCGTGTACGTCTAAACGTGTAGCCTCAAAAGAGAACTTATAGGAGAATTTTCTTTCGTCAAAATTTTTCAGAAAATCACATTTTAAGGAAATCCCGCATCGTGCGAAATTATCTTGATTTTCCTAAACAACACCTTGTAACTCGAAAAGCTTTCGTGTTGCGTGTATGTCTAAGTGTGTAACCTCAAAAGAGAAGGCACAGGAGAGTTTTCTCTCGAAAGAATATGTAAGAATACCACGTTAATAGGAAATACAGTGTTGCAGAGTAAAGACAAATACGTACCTATTGGAAACACTTTACGAGAAGAAATAAGGCATCGTACAAAATTAGCTTGTATCTCCTAAACAACACGTTGTAACTCGAAAAGATTTGGTGTGGCGTGTAAGTCTAAACATGTAGCCTCAAAAGAGAACCCATAGGAGAATTTTCTTTCCTCAAAATTTTTCAGACAATCACGTTTTAAGGAAATCCCACATCTTGCGAAATTATCTGGTTTTTCCTAAACCACACGTTGCAACTCAAAAAACTTTGGTGTTGCGCATATGTCTAAGTGTGTAGCCTCAAAAAAGAAGGCACAGGATAGTTTTCTCTTGAAAGAATATGTAAGAACACCAAGTTATAAGGAAATACAATGTTGCAGAGTAAAGACAAATACGTACGTATTGGAAACACTTTACGAGAAGAAATAACGCATCATACAAAATTAGCTTCTATCTCCTAAACAACACGTTGTAACTCGAAAGGAATTGGTGTGGCGTGTACGTCTAAACGTGTAGCCTCATAAGAGAACCCATAGGAGAATTTTCTTTCGTCAAAATTTTTCAGGATTTCCATAAAACCTGGTTTTCTGACAAATTTTGACCAAAGAAAATTCTCCTGTGGGTTCTCTTTTGAGGCTACACGTTTAGAAATGCACGCCACACCAAATCTTTTCGAGTTACAACGTGTTGTTTAGGAGATACAAGCTAATTTTTACAATGCACTATTTCTTATTGTAAAGTGTTTCCAATGCGTAGGTATTTCTCTTTACTCTGCAACACTGTATTTCCTCATAACGTGGTATTCTTACATATTCTTTCGCAGGAAACTGTCCTGTGCGTTCTCCTTTGAGGCTACAAGCTTAGACATACACGCAACACCAAAGCTTTTCGAGTTACAACGTGTTGTTTAGGAAAAACAAGATAATTTCGCATGATGTGGGATTTCCGTAAAACATGGTATTCTGAAAAATTTTGACGAAAGAAAATTCTCCTGTGGGTTCCCTTTTGAGGCTACACGTTTAGATGCAAACGTCACATCAAATCTTTTCGAGTTACAACGAGTTGTTTAGGAGGTACAAGCTAATTTTGTACCATGCGTTATTTCTTCTCGTAACGTGTTTCCAATACGTAAGTATTTGTCATTACTCTGCAACACTGTATTTCCTTATACCGTGGTATTCTTACATATTCTTTCGAGAGAAAACTCTCCTGTGCATTCTCTTTTGAGGCTACATGCTTAGACATACACGCAACACCAAAGCTTTTCGAGTTACAACGTGTTGTTTAGGAAAAACAAGATAATTTCTCACGATGCGGGATTTCCTTAAAACGTGGCTTGCTGACAAATTTTGACCAAAGAAAATTCTCCGGTGGCTTCTCTTTTGAGGCTACACCTTTAGACTTACATGCCAAACAAAATCTTTTCGAGTTACAAGGTGTTGTTTAGGAGATACAAGCTAATTTTGTACAAATGCGTTATTTCTTCTCGTAAAGTTTTTCCAATATGTACGTATTTTTCTTTACTCTGCAACACTGTATTTCCTTATAATGTGGTTTTCTTACATATTCTTTCGAGAGAAAACTCTCCTGTGCGCTCTCTTTTGAGGCTACATGCTTAGACATACACGCAACACCAAAGCTTTTCAAGTTGCAACGTGTAGTTTAGGAAAAACAAGATAATTTCGCACGATGCGTGATTTCCTTAGAAAATGTTTTTCAGACAAATTTTGACGGAAGAAAATTCTCCTGTGGGTTCTCTTTTGAGGCTACACGTTTAGACGTACACACCACACCAAATATTTTCGAGTTACAACGTGTTGTTTAGGAGATGCAAGCTAATTTTGTACGATGCGTTATTTCTTCTCATAAAGTGTTTTCTATGCGTACATATTTGTCTTTATTCTGCAACATTGTATTTCCTTATAACTTGGTAGTCTTACATATTCTTTCGAGAGAAAACTCTTTTGTAATATGCGTTATTTCTTCTCGTAAAGTATTTACAATAACTACCTATTTATCTTTACTCTGCAACACTGTATTTACTAATAACGTGGTATTCTTACATATTCTTTCGAGAGAAAACTCTCCTGTGCATTCTCTTTTGAGGCTACACGCATAGACGTACACGCAACACCAAAGCTTTTCGAGTTACAATGTGTTGTTTAGGAAAAACAAGATAATTTTGCACGATACGGGATTTCCTTAATACATGGTTTTCTGACAAATTTTGACGAAAGAAAATTCTCCTGTGGGTTCTTTTTTGAGGCTACACGTTTAGACGTACATGCCACACCAAATCTTTCGAGTTACAAAGTGTTGTTTAGGAGATAAAAGCTTAATTTTTACGATGCTTTATTTCTTCTCATAAAGTGTTTCCAATACATACATATTTGTCTTTACTCTGCAACACTGTATTTCCTTATAACATTGTATTCTTACATATTCTTTCGAGAGAAAACTCTCCTGTGCATTGTCTTTTGAGGCTACATGCTTAGACATACAGGCAACACCAAAGCTTTTCGAGTTACAACGTGTTGTTTAGGAAAAACAAGATAATTTCGCACAATGAGGGATTTCATTAAAACGTGATTTCTGAAATATTTTGACGAAAGAAAATTCTCCTGTCGGTCCTCTTTTGAGGCTACACGTTTAGACGTACATGCCACACCAAATATTTTCGAATTCCAACGTGTTGTTTAGGAGATAAAATCTAATTTTGTACCATGCGTCATTTCTTCTCGTAAAGTATTTACAATAACTACCTATTTATCTTTACTCTTCAACACGGTATTTCCTTATAACGTGGTATTCTTACATATTCTTTCGAGAGAAAACTCTCCTGTGCATTCTCTTTTGAGGCTACACGCTTAGACATACACGCAACACCAAAGCTTTTCGAGTTACAACGTGTTGTTTAGGAAAAACAAGATAATTTTGCACGATGCGGGTTTTCCTTAAAACGTGGTTTTCTGTCAAATTTTGACCAAAGAAAATTCTCCTTTGGGTTCTCTTTTGAGGCTACACATTTAGACGTACACGCCACACCAAATCCTTTCGAGTTACAAGGTGTTGTTTACGAGATACTAGCTAATTTTGTACGATGCGTTATTTCTTCTCATAAAGTTTTTCCAATACGTACGTATTTTTCTTTACTCTGCAACACTGTATTTCCTTATAACGTGGTATTCTTACATATTCTTTAGAGAGAATACTCTCCTGTGCGCTCTCTTTTGATGCTACATGCTTAGACATACACGCAACACCAAAGCTTTTCGAGTTACATTGTGCTGTTTAGGAAAAACAAGATAATTTCGCACGATGAGGGATTACCTTAAAACGTGGTTTTCTGAAAAATTTTGACGAAAGAAAATACTCCTGTGGGTTCTCTTTTGAGGCTACACATTTAGACGTAACCGCCACACCAAATATTTTCGAATTACAACGTGTTGTTTAAGAGATACAAGCTAATTTTGTACCATGCGTTATTTTTTCTCGTAAAGTATTTACAATAACTACCTATTGATCTTTACTCTGCAACACTGTATTTCCTTATAACATGGTATTCTTACATATTCTTTCGAGAGAAAACTCTCCTGTGCGTTCTCTTTTGAAGCTACACTCTTAGACATACGCGCAACACCAAAGCTTTACGAGTTACAAAGTATTGTTTAGGAAAAACAATATAATTTCGCACGATGAGGGATTTCCTTAAAACGTGATTTTCTGACAAATTTTGACCAAAGAAAATTCTCCTGTGGGTTCTCTTTTGAGGCTACACGTTTGACGTACACGACACACCAAATCCTTTCGAGTTACAAGGTGTTGTTTAGGAGATACAAGCTAATTTTGTAGGATGCGTTATTTCTTCTCGTAAAGTTTTTCCAATACGTACGTATTTTTCTTTACTCTGCAACACTGTATTTCCTTATAACGTGGAATTCTTACATATTCTTTCGAGAGAAAACTCTCCTGTGCGTTCTCTTTTGAGGCTAAACACTTAGACATACACGCAACACCAAAGCTTTTCGAGTTAAAACGTGTTGTTTAGGAAAAACCAGATAATTTCGCACGATGCGGGATGTCCTTAATACATGGTTTTCTGACAAATATTGACGAAAGAAAATTCTCCTGTGGGTTCTCTTTTGAGGCTACACGTTTAGACGTACACGCCACACCAAATCTTTCGAGTTACAAAGTGTTGTTTAGGAGGTAAAAGCTTAATTTTTACGATGCTTTATTTCTTCTCATAAAGTGTTTCCAATACGTACATATTTGTCTTTACTCTGCAACACTGTATTTCCTTATAACATTGTATTCTTACATATTCTTCCGATAGAAAACTCTCTTGTGCATTGTCTTTTGAGGCTACACGCTTAGACATACAGGCAACACCAAAGCTTTTCGAGTTACAACGTGTAGTTTAGGAAAAACAAGATAATTTCGCACAATGAGGGATTTCATTAAAACGTGATTTCTGAAAAATTTTGACGAAAGAAAATTCTCCTGTCGGTCCTCTTTTGAGGCTACACGTTTAGACGTACATGCCACACCAAATATTTTCGAATTCCAACGTGTTGTTTAGGAGATACAATCTAATTTTGTACCATGCGTCATTTCTTCTCGTAAAGTATTTACAATAACTACCTATTTATCTTTACTCTTCAACACGGTATTTCCTTATAACGTGGTATTCTTACATATTCTTTCGAGAGAAAACTCTCCTGTGCGTTCTCTTTTGAGGCTACACGCTTAGATATACACGCAACACCAAAGCTTTTCGAGTTACAACGTGTTGTTTAGGAAAAACAAGATAATTTCGCACGATGCGGGATTTCCTTAAAACGTGGTTTTCTGTCAAATTTTGACCAAAGAAAATTCTCCTTTGGGTTCTCTTTTGAGGCTACACATTTAGACGTACACGCCACACCAAATCCTTTCGAGTTACAAGGTGTTGTTTACGAGATACTAGCTAATTTTGTACGATGCGCTATTTCTTCTCATAAAGTTTTTCCAATACGTACGTATTTTTCTTTACTCTGCAACACTGTATTTGCTTATAACGTGGTATTCTTATATATTCTTTCGAGAGAATACTCTCCTGTGCGCTCTCTTTTGATGCTACATGCTTAGACATACACGCAACACCAAGGCTTTTCGAGTTACATTGTGCTGTTTAGGAAAAACAAGATAATTTCGCACGATGAGGGATTACCTTAAAACGTGGTTTTCTGAAAAATTTTGACGAAAGAAAATACTCCTGTGGGTTCTCTTTTGAGGCTACACATTTAGACGTAACCGCCACACCAAATATTTTCGAATTACAACGTGTTGTTTAAGAGATACAAGCTAATTTTGTACCATGCGTTATTTTTTCTCGTAAAATATTTACAATAACTACCTATTGATCTTTACTCTGCAACACTGTATTTCCTTATAACATGGTATTCTTACATATTCTTTCGAGAGAAAACTCTCCTGTGCGTTCTCTTTTGAAGCTACACTCTTAGACATACACGCAACACCAAAGCTTTACGAGTTACAAAGTATTGTTTAGGAAAAACAATATAATTTCGCACGATGAGGGATTTCCTTGAAACGTGATTTTCTGACAAATTTTGACCAAAGAAAACTCTCCTGTGCGTTCTCTTTTGAGGCTAAACACTTAGACATACACGCAACACCAAAGCTTTTCGAGTTAAAACGTGTTGTTTAGGAAAAACCAGATAATTTCGCACGATGCGGGATTTCCTTAAAACCTGGTTTCTGACAAATTTTGACCAAAGAAAATTCTCTTGTGGGTTCTCTTTTGAGGCTACACGTTTAGACGTACACGCCACACCAAATCCTTTTGAGTTACAAGGTGTTGTTTAGGAGATACAAGCTAATTTTGTAGGATGTGTTATTTCTTCTCGTAAAGTTTTTCCAATATGAACGTATTTTTCTTTACTCTGCAACACTGTATTTCCTTATAACGTGCTATTCTTACATATTCTTTCGAGAGAAAACTCTCCTGTGTGCTCTCTTTTGAGGCTACATGCTTAGTCATACACGCAACACCAAATCTTTTCGAGTTACAACGTATTGTTTAGGAGATACAAGCTAATTTTCAATGATGCATTATTTCTTCTCGTAACGTTTAAGTGTTTCCAAAAGGTACGTATTTTTCTTTATTTTGCAACACTGTATTTCCTTATGACGTGGTATTCTTACATATTTTTTCGAGAGAAAACTCTCCTGTGCGTTCTCTTTTGAGGCTACACGCTTAGACATACACGCAACACCAAAGATTTTCGAGTTACAACGTGCTGTTTAGGAGATACAAGCTAATTTTGAATGATGCGTTATTTCTTATCCTAAAGTGTTTCCAAAACGTACGTATTTGTCTTTCCTCTACAACACTGTATTTCCTTATAACATGGTATTCGTACATATTCTTTCGAGAGAAAACTCTCCTGTGCATTCTCTTTTGAGGCTACACGCTTAGACATACACGCAACACCAATGCATTTCGAGTTAGATCGTGTTGTTTATGAAAAACAAGATAATTTCGCAAGATGCGGGAATTCCTTAAAACGTGGTTTTCTGACAAATTTTGACGAAAGAAAATTCTCCTGTGGGTTTTCATTTGAGGCTACACGCTTAGACGTACACGCCACACCAAATCTTTTCGAGTTACAACGTGTTGTTTAGGAGATACAAGCTAATTTTGTACGATGCGTTATTTCTTCTCCTAAAGTGTTTCCAATACGTACGTATTTGTCTTTACTCTACAACATTGTATTTCCTTATAACATGGTATTTGTACATATTCTTTCATGAGAAAACTCTCCTGTGCGTTCTCTTTTGAGGCTAGACGCTTAGACATACACGCAACACCAAAGCATTTCGAGTTAGAACATGTTGTTTAGGTAAAACAAGATAATTTCGCAAGATGCGGGAATTCTTTAAAACGTAGTTTTCTGACAAATTTTGACGAAAGAAAATTCTCCTGTGGGTTTTCATTTGAGGCTACACATTTAGACGTACATGCCACACCAAATCTTTTCGAGTTACAACGTGTTGTTTAGGAGATACAAGCTAATTTTTTACGATGCTTTATATCTTCTCGTAAAGTTTAAGTGTTTCCAAAAGCTACATATTTATCTTTAATTTGCTACACTGTATTTCCTTATAACGTGGTATTCTTACATACTCGTTCGAGAGAAATCTCTCCTGTGCGTTCTCTTTTGAGGCTACATGCTTAGACATACATGCAACATCAAAAATTTTCGAGTTACAATGTGTTGTTTAGGAAAAACAAGATAGTTTCGCACGATGCGAGATTTCCTTAATAAGTGGTTTTCTGACAAATTTTGACGAAAGAAAATTCTCCTGTGGGTTCTCCTTTGAGGCTACACGTTTAGACGTACACGCCACACCAACTCTTTTCGAGTTACAATGTGTTGTTTAGGAGATACAAACTAAATTTTACGATGCGTTATTTCTTCTCGTAAAGTGTTTCAAATACATACGTATTTGTCTTTACTCTGCAAAATTGTATTTCCTTATAATGTGGTATTCTTACATGTTCTTTCGAGAGAAAACTCTCCTGTGAGTTCTCTTTTGAGGCTACACGCTTAGACATACATGCAACATCAAAGCTTTTCGAGTTACAACGTGTTGTTTAGGAAAAACATGATAATTTCTCACGATGAGTGATTTCCTTAAAACATGGTTTTCTGACAAATTTTAACGAAAAACAATTCTCCTGTGGGTTCTCTTTTGAGGCTACACGTTTAGACGTACACGCCACACCAAATCTTTTCGAGTTACAACATGTTGTTTAGGAGATACAAGCTAATTTTGTACGATGCATTATTTCTTCTCGTAAAGTGTTTCCAATACGTACTAATTTGTCTTTACTCTGCATCACTGTATTTCCTTATAACGTGGTATTCTTACATATTCTTTCGAGAGAAAAGTCTCCTGTGCGTTCTCTTTTGAGGCTACATGATTAGACATACACGCACCACCAAAGTTTTCGGGTTACAACGTGTTGTATAGGAAAAACAAGATAATTTCGCACGATGCGGGATTTCCTTAAAACGAGGTTTTCTGACAAATTTTGACCAAAGAAAATTCTCCTGTGTGTTCTCTTTTGAGGCTACACGTTTAGACGTACACGCCACACCAAATCTTTTCGAGTAACAACATGTTGTTTAGGAGATACGAGCTAATTTTTTGCGATGCATTCTTTCTTCCTGTGCCTTCTCTTTTGAGGCTACATGCTCATAAATGCGCGCAACACCAAAGCTTTTCGAGTTACAACGTGTTGTTTAAGAGATACAAGCTAATTTTGTACTATGCTTTACTTCTCGTAAAGTTTAAGTGTTTCCAAAAGGTACGTATTTGTCTTTACTTTGCAGCACTGTATTTTCTTATAACATGTTATTCTTATATATTCTTTCGAGAGAAAACTCTCCTGTGCGTTCTCTTTTCTGACAAATTTTAACGAAAGAAAATTCTCCTGTGGCTTCTCTTTTGAGGCTACACGTTTAGACGTACATGCCAAACCAAATCTTTTCGAATTAAAAGTGTTGTTTAGGAGACACAAGCTAATTTTGTACGATGCGTTATTTTTTCTTGTAAAGTGTTTCCAATAGGTACATATTTGTCTTTACTCTGCAACACTGTATTTCCTTATAATGTGCGGGATTTCCTTAAAACATGGTTTTCTGACAAATTTTGACCTAAGAAAATTCTCCTGTTGGTTCTCTTTTGAGGCCACACGTTTAGACGTACATGCCACACCAAATCTTTTCGGTTACAACGTGTTGTTTAGGAGATACAAGCTAATTTTTTATGATGCGTTATTTCTTCTCGTATAGTGTTTCCAATACGTACATGTTTGTCTTTACTCTGAAACACTGTAATTCCTTATAACGTGGTTTTCTTACATATTCTTTCGAGAGAAAACTCTCCTGTGCGTTCTCTTTTGAGGCTACACACTTAGACATACACGCAACACCAAAGCTTTTCGAGTTACAACGTGTTGTTTAGGAAAAACAAGATAATGTCACACAATGCGGGATTTCCTTAAAACGTGGTTTTCTGAAAAATTTTGACAAAAGAAAATTTTCCTGTGAGTTCCCGTTTGAGGCTAGACGTTTAGACGTACACGCCACACCAAATCTTTTCGAGTTACAAAATGTTGTTTAGGAGATACAAGCTAATTTTTGCGATGCGTTATTTCTTCTCATAAAGTGTTTCCAATATGTATGTATTTGTCTTTACTCTGCAACACTGTATTTCCTTGTAACGTGGTATTCTTATATATTCTTTCCAGAGAAAACTCTCCTGTGCCTTCTCTTTTGAGGCTACACGCTTTGAAATGCACGCAACACCAAAGCTTTTCGAGTTACAAAGTGTTGTTTAAGAGATACAAGCTAATTTTGTACGATGCGTTATTTCTTCTCGTAAGTTTAAGTGTTTCCAATATGTACATATTTGTCTTTATTCTACAACACTGTAATTCCTTATAACATGGTATTCTTACTTATTCATTCGAGAGAAAACTCTCCTCTGCGTTCTCTTTTGAGGCTACACGCTTAGACATACACGCAACACCAAAGCTTTTCGAGTTACGATGTGTTGTTTAGGAAAAACAAGAATATTTCGCACTATGCAGGATTTCCTTAAAACGTGGTTTTCTGACAAATTTTGACGAAACAAAATTCTCCTGTGGATTCTCTTTTGAGGCTACACGATAAGATGTACATGCCACACCAAATGTCTTCAAGTTACAGCGTGTTGTTTAGGAGATTCAAGCTAATTTTGTACGATGCATTATTTCTTCTCCTAAAGTGTTTCCAATACGTACATATTTGTCTTTACTCTGCAACACTTTATATCCTTATACCATGGTATTCTTACATATTATTTCGAGAGAAAACTCTCCTGTGCCTTCTCTTTGGAGGCTACACACTTAGACATACACGCAACACGAAAGCTTTTCGAGTTACAACGTGTTGTTTAGGAAAAAAAAAGATAATTTTGCACGATGCGGGATTTCCTTAAAACGTGATTTTCTGAAAAATTTTGACGAAAGAAAATTCTCCTATGGGTTCTCCTTTGTGGCTACACGTTTAGACGTACATGCCACACCGATTCATTTCGAGTTACAACGTGTTGTTTAGGAGATACAAGCTAATTTTGTAAGCCGCATCGTGAAAAATTATCTTGTTTTTCCTGAACAACACGTTGTAACTCGAAAAGCTTTGGTATTGCGTGTATGTGTGAGCATGTAGCCTCTAAAGACAATGCACAGGAGAGTTTTCTCTCGAAAGAACATGTAAGAATACAAAATTATAAGGAAATACAGTGTTGCAGAGTAAAGAAAAATACGTACTTATTGGAAACACTTTACGAGAAGAAATAACGCATCGTACAAAATTAGCTGTATCTCCTAAACAACACGTGGTAACTCGAAAGGATTTGGTGTGGCGTGTACCTCTAAATGTGTAGCCTCAAAAGAGAACCCACCGGAGAATTTTCTTTCATCAAAATTTGTCAGAAAACCACGTTTTAAGGAAATCCCGCATCGTGCGAAATTATCTTGTTTTCCATAAACAACACGTTGTAACTCGAAAAGCTTTGGTGTTGCCTATATGTCTACGCGTGTAGCCTCAAAAGAGAACGGACAGGAGAGTTTTCCCTCGAAAGAATATGTAAGAATACCACGTTATATGGAAATACAGTGTTGCAGAGTAAAGACAATTAAGTACGTATTGGAAACACTTTACAAGAAGAAATAACGCATCGTACAAAATTTGCTTGTATCTCCTAAACAACAAGTTGTACCTCGAAAAGATTTGGTGTGGCTCGTAGGTCTAAACTTGTAGCCTCAAAAGACAACCCACAGGAGAACTTTCTTTCGTCAAAATTTGTCAGAAAACCACGTTTTAAGGAAATCCCGCATAGTGCAAAATTATCTTGTTTTTCCTGAACAACATGTTGTAACTCGAAAAGCTTTGGTGTTGCGTGTATGTGTGAGCATGTAGCCTCTAAAGAGAATTCACAGGAGAGTTTTCTTTTGAAAGAACATGTAAGAATTCAACATTATAAGAAAATACAGTGTTGCAGTGTAAAGACAAATACGTACGTTTGGAAACACTTTACGAGAAGAAATAACGCATCGTACAAAATTAGCTTGTATCTCCTAAACAACACGTGGTAACTCGAAAGGATTTGGTGTGGCGTGTACCTCTAAACATGTAGCCTCAAAAGAGAACCCACAGGAGAATTTTCTTTCGTCAAAATTTGTCAGAACACCACGTTTTAAGGAAATCCCGCATCGTGGGAAATTATCTTGTTTTTCATAAACAACACGTTGTAACTCGAAAAGCTTTGGTGTTGTCTGTATGTCTAAGTGTGTAGCCTCAAAGGGGAACGCACAGGATAGTTTTCTAACGAAAGAATATGTAAGAATACCACGTTATAACAAAATAAAATGTTGCAGAGTAAAGACAAATGCGTATGTATTGGAACCACTTTATGAGAATAATTAACACATCGTAAAAAATTAGCTTGTATCTCCTAAAGAACACGTTGTAACTCGACAAGATTTGGTGTGGCCTGTACGTCTAAATGTGTAGCCTCAAAAGAGAACCCACAGGAGAATTTTCTTTCGTCAAAATTTTTCAGAAAACCTCGTTTTAAGGAAATCCCGCATCATGCGAAATCATCTTCTTTTTAATAAACAACATGTTGTAACTCGAAAAGCTTTGGTGGTGCGTGTATGTGTAAGCGTGTAGCCTCAAAAGAAAAGGCACAGGAGAGTTTTCTCTCGGAAAAATATGTAAGAATACTACGTTATAAGGAAATACAATTTTGCAGAGTAAAGACAAATAAGTACTTATTGGAAACACTTTATGAGAAGAAATAACGCATCGTACAAAATTGGCTTGTATCTCCTAAACAACACGTTGTAATTCGAAAAGATTTGGTGTGACGTGTACGTCTAAACATGTAGCCCAAAAAGAGAACCCACAGGAGAACTTTCTTTCCTCAAATTTTTTCAGAAAACCACGTTTTATGGAAATCTCGCATCGTGCGAAATTATCTTGTTTTTCCTAAACAACACTTTGTAACTCGAAAAGCTTTGGCGTTGCGTGTATGTCTAAGCATGTAGCCTCAAAAGAGAACGCACAGGAGAGTTTTCCCTCGAAACAATATGTAAGAATACCTCGTTATAAGGAAATACAGTGTTGCAGATTAAAGACAGATAAGTACTTATTGGAAACACTTTACAAGAAGAAATAACACATCGTAAAAAATTAGCTTGTATCTCTTAAACAACACGTTGTAACTCGAAAAGATTTGGTGTGGCGTGTACGTCTAAATGTGTAGCCTCAAAAGAGAACCCACAGGAGAGTTTTCTTTCGTTAAAATTTTTCAGAAAACCACGTTTTAAGGAAATCCTGCATCGTGCGAAATCATCTTCTTTTTCCTAAAAAACATGTTGCAACTCGAAAAGCTTTAGTGTTGCGTGTATGTCTAAGCGTGGAGCCTCAAAAGAGAAGGCACAGGAGCATTTTCTCTCGAAAGAATATGTAAGAATACCACGTTATAAGGTAATACAATTTTGCAGAGTAAAGACAAATAAGTACATATTGGAAACACTTTATGAGAAGAAATAACGCATCATACAAAATTATCTTGTATCTCCTAAACAACACGTTGTATCTCGAAAAGATTTGGTGTGACGTGTATGTCTAAACGTGTAGCCTCAAAAGAGAACCCACAGCAGAATTTTCTTTCATCAAAATTTGTCAGAAACCACGTTTTAAGGAAATCTCGCATCGTGGGAAATTATCTTGTTTTTCCTAAACAACACGTTGTAAGTCGAAAAGCTTTGGCGTTGCGTGTATGTCTAAGCATGTAGCCTCAAAAGAGAACGCACAGGAGAGTTTTCCCTCGAAAGAATATGTAAGAATACCACGTTATAAGGAAATACAGTGTTGCAGATTAAAGACAAATAAGAACGTATTGGAAAAACTTTCCAAGAAGAAATAACGCATCGTACAAAATTTGCTTGTATCTCCTAAACAAGAAGTTCTAACTCGAAAAGATTTGGTGTGGCATGTATGTCTAAATGTGTAGCCTCAAAAGACGACCCACAGGAGAACTTTCTTTCGTCAAAATTTGTCAGAAACCACGTTTTAAGGAAATCCCGCATCGTGAAAAATTATCTTGTTTTTCCTAAACAACACGTTGTAACTCGAAAAGCTTTGGTATTGCATGTATGTGTGAGCATGTAGCCTCTAAAGACAATGCACAGGAGAGTTTTCTCTCGAAAGAACATGTAAGAATACAACATTATAAGGAAATACAGTGTTGCAGAGTAAAGACAAATACGTACGTATTGGAAACACTTTACGAGAAGAAATAATGCATCATACAAAATTAGCTGTATCTCCTAAACAACACGTGGTAACTCGAAAGGATTTTGTGTGGCGTGTACCTCTAAACGTGTAGCCTCAAAAGAGAACCCACAGGAGAATTTTCTTTCGTCAAAATTTGTCAGAAAACCACGTTTTAAGGAAATCCCGCATCGTGCGAAATTATCTTGTTTTTCATAAACAACATGTTGTAACTCGAAAAGCTTTGGCGTTGCCTATATGTCTAAGCATGTAGCCTCAAAAGAGAACGCACAGGAGAGTTTTCCCTCAAAAGAATATGTAAGAATACCACGTTATATGGAAATACAGTGTTGCAGAGTAAAGACAATTAAGTACGTATTGGAAACACTTTACAAGAAGAAATAACGCATCGTACAAAATTTGCTTGTATCTCCTAAACAACAAGTTGTACCTCGAAAAGATTTGGTGTGGCATGTACGTCTAAACCTGTAGCCTCAAAAGACAACCCACAGGAGAACTTTCTTTCGTCAAAATTTGTCAGAAAACCACGTTTTAAGGAAATCCCGCATAGTGCAAAATTATCTTGTTTTTCCTGAACAACACGTTGTAACTCGAAAAGCTTTGGTGTTGCGTATATGAGTGAGCATGTAGCCTCTAAAGAGAATGCACAGGAGAGTTTTCTCTCGAAAGAACATGTAAGAATTCAACATTATAAGGAAATACAGTGTTGCAGTGTAAAGACAAATACGTACGTTTGGAAACACTTTACGAGAAGAAATAACGCATCGTACAAAATTAGCTTGTATCTCCTAAACAACACGTGGTAACTCGAAAGGATTTGGTGTGGCATGTACCTCTAAACGTGTAGCCTCAAAAGAGAACCCACAGGAGAATTTTCTTTCATCAAAATGTGTCAGAACACCACGTTTATGGAAATCCCGCATCGTGCGAAATTATCTAGTTTTTCATAAACAACACGTTGTAACTCGAAAAGCTTTGGTGTTGCCTGTATGTCTAAGTGTGTAGCCTCAAAGGGGAACACACAGGATAGTTTTCTATCGAAAGAATATGTAAGAATACCACGTTATAAGGAAATACAATGTTGCAGAGTAAAGACAAATGCGTATGTATTAGAAACATTTTACGAGAATAATTAACACATCGTAAAAAATTAGCTTGTATCTCCTAAACAACACGTTGTAACTCGACATGATTTGCTGTGTCCTGTATGTCTAAATGTGTAGCCTCAAAAGAGAACCCACAGGAGAATTTTCTTTCGTCAAAATTTTTCAGAAAACCTCGTTTTAAGGAAATCCCGCATTATGCGAAATCATCTTCTTTTTCCTAAACAACATGTTGTAACTCGAAAAGCTTTGCTGTTGCTTGTATGTGTAAGCGTGGAGCCTCAAAAGAGAAGGCACAGGAGAGTTTTCTCTCGAAAGAATATGTAAGAATACCACGTTATAAGGAAATACAATTTTGCAGAGTAACGACAAATAAGTACTTATTGGAAACACTTTATGAGAAGAAATAACTCATCGTACAAGTTTAGCTTGTATCTCCTAAACAACACGTTGTAACTCGAAAAGATTTGGTGTGACGTGTACGTCTAAACATGTAGCCACAAAAGAGAACCCACAGGAGAACTTTCTGTGGTCAAAATTTTTCAGAAAACCACGTTTTATGGAAATCTCGCATCGTGCGAAATTATCTTGTTTTTCCGAAACAACACTTTGTAACTCGAAAAGATTTGGCGTTGCGTGTATGTCTAAGAATGTAGCCTCAAAAGAGAACGCACAGGAGAGTTTTCCCTCGAAAGAATATGTAAGAATACCACGTTATAAGGAAATACAGTGTTGCAGAGTAAAGACAGATAAGTACTTATTGGAAACACTTTAAAAGAAGAAATAACGCATCGTACAAAATTTGCTATTATCTCCTAAACAACAAGTTGTAACTCGAAATATTTGGTGTGGCTCGTACGCCTAAATGTGTAGCCTCAAAAGAGAAGACACAGGAGAATTTTCTTTCGTCAAAATTTGTCTGAACACCAAGTTTTAAGGAAATCCCGCATCGTGCGAAATTATCTTCTTTTTCATAAACAACACGTTGTAACTCGAAAAGCTTTGGTGTTGCCTGTATGTCTCAGTGTGTAGCCTCAAAAGGGAACACACAGGATAGTTTTCTCTCGAAAGAATATGCAAGAATACCACGTTATAAGGAAATACAGTGTTGCAGAGTAAAGACAAATACGTACGTATTGGAAACACTTTACGAGAAGAAATAACGCATCGTACAAAATTAGCATGTATCTCCTAAACAACACGTGTTAACTCGAAAGGATTAGGTGTGGCGTGCACGTCTAAACGTGAAGCCTCAAAAGAGAACCCACAGAGTAATTTTCTTTCGTCAAAATTTGTCAGAAAATCATGTTTTAAGGAAATCAGGCATCGTGCGAAATTATCTTGTTTTTTATAAACAACTCGTTGTAACTCGAAAAGTTATGGTGTTGCCTCTATGTCTAAGTGTTTAGCCTCAAAAGGGAACGCACAGGATAGTTTTCTCTCGAAAGAATATGTAAGAATATCACGTTATAAGGAAATACAATGTTGCAGAGTAAAGACAAATACGTACATATTGGAAACACGTTACGAGAAGAATTAACGCATTATAAAATATTAGCTTGTCTCTCCTAAACAACATGTTGTAACTCGAAAAGATTTGGTGGCATGTATGTTTAAATATGTAGCCTCAAAAGAGAACCCACAGGAGAATTTTCTTTCGTAAAAAATTTTCAGAAAACCAGGTTTTAAGGAAATCCCGCATCGTGCGAAATCATCTTCTTTTTCCTAAACAACATGTTTTAACTCGAAAAGCTTTGGTGTTGCGTGTTTGTCTAATCGTGTAGCCTCAAAAGAGAATGCACAGGAGAGTTTTCCCTTGAAAGAATATGTAAGAATACCATGTTTTAAGGAAATACAGTGTTGCAGAGTAATGACAAATATGTACGTTTTGGAAACACTTTACGAGAAGAAATAACACATCGTACAATATTTGCTTGTATCTCCTAAACAACACGTTGTAACTCAAAAATAGTTGGTGTGGCTCGTACGTCTACACGTGTAGCCTCAAAAGAGAACCCACAGGAGAACTTTCTTTCGTCAAAATTTGTCAGAAAACCACGTTTTAAGGAAATCCCGCATCGTACAAAATTATTTTGTTTTTCCTAAACAACACGTTGTAATTCGAAAAGCTTTAGTGTTGCGTGTATGTCTGAGCATATAGCCTCTAAAGAGAATGCACAGGAGAGTTTTCTCTCGAAAGAACATGTAAGAATACAACGTTATAAGGAAATACAGTGTTGCAGAGTAAAGACAAATATGTACGTATTGGAAACACTTTACGAAAAGAAATAACGCATCATACAAAATTAGCTTGTATCTCCTAAACAACACGTGGTAACTCGAAATGATTTGGTGTGGCATGCACGTCTAAACGTGTAGCCTCAAAAGAGAAGCCACAGGAGAATTTTCCTTCGTCAAAATTTGTCAGAAAACCACGTTTTAAGGAAATCCTGCATCGTGCGAAATTATCTTGTTTTCCATAAACAACACGTTGTAACTCGAAAAGCTTTGGTGTTGCCTGTATGTCTAAGTGTGTAGCCTCAAAATGGAACGCACAGGATCGTTTTCTCTCGGAGGAATATGTAAGAATACCACGTTATAAGGAAATATAATGTTGCAAAGACAAATAGGTACTTATTGGAAACACTTTATGAGAATAATTAACACATCGTAAAAAATTAGCTTGTATGTCCTAAACAACACATTGTAATTCGAAAAGATTTGGTGTGGCTCGTACCTCTACACGTGTAGCCTCAAAAGAGAACCCACAGGAGAACTTTCATTCGTCAAAATTTTTCAGAAAACCACCTTCTATGGAAATCTCGCATCGTGCTAAATTATCACGTTTTTCCTAAACAACACATTGTAACTCGAAAAGCTTTGGCATTGCGTGTTTGTCTAAGCGTGTCGCCTCAAAGAGAACGCACATGAGAGTTTTCCCTAGAAAAAATACGTAAGAATACCACGTTATAAGGAAATACAGTGTTGCAGATTAAAGACAAATAAGTACGTATTGAAAACACTTTACGAGAAGAAATAATGCATCGTACAAAATTAGCTTGTATCTCCTAAACAACACGTGGTAACTTGAAAGAATTTGGTGTGGCGTGTACGTCTAAACGTGAAGCCTCAAAAGAGAACCCACAGGAGAATTTTCTTTCTTCAATATTTTTCAGAAAACCACTTTTTAAGGAAATCCCGCATTGTGCGAAATCATCTTCTTTTTCCTAAATAACATGTTGTAACTCAAAAAGCTTTGGTGTTGCGTGTATGTGTAAGCGTGGAGCCTCAAAAGAGAAGGCACTGGAGAGTTTTCTCTCGAAAGAATATGTAAGAATACCACGTTATAAGGAAATACAATTTTGCAGAGTAAAGACAAATAAGTACATATTGGAAACACTTTATGAGAAGAAATAACGCATCTTACAATATTAGCTTGTATCTCCTAAACAACACGTTGTAACTCGAAAATATTTGGTGTGACGTGTACGTCTAAAAGTGTAGCCTCAAACGAGAACCCACGGGAGAATTTTCTTTCATCAAAATTTTTCAGAAAACCACGTTTTATGGAAATCTCGCATCGTGCGAAATTATCTTGTTTTCCTAAACAACACGTTGTAACTCGAAAAGCTTTGGCGTTGCATATTTGTCTAAGTGTGTAGCCTCAAAAGAGAACGCACAGGCGAGTTTTCTCTCGAAAGAATATGTAAGAATACCATGTTATAAGGAAATACAGTGTTGCAGAGTAAAGACAAATACTACTGGAAACACTTTAAGAGAAGAAATAAAGCATCATAAAAAATTAGCTTGTATCTCCTAAACAACACGTTGTAACTCGAGTAGATTTGGTGTGGCTCGTACCTCTACACGTGTAGCCTCAAAAGATAACCCACAGGAGAACTTTCTTTGGTCAAAAATTTTCAGAAAACCACGTTTTATGGAAATCTCGCATAGTGCGGAATTATCTTGTTTTTCCTAAACAACACATTGTAACTCGAAATGCTTTGGCGTTTCGTGTATGTCTAAGCGTGTAGCCTCAAAAGAGAACGCACAAGAGTTTTCTCTCCAAAGAATATGTAAGAATACCACGTTATAAGGGAATACAGTGTTGCAGAGTAAAGACAACTACGTAAGTATTGGAAACACTTTAAGAGATGAAATAACACATCGTACAAAATTAGCTTGTATCTCCTAAACAACACGTGGTAACTCGAAAAGATTTGGTGTGGCTCGTACTTCTACACGTGTAGCCTCAAAAGAGAACAGACAGGAGACATTTCTTTCGTCAAAATTTTTCAGAAAACCACGTTTTATGGAAATCCTGCATCGTGCGAAATTATCTTGTTTTCCTAAACAACACGTTGTAACTCGAAAAGCTTTGGCGTTGCGTATTTGTCTAAGCGTGTAGCCTCAAAAGAGAACGCACAGGCGAGTTTTCTCTCGAAAGAATATGTAAGAATACCATGTTATAAGGAAATACATTGTTGCAGAGTAAAGACAAATACTACTGGAAACACTTTAAGAGAAGAAATAACGCATCGTGCAAAATTAGCTTGTATCTCCTAAACAACACGTTGTAACTCGAACAGATTTGGTGTGTCTCGTACCTCTACATGTGTAGCCTCAAAGGAGAACCCACAGGAGAACTTTCTTTGGTCAAAATTTTTCAGAAAACCACGTTTTATGGAAATCTCGCATCGTGCGTAATTATCTTGTTTTTCCTAAACAACACATTGTAACTCGAAAAGCTTTGGCGTTGCTTGTATGTCTAAGCGTGTAGCCTCTAAAGAGAACGCACAGGAGAGTTTTCTCTCGAAAGAATATGTAAGAATACAAAGTTATAAGGAAATACAGTGTTGCAGAGTAAAGACAAATACGTACATGTTGGAAACACTTAATGAGAAGAAATAACGTATCTTAAAATATTAGCTTGTATCTCCTAAACCACACGTGGTAACTCGAAAGGATTTGGTGTGGCGTGTACGTCTAAACGTGTAGCCTCAAAAGAGAACACACTGAAGAATTTTCTTTCGTCAAAATTTTTCAGAAAACTACGTTTTAAGGAAATCCCGCATCGTGCGAAATTATCTTGTTTTTCATAAACAACACGTTGTAACTCAGAAAGCTGTGGTGTTGCCTGTATGTCTAAGTGTGTAGACTAAAAAGGGAACACACAGGATAGGTTTCTCTCGAACGAATATGTAAGAATACCACGTTATAAGGAAATACAGTGTTGCAGAGTAAAGACAAATAAGAACATATTGGAAACACTTTAAGAGAAGAAGTAACTCATCTTACAAAATTACCTTGTATCTCCGTAACAACACGTTGTAACTCGAAAAGATTTGGTGTGCCGTGTACGTCTAAACGTGTAGCCTCAAAAGAGAACCCACAGGAGAATTTTCTTTCGTCAAAATTTGTCAGAAAACCACGTTTTAAGGAAATCCCGCATCGTGCGAAATCATCTTCTTTTTCCTAAACAACATGTTGTAACTCGAAAAGCTTTGGTGTTGCGTGTATGTGTAAGCGTGGAGCCTCAAAAGAGAAGGCACAGGAGAGTTTTCTCTCGAAAGATTATGTAAGAATACCACGTTATAAGGAAATACAATTTTGCAGAGTAAAGACCAATAAGTACATATTGGAAACACTTTACAAGAAGAAATAACGCATCGTACAAAATTAGTTTGTGTCTCCTAAACAACACGTTGTAACTCGAAAAGATTTGGTGTGACGTGTACGTCTAAGCATGTAGCATCAAAAGGGAACCCACAAGAGAATTTTCTTTCATCAAAATTTGTCAGAAACCACGTTTTAAGGAAATCTCGCATCATGCGAAATTATCTTGTTTTTCCTAAACAACACGTTGTAACTCGAAAAGCTTTGGTGTTGCGTGTATGTCTAAGCATGTAGCCTCAAAACAGAATGTAAAGGAGAGATTTTCTCGAAAGAATATGTAAGAATACCACATTATAAGGAAATACAGTGTTGCAGAGTAAAGACAAATACGTATATATTGGAAACACATTACGAGAAGAAATAACGCATCTTACAAAATTAGCTTGTATCTCCTAAACAACACGTTGTAACTGGAAAAGATTTGGTGTGGCTTGTACGTCTAAACGTGTAGCCTCAAAAGAGAACCCACAGGAGAATATTCTTTCGTTAAAATTTTTCAGAAAGCCACATTTTAAGGAAATCCCGCATCGTGCGAAATCACCTTCTTTTTCCTAAAAAACATGTTGTAACTCGAAAAGCTTTAGTGTTGCGTGTATGTCTAAGCATGGAGCCTCAAAAGAGAAGGCACAGGAGAGTTTTCTCTCGAAAGAATATGTAAGAATAACACGTTATAAGGAAATACAATTTTTCAGAATAAAGACAAATAAGCACATATTGGAAACACTTTACAAGAAGAAATAACACATCATACAAAATTAGCTTGTATCTCCTAAACAACACGTTGTAACTCAATAGGATTTGGTGTGACGTGTACGTCTAAATGTATAGCCTCAAAAGAGAACCCACACGTGAATTTTCTTTCATCAAAATTTGTCAGAAACCACGTTTTAAGGAAATCTCGCATCATGCGAAATAATCTTGTTTTTCCTAAACATCACGTTGTAACTTGAAAAGCTTTGGTGTTGCGTGTATGTCTAAGCATGTAGCCTCAAAAGACAATGTAAAGGAGAGTTTTTTTCTCGAAAGAATATGTAAGAATACCACGTTATAAGGAAATACAGTGTTGCAGAGTAAAGACAAATACGTACATATTGGAAACACATTACAAGAAGAAATAACGCATCGTACAAAATTAGCTTGTATCTCCTAAACAACACGTTGTAACTGGAAAAGATTTGGTGTGGCTTGTACGTCTAAACGTGTAGCCTCAAAAGAGAACCCACAGGAGAATTTTCTTTCGTTAAAATTTTTCAGAAAGCCACGTTTTAAAGAAATCCCGCATCGTGCGAAATCACCTTCTTTTTCCTAAAAAACATGTTGTAACTCGAAAAGCTTTAGTGTTGCGTGTATGTCTAAGCATGGAGCCTCAAAAGAGAAGGCACAGGAGAGTTTTCTCTCGAAAGAATATGTAAGAATACCACGTTATAAGGAAATACAATTTTTCAGAATAAAGACAAATAAGTACATATTGGAAACTCTTTACAAGAAGAAATAACGCATCATACAAAATTAGCTTGTATCTCCTAAACAACACGTTGTAACTCAAAAGGATTTGGTGTGACGTGTACGTCTAAATGTATAGCCTCAAAAGAGAACCCACAGGTGAATTTTCTTTCATCAAAATTTGTCAGAAACCACGTTTTAAGGAAATCTCGCATCGTGAGAAATTATATTGTTTTTCCAAAATAACACGTTCTTACTCGAAAAGGTTTGCTGTTGCATCAATGTCTAAGTGTGTAACCTCAAAAGAGAACGCACAGGATAGTTTTCTCTCGAAAGAATATGTAAGAATACCACGTTATAAGGAAATACAATGTTGCAGAGTAAAGACAAATACGTATGTATTGGAAACACATTACAAGAAGAATTAACGCATCGTAAAAAATTAGGTTTTATCTCCTAAACAACACGTTGTAACTCGAAAAGATTTAGTGTGGCATGCACGTGTAAACGTGTAGCCTCAAAAGAGAACCTACAGGAGAATTTTCTTTCTTCAAAATTTTTCAGAAAACCACGTTATAAGGAAATCCCGCATCGTGGGAAATCATCTTCTTTTTCTAAACAACATGTTGTAACTCAAAAAGCTTTGGTGTTGCGTGTATGTGTAAGCGTGGAGCCTCAAAAGAGAAGGCACAGGAGAGTTTTCTCTCGAAAGAATATGTAAGAATACCACGTTATAAGGAAATACAATTTTGCAGAGTAAAGACAAATAAGTACATATTGGAAACACTTTACTAGAAGAAATAACGCATCGTACAAAATTAGCTTGTATCTCCTAAACTTTACGAGGTAACTCGAAAGGATTTGGTGTGGCGTGTACGTCTAAACGTGTAGCCTCAAAAGAGAACACACAGGAGAATTTTCTTTTTTCAAAATTTTTCAGAACACCACGTTTTAAGGAAATCCCGCATCGTGCGAAATCATCTTCTTTTTCCTAAACAACATGTTGTAACTCGAAAAGCATTGGTGTTCCGTGTATGTGTAAGTGTGTAGCCTGAAAAGAGAAGGCACAGGAGAGTTTTCTCTCAAAAGAATATGTAAGAATACCATGTTATAAGGAAATACAATTTTGCAGAGTAAAGACAAATAAGTACATATTGGAAACACTTTAAGAGAAGAAATAACGCATCGTTCAAAATTACCTTGTATCTCCTAAACAACACGTTGTAACTCGAAAAGATTTGGTGTGACGTATACGTCTAAAAGTGTAGCCTCAAACGAGAACCCACAGGAGAATTTTCTTTCATCAAAATTTGTCAGAAACCACGTTTTAAGGAAATCTCGCATCGTGCGAAATTATCTTGTTTTTCCTAATCAACACGTTGTAACTCGAAAGCTTTGGTGTTGCGTGTATGTCTAAGCGTGTAGCCTCAAAAGAGAAGGCACAGGAGACTTTTTTCTCGAAAGAATATGTAAGAATACCACGTTATAAGGAAATACAGGGTTGCAGAGTAAAGACAAATACTATTGGAAACACTTTAAGAGAAGAAGTAACGCATCGTAAAAAATTAGCTTGTATCTCCTAAACAACACGTTGTAACTCGAAAAGATTTGGTGTGGCTTGTACCTCTACACGTGTAGCCTCAAAAGAGAACCCACAGGATAACTTTCTTCCCTCAAAATTTTTCAGAAAACCACGTTTTATGGAAATCTCGCATCGTGCGAAATTATCTTGTTTTTCCTAAACAACACATTGTAACTCGAAATGCTTTGGCGTTGCGTGTATGTCTAAGCGTGTAGCCTCTAAAGAGAACGCACAGGAGAGTTTTCTCTCGAAAGAATATGTAAGAATACAACTTTATAAGGAAATACAGTGTTGCAGAGTAAAGACAAATACATACGTATTGGAAACACTTTATGAGAAGAAATAATGCATCGTACAAAATTAGCTTGTATCTCCTAAACAACACGTGGTAACTCGAAAGGATTTGGTGTGGCGTGTACGTCTAAATGTGTAGCCTCAAAAGAAAACACACTGAAGAATTTTCTTTCGTCAAAATGTTTCAGAAAACCACGTTTTAAGGAAATCCCGCATCGTGCGAAATTATCTTGTTTTTCATAAACAACACGTTGTAACTCGAAAAGCTTTGGTGTTGCCTGTATGTCTAAGTGTGTAGCCTAAAACGGGAAAGCACGGGATAGTTTTCTCTCAAAAGAATATGTAAGAATACCACCTTATAAGGAAATACAGTGTTGCAGAGTAAAGACAAATATGTACGTATTGGACACACTTTACAAGAAGAAGTAACGCATCCTAAAAAAATTAGCTTGTATCTCCGAAACAACACGTTGTAACTCGAAAAGTTTTGGTGTGGCGTGTACGTCCAAACGTGTAGCCTCAAAAGAGAACCCACAGGAGAATTTTATTTCTTCAAAATTTTTCAGAAAACCACGTTATAAGGAAATCCCGCATCATGCGAAATCATCTTCTTTTTCCTAAACAACATGTTGTAACTCGAAAAGCTTTGGTGTTGCGTGTATGTCTAAGTGTGTAGCCTCAGAAGAGAAGGCACAGGAGAGTTTTCTCTTGAAAGATTATGTAAGAATACCACGTTAAGGAAAGACAATTTTGCAGAGTAAAGACAAATAAGTACATATTGGAAACACTTTACGAGAAGAAATAACGCATCGTGAAATATTAGCTTGTATCTCCTAAACAACACGTTGTAACTCGAAAAGATTTGGTGTGACGTGTACGTCTAAACGTGTAACCTCAACAGAGAACCCACAGGAGAATTTTCTTTCATCAAAATTTGTCAGAAACCACGTTTTAAGGAAATCTCGTATCGTGCGAAATTATCTTGTTTTTCCTAAACAACACGTTGTAACTCGAAAAGCTTTGGTGTTGCCTGTATGTCTAAGCGTGTAACCTCAAAAGAGAACGCACAGGAAGTTTTCTCTCGAAAGAATATGTACGAATACCACGTTATAAGGAAATACAATGTTGCAGAATAAAGACAAATACATACTTATTGGAAACACTTTACGAGAAGAATTAAGGCATCTTAAAAAATTAGCTTGTATCTCCTAAACAACACGTTGTAACTCGAAAAGATTTGGTATGGCATGTACGTCTCAACGTGTAGCCTAAAAAAGAAAACCCACAGGAGAATTTTCTTTCTCTAAAATTTTTCAGAAAACCACGTTTTAAGGAAATCCCGCATCGTGCAAAATCATCTTCTTTTTCCTAAACAACATGATGTAACTCGAAAAGCTTTGGTGTTGCGTGTATGTGTAAGCGTGGAGCCTCAAAAGAGAAGGCACAGGAGAGTTTTCTCTCGAAAGAATATGTAAGAATACCACGTTATGAGGAAATACAGTGTTGCAGAGTAAAGACAAATAAGTACATATTGGAAACACTTTACAAAAAGAAATAATGCATCCTACAAAATTAGCTTTATCTCCTAAACAACACGTTGTAACTCGAAAAGATTCGGTGTGACGTGTACGTCTAAAAGTGTAGCCTCAAACGAGAACCCACAGGAGAATTTTCTTTTATCAAAATTTGTCAGAAACCACGTTTTAAGGAAATCTCGCATCGGGAAAAATTATCTTGTTTTTCCTAAACAACACATTGCAACACGAAAAGCTTTGGTGTTGCGTGTATGTCTAAGCGTGTAGCCTCAAAAGAGAATGCACAGGAGAGTTTTCTCTCGAAAGAATATGTAAGAATAACACATTATAAGGAAATACAGTGTTGCAGAGTAAAGACAACTACGTACGTATTGGAAACACTTTAAGAGAAGAAATAAAGCATAATACAAAATTAGCTTGTATCTCCTAAACAACAGGTTATAATTCGAAAAGATTTGGTGTGGCTCGTACCTCTACACGTGTTGCCTCAAAAGAGAACCCACAGGAGAACTTTCTTTCGTCAAAATTTGTCAGAAAACCACGTTTTATGGAAATCTCGCATCCTGCGAAATTATCTTGTTTTTCCTAAACAACACGTTGTAACTCGAAAAGCTTTGGCGTTCCTTGTTTGTCTAAGCGTGTAGCCTCAAAAGAGAATGCACAGGAGAGTTTTCCCTAGAAAGAATATGTAAGAATACCACGTTATAAGAAAATACAGTGTTGCAGAGTAAAGACAAATAAGTACATATTGGAAACACTTTAGGGAAGAAATAATGCATCGTACAATATTTGCTTGTATCTCCTAAACAACACGTTGTAACTCGAAAATATTTGGTGTTGCTCGTACGTCTACACGTGTAGCCTCAAAACAGAAACCACAGGAGCATTTTCTTTCGTCAAACTGTGTCAAAAAACCACGTTTTAAGGAAATCCCGCATCGTGCAAAATTATCTTGTTTTTCCTAAACAACACGTTGTAACTCGAAAAGCTTTGGTGTTGCGTGTATGTCTGAGCATGTTGCCTCTAAAGACAATGCACAAGAGAGTTTTCTTTCAAAAGAACCTGTAAGAATACAACGTTATAAGGAAATACAGTGTTGCAGAGTAAAGACAAATACGTACATATTGGAAACACTTTACGAGAAGAAATAACGCATTGAACAAAATTAGCGTGTATCTCCTAAACAACACGTGGTAACTCGAAAGGATTTGGTGTGTCGTGTACGTCTAAACGTGTAGCCTCAAAAGAGAACCGACAGGAGAATTTTCTTTCTTCAAAATTTGTCAGAAAACCACGTTTTAAGGAAATCCTGCATCGTGCGAAATTATCTTGTTTTTCATAAACAACACGTTGTAACTCGAAAAGCTTTGGTGTTGCCTGTATGTCTCAGTGTGTAGCCTCAAAAGGGAACGCACAGGATAGTTTTCTCTCGAAAGAATATGTAAAAATACCACGTTATAAGGAAATACAATGTTGCAGAGTAAAGACAAATATGTACGTATTGGAAACACTTTATGAAAAGAACACATCGTAGAAAATTAGCTTGTATCTCCTAAACAAAAGGTTGTACCTAGAAAAGATTTGGTGTGGCATGTACGTCTTAATGTGTAGCATCAAAAGAGAACCCACAGGAGAATTTTCTTCCTTCAAAATTTTTCAGAAAACCACGTTTTAAGGAAATCCCTCATCGTACGAAATCATCTTTTTCCTAAACAACATGTTGTAACTCGAAAAGCTTTGGTGTTGCGTGTATGTGTAAGCGTGGAGCCTCCAAAGAGAAGGCACAGGAGAGTTTTCTCTCGAAAGAATATGTAAGAATACCATGTTAAAAGGAAATACAATTTTGCAGAGTAAAGACAAATAAGTACATATTGGAAACACTTTACGAGAAGAAATAACGCATCTTAAAAAAGTAGCTTGTATCTCCTAAACAACACGTTGTAATTCGAAAAGATTTGGTGTGACATGTACGTCTAAAAGTGTAGCCTCAAACGAGAACCGACAGGAGAATATTCTTTCATCAAAATTTGTCAGAAACCACGTTTTAAGGAAATCTCGCATCGTGAGAAATTATCTTGTTTTTCCTAAACAACAAGTTGTAACTCGAAAAGCTTTGGTGTTGCGTGTATATCTAAGTGTGTAGCCTCAAAAGAGAATGCACAGGAGAGTTTTCTCTCGAAAGAATATGTAAGAATACCACGTTATAAGGAAATACAGTGTTGCAGAGTAAAGACAAATACGTACGTATTGGAAACACTTTAAGAGAAGAAATAAAGCATAATACAAAATTAGCTTGTATCTCCTAAACAACAGGTTTTAACTCGAAAAGATTTGGTGTGGCTCGTACCTCTACACGTGTAGCCTCACAAGAGAACCCACAGGAGAACTTTCTTTCGTCAAAATTTGTCAGAAATCCACGTTTTATGGAAATCTCGCATCCTGCGAAATTATCTTGTTTTTCCTAAACAACACGTTGTAACTCGAAAAGCTTTGGCGTTCCTTGTTTGTCTAAGCGTGTAGCCTCAAAAGAGAATGCACAGGAGAGTTTTCCCTAGAAAGAATATGTAAGAATACCACGTTATAAGAAAATACAGTGTTGCAGAGTAAAGACAAATAAGTACATATTGGAAACACTTTAGGGAAGAAATAACGCATCGTACAATATTTGCTTGTATCTCCTAAACAACCCGTTGTAACTCGAAAATATTTGGTGTGGCTTGTACGTCTACACGTGTAGCCTCAAAACAGAAACCACAGGAGAATTTTCTTTTGTCAAAATTTGTCAAAAAACCACGTTTTAAGGAAATCCCGCATCGTGCAAAATTATCTTGTTTTTCTTAAACAACACGTTGTAACTCGAAAGCTTTGTTGTAGCGTGTATGACTGAGCATGTTTCCTCTAAAGACAATGCCCAAGAGAGTTTTCTCTCGAAAGACATGTAAGAATACAACGTTATAAGGAAATACAGTGTTGCAGAGTAAAGACAAATACGTACATATTGGAAACACTTTACGAGAAGAAATAACGCATCGTACAAAATTAGCGTGTATCTCCTAAACAACACGTGGTAACTCGAAAGGATTTGGTGTGGCATGTACGTCTAAACGTGTAGCCTCAAAAGAGTACACACAGGAGAGTTTTATTTTGTCAAAATTTGTCAGAAAACCACATATTAAGGAAATCCCGCATCGTGCGAAATAATCTTGTTTTTCCTAAACAACGCATTGTAACTCGAAAAGCTTTGGTGTTGCGTGTATGTCTAAGCGTGTAGCCTCATAAGAGAACACACAGGAGACTTTTCTCTCGAAAGAATATGTGAGAATACCACGTTATAAGGAAGTCCACTGTTGCAGAATAATGACAAATACTTACGTATTGGAAACCCTTAAACTTTACGAGATGAAATAAAGCATCGTACAAAATTAGCTTGTATCTCCTAAACAACACGTTGTAACTCGAAAAGATTTGGTGTGGCGTGTACGTCTAAACGTGTAGCCTCAAAAAGAACCCAGAGAAGAATTTTCTTTCGTTAAAATTTTTCAGAACACCACGTTTTAAGGAAATCCCACATCGTGCGAAATCATCTTCTTTTTCCTAAATAACATGTTGTAACTCGAAAAGCTTTGGTGTTGCGTGTATGTCTAAGCGTGGAGCCTCAAAAGAGAAGGCACAGGAGAGTTTTCACTCGAAGGAATATGTAAGAATACCACGTTATAAAGAAATACAATTTTGTAGACTAAAGGCAAATAAGTACATATTGGAAACACTTTACGAGAAGAAATAATGCATCGTACAAAATTAGCTTGTATCTCCTAAACAACACGTTGTAACTCGAAAAGATTTGGTGTGACGTGTACGTCTATACGTGTAGCCTCAAAGGAAAGCCCACAGAAGAATTTTCCTTTGTCAAATTTTTCAGAAAACCACGTTTTAAATAAATCCCGCATCGTGCGAAATTATCTTTTTATTCATTAACAACACGTTGTAACTCGAAAAGCTTTGGTGTTGCCTGTATGTCTAAGTGTGTAGCCTCAAAACGGAACGCACAAGATAGTTTTCTCTCGAAAGAATATGTAAGAATACCATGTTATAAGGAAATACAGTGTTTCAGAGTAAAGACAAATACTTACATATTGGGAACATTTTACGAGAAGAAATAACGCATCGAACAAAATTAGCTTGTATCTCCTAAACAACACATGGTAAGTCGAAAAGATTTGGTTTGGCGTGTATGTCTAAACGTGTAGCCTCAAAGGAGAACACAAAGGAGAATTTTCTTTCGTCAAAATTTGTCAGAAAACCACGTTTTAAGGAAATACCGCATCGTGGGAAATTATCTTGTTTTTCCTAAACAACAAGTGGTAACTCGAAAAGCTTTGGTGTTGCGTGTATGTCTAAGCGTGTAGCCTCAAAAGAGAATGCACAGGAGAGTTTTCTCTCATTAGAACATGTAAGAATTCAACGTTATAAGGAAATACAGTGTTGCAGAGTAAAGACAAATACGTACATATTGGAAACACATTGCGAGAAGAAATTAAGCATCACACAATATTAGCTTGTATCTCCTAAACAACAAGTGGAAACTCGAAAACATTTAGTTTGGCGTGTATGTCTAAAAGTTTAGCCTCAAAAGAGAACCCACTGGAGAATTTTCTTTCGTCAAAATTGGTCAGAAAACAAGGTTTTAACGAAATCCCGCATCCTGCGAAATTATCTTGTTTTTCCTAAACAACACGTTGTAACTCAAAAAGCTTGGGTGTTGCGTGTATGTCTCAGTGTGTAGCCTCAAAAGAGAACACACAGGAGAGTTTTCACTCAAAAGAATAAGTAAGAATACCAGGTTATAAGGAAATACAGTGTTGCAGAGTAAAGACAAATACGTACGTATTGGAAACACTTTACGTGAAGAAATAACGCATCATAAAAAATTAGCTTGTATCTCCTAAACAACACGTGGTAACTCGAAAATGTTTGGTGTGGCAGGTACGTCTAAACGTGTAGCCTCAAAAAGAGAACACACAGGAGAATTTTCTTTGGTCAAATTTGTCACAAAACCACGTATTAAGGAAATCCTACATCGTGCGAAATTATCTTGTTTTTCCTAAACAACACGTTGTAACTCGAAAACCTTTGGTGTTGCGTGTATGTCTCAGTGGGTAGCCTTAAAAGAGAACACACAGGGGAGTTTTCTCTCAAAAGAATATGTAAGAATACCACGTTATAAGGAAATACAGTGTTGCAGAGTAAAGAAAAATACGTACGTATTGGAAACCCTTAAACTTTACGAGATGAAATACAGCATCGTAAAAAATTAGCTCGTATCTCCTAAACAATACTTTGTAACTCGAAAAGATTTGGTGTGGCGTGTACGTCTAAACTTGTAGCCTCAAAAGAGAACCCATAGGAGAATTTTCTTTCGTCAAAGTTTCAGAAAAGCACGTTTTAAGGAAATCCAGCATCGTGCGAAATTATCTTGTTTTTCCTAAACAACACGTAGTAACTCAAAAATCTTTGGTGATGCGTGTATGTCTAAGCATGTAGCCTCAAAAGAGAACACACAGGAGAGTTTTCTCTCGAAAGAATATGTGAGAATACCACGTTATAAGGAAGTACAGTGTTGCAGAATAAAGACAAATACTTACGTATTGGAAACCCTTAAACTTTACGAGATGAAATAAAGCATCGTACAAAATTAGCTTGTATCTCCTAAACAACACGTTGTAATTCGAAAAGATTTGGTGTGGCATGTACGTCTAAAGGTGTAGCCTCAAAAGAGAACCACAGGACAATTTTCGTTCGTCAAAATTTGTCAGAAAACCACGTTTTAAGGAAATCCCGCATCGTGAGAAATTATCTTGTTCTTCATAAACAACACATTGTAACTCGAAAAGCTTTGGTGTTGCGTGTATGTTTAAGCGTGTACCCTCAAAAGAGAATGCACAGGAGAGTTTTCTCTCGAAAGAATATGTAAGAATACCACGTATTAAGGAAATACCGTGTTGCAGAGTAAAGACAAATACGTACTTATTGGAAACACTTTACGAGAAGAAATAACGCATCGTAAAAAATTAGCTTGTATCTCCTAAACAACAGGTTGTAACTCGAAAAGATTTGGTGTGGCGTGTACGTCTAAAAGTGTAGCCTCAAAATAGTACACACAGGAGAGTTTTATTTGGTCAAAATTTGTCAGAAAACCACGTTTTAAGGAAATCCCGCATCGTGCGAAATTATGTTGTTTTACCTAAACAACATGTTGTAACTCGAAAAGCTTTGGAGTTGAGTGTATGTCTAAGCATGTAGCCGCAAAGGAGACCACACAGGAGAGTTTTCTCTCGAAAGAATATGCAAGAATACCTCGTTATAAGGAAATACAGTGTTGCAGAGTAAAGCCAAATATTTACATAATGGAACACTTAAACTTTATGAGAAGAAATAATGCATCGTAAAAAAATTAGCTTGTATCTCCTAAACAACACGTTGTAACTCGACAAGATTTAGTGTCTCGGGCACGTCTAAATGTGTAGCCTCAAAAGAGAACGCACAGGAGTATTTTCTTTCGTCAAATTTTGTCAGAAAACCACGTTTTAAGGAAATCACGCGTCATGCTAAATTATCTTGTTTTTCCTAAACAACACATTGTAACTCGAAAAACTTTGGTGTTGCGTGTATGTCAAAGCGTATAGCCTCAAAAGAGAACGCACAGGAGAGTTTTCTCTCAAAAGGATGTGTAAGAATACCACGTTATAAGGAAATACAGTGTTGCAGAGTAAAGACAAATACGTACATATTGGAAAATCTTAAACTTTATGAGAAGAAATAAGGCATCTTACAAAATTAGTTTGTATC
This sequence comes from Apodemus sylvaticus, assembly GCF_947179515.1. Classification (NCBI taxonomy): domain Eukaryota; kingdom Metazoa; phylum Chordata; class Mammalia; order Rodentia; family Muridae; genus Apodemus; species Apodemus sylvaticus. The sequence continues at coordinate 1,648,788 of NW_026263196.1, forward strand.
TCCTAAACAACACGTTATAATTCGAAAAGATTTGGTGTGGTGTGTACGTCTAAACGTGTAGCCTAAAAAGAGAACCCACAGGATAATTTTCTTTCGTCAAAATTTGTCAGAAAACCACGTTTTAAGGAAATCCCGCATTGTGTGAAATTATCTTGTTTTTCCTAAAAAACACGTTGTAACTCGAAAAGCTGTGGTGTTGCGTGTATGTCTAAGCATGTAGCCTCAAAGGGGAACGCACAGGAGAGTTTTCTCTCGAAAGAATATGCAAGAATACCACGTTATAAGGAAATACAGTGTTGCAGAGTAAAGGCAAATATGTACGTAATGGAAACACTTAAACTTTATGAGAAGAAATAACGCATCGTAAGAAATTAGCTTGTATCTCCTAAACAACACGTTGTAACTCGAAAAGATTTGGTGTTGCGTGAATGTCTAAGCATGTAGCCTCAAAGGAGAACGCACAGGAGAGTTTTCTCTCGAAAGAATATGCAAGAATACCACGTTATAAGGAAATACAGTGTTGCAGAGTAAAGGCAAATATGTACGTAATGGAAACGCTTAAACTTTATGAGAAGAAATAACGCATCGTAAAAAAATTAGCTTGTTTCTCCTAAACAACACGTTGTAACTCGAAAAGATTTGCTGTGGCGTGTACGTCTAAATGTGTAGCCTCAAAAGAGAACCCACAGGAGTATTTTCTTTCGTCAAAATTTGTCAGACAACCACGTTTTAAGGAAATCCCGCATCGTGCGAAATTATCTTGTTTTTCCTAAACAACACGTTGTAACTCGAAAAGCTTTGGTGTTGCGTGTATGTCTAAGCGTGTAGCCTCAAAAGAGAACGCAAAGGAGAGTTTTTTCTCGAAAGAATATGTAAGAATACCACGTTATTAGGAAATACAATGTTGCAGAGTAAAGACAAATACTTACGTCTTGGAAAAACTTTACGAGAAGAAATAACGCATCGTAAGAAATTAGCTTGTATCTCCTAAACAGCACGTTGTAACTCGAAAAGCTTTGGTGTTGCGTGTATGTGTAAGCGTGTAGCCTCAAAGGAGAACGCAAAGGAGAGTTTTTTCTCGAAAGAATATGTAAGAATACCACGTTATTAGGAAATACAGTGTTGCAGAGTAAAGACAAATACTTATGTATTGGAAAAACTTTACGAGAAGAAATAACGCATCGTACAAAATTAGCTTGTATCTACTAAACAACACGTTGCAACTTAAAAAGATTTGGTGTGGCCTGTACGTCTAAACGTGTAGCCTGAAGAAAGAAGCCATAGGAGAATTTTCTTAGGTCAAAATTTGTCAGAAAACCACGTATTAAGGAAATCCCGCATCGTGCGAAATTATCTTGTTTTTCCTAAACAAAACGTTTTAAATCGAAATGCTTTGGTGTTGCGTGTATGTCTAAGCGTGTAGCCTCAAAAGAGAACGTACAGGAGAGTTTTCTCTCGAAAGAATATGTAAGAATACCACGTTATAAGGAAATACAGTGTTGCAGAGTAAAGACAAATACGTACTTATTGGAAAAACTTAAACTTTACGAGAAGAAATAACGCATCGTACAAAATTAGCTTGTATCTCCTAAACAACACGTTGTAACTTGAAAAGATTTGGTGTGGCTTGTACGTCTAAACGTGTAGCCTCAAAAGAGTACCCACAGGAGAGTTTTATTTCGTCAAAATTTGTCAGAAAACCACGTTTTAAGGAAATCCCGCATCTTGCGAAATTATCTTGTTTTTCCTAAACAACACGTTGTAACTCGAAAAGCTTTGGTGTTGCGTGAATGTCTAAGCATGTAGCCTCAAAGGAGAACGCACAGGAGAGTTTTCTCTCGAAAGAATATGCAAGAATACCACGTTATAAGGAAATACAGTGTTGCAGAGTAAAGGCAAATATGTACGTAATGGAAACACTTAAACTTTATGAGAAGAAATAACGCATCGTAGAAAAATTAGCTTGTTTCTCCTAAACAATACGTTGTAACTCGAAAAGATTTGCTGTGGCGTGTACGTCTAAATGTGTAGCCTCAAAAGAGAACCCACAGGAGTATTTTCTTTCGTCAAAATTTGTCAGAAAACCACGTTTTAAGGAAATCCCGCATCGTGCAAAAATATCTTGTTTTTCCTAAACAACACGTTGTAACTCGAAAAGCTTTGGTGTTGCGTGTATGTCTAAGCGTGTAGCCTCAAAAGAGAACGCAAAGGAGAGTTTTTTCTCGAAAGAATATGTAAGAATACCACGTTATTAGGAAATACAGTGTTGCAGAGTAAAGACAAATACTTACGTCTTGGAAAAACTTTACGAGAAGAAATAACGCATCGTACAAAATTAGCTTGTATCTCCTAAACAACACGTTGTAACTTAAAAAGATTTGGTGTGGCCTGTACGTCTAAACGTGTAGCCTTAAAGAGAACCCATAGGAGAATTTTCTTTGGTCAAAATTTGTCAGAAAACCATGTATTAAGGAAATTCCGCATCGTGCGAAATTATCTTGTTTTTCCTAAACAAAACGTTTTAACTCGAAAAGCTTTGGTGTTGGGTGTATGTCTAAGCCTGTAACCTCAAAGGAGAATGCCCAGGAGAGTTTTCTCTCGAAAGAATATGTAAGAATACCACGTTATAAGGAAATACAGTGTTGCAGAGTAAAGACAAATACGTACTTATTGGAAAAACTTAAACTTTACGAGAAGAAATAAGGCATCTTACAAAATTAGTTTCTATCTCCTAAACAACACGTTATAACTTGAATAGATTTGGTGTGGTGTGTACGTCTAAACTTGTAGCCTCAAAAGAGAACCCACAGGATAATTTTCTTCCGTCAAAATTTGTCAGAAAACCACGTTTTAAGGAAGTCCCGCATCTTGCGAAATTATCTTGTTTTTCCTAAACAACACGTTGTAACTCGAAAGCTTTGGTGTTGCGTGTATGTCTAAGCGTGTAGCCTCAAAAGAGAACGCACAGGAGAGTTTTCTCTCGAAAGAATACGTAAGGATACCACGTTATAAGGAAATACAGTGTTGCAGAGTAAAGACAAATACGTACGTATTGGAAACACTTTATGAGAGAAATAACGCATCTGGCAAAATTAGATTGTATGTCCTAAACAACTCGTTGTAACTCGAAAAGATTTGGTGTGGGGTGCACGTCTAAACGTGTAGCCTCAAAAGAGTACCCACAGGAGAGTTTTATTTCGTCAAAATTTGTCAGAAAACCACGTTTTAAGGAAATCCCGCATCTTGCGAAATTATCTTGTTTTTCCTAAACAACACGTTGTAAATCGAAAAGCTTTGGTGTTGTGTGAATGTTTAAGCATGTAGCCTCAAAGGAGAACGCACAGGAGAGTTTTCTCTCGAAAGAATATGCAAGAATACCACGTTATAAGGAAATACAGTGTTGCAGAGTAAAGGCAAATATGTACGTAATGGAAACACTAAAACTTTATGAGAAGAAATAACGCATCGTAAAAAATTAGCTTGTTTCTCCTAAACAACACGTTGTAACTCGAAATGATTTGGTGTGGCATGTACGTCTAAATGTGTAGCCTCAAAAGAGAACCCACAGGAGTATTTTCTTTCGTCAAAATTTGTCAGAAAACCACGTTTTAAGGAAATCCCGCATCGTGGGAAATTATCTTGTTTTTCCTAAACAACACGTTGTAACTCGAAAAGCTTTGGTGTTGCGTGTATGTCTAAGCGTGTAGCCTCAAAAGAGAACGCAAAGGAGAGTTTTTTCTCGAAAGAATGTGTAAGAATACCATGTTTTTTGGAAATACAATGTTGCAGAGTAAAGACAAATACTTACGTATTGGAAAAAACTTTACGAGAAGAAATAACGTATCGTAAGAAATTAGCTTGTGTCTCCTAAACAACACGTTGTAGCTTAAAAAGATTTGGTGTGGCCTGTACGTCTAAACGTGTAGCCTGAAAAGAGAACCCATAGATGAATTTTCTTTGGTCAAAATATGTCAGAAAACCACGTATTAAGGAAATCCCGCATAGTGCGACATTATCTTGTTTTTCCTAAACCAAACGTTTTAACTCGAAAAGCTTTCGTGTTGCGTGTATGTCTAAGCGTGTAGCCTCAAAAGAGAACGCACAGGAGAGTTTTCTCTCGAAAGAATATGTAAGAATACCACGTTATAAGGAAATACAGTGTTGCAGAGTAAAGACAAATACCTACTTATTGGAAAAACTTAAACCTTACGAGAAGAAATAAGGCATCTTACAAAATTAGTTTGTATCTCCTAAACAACACATTATAACTCGAAAAGATTTGTGTGGTATGTATGTCTAAACGAGTAGCCTCAAAAGAGAACCCACAGGATAATTTTCTTTCGTCAAAATTTGTCAGAAAACCACGTTTTAAGGAAATCCCGCATTCTGCGAAATTATCTTGTTTTTCTTAAACAAAACGTTTAAACTCGAAAAGCTTTGGTGTTGCATGTATGTCTAAGCGTGTAGCCTCAAAAGAGAACGCACAGGAGAGTTTTCTCTCGAAAGAATATGTAAGAATACCACGTTATAAGGAAATACAGTGTTGCAGAGTAAAGAGAAATACTTACTTATTGGAAAAACTTAAACTTAAGAGAAGAAATAACGCATCGTACAAAATTAGCTTGTATCTCCTAAACAACACGTTGTAACTTAAAAAGATTTGGTGTGGCCTGTACATCTAAACGTGTAGCTTCAAAAGAGAACCCATAGGCGAATTTTCTTTGGTCAAAATTTGTCAGAAAACCACGTATTAAGGAAATTCCGCATCGTGCGAAATTATCTTGTTTTTCCTAAACAAAACGTTTTAACTCGAAAAGCTTTGGTGTTGCGTGTATGTCTAAGCCTGTAACCTCAAAGGAGAATGCCCAGGAGAGTTTTCTCTCGAAAGAATATGTAAGAATACCACGTTATAAGGAAATACAGTGTTGCAGAGTAAAGACAAATACGTACTTATTGGAAAAACTTAAACTTTACGAGAAGAAATAAGGCATCTTACAAAATTAGTTTCTATCTCCTAAACAACACGTTATAACTTGAATAGATTTGGTGTGGTGTGTACGTCTAAACTTGTAGCCTCAAAAGAGAACCCACAGGATAATTTTCTTTCGTCAAAATTTGTCAGAAAACCACGTTTTAAGTAAATCCCGCATCTTGCGAAATTATCTTGTTTTTCCTAAACAACACGTTGTAACTCGAAAGCTTTGGTGTTGCGTGTATGTCTAAGCATGTAGCCTCAAAAGAGAACGCACAGGAGAGTTTTCTCTCGAAAGAATATGTAAGGATACCACATTATAAGGAAATACAGTGTTGCAGAGTAAAGACAAATACGTACGTATTGGAAACACTTTATGAGAGAAATAACGCATCTGGCAAAATTAGCTTGTATGTCCTAAACAACTCGTTGTAACTCGAAAAGTTTTGGTGTGGGGTGCACGTCTAAACGTGTAGCCTCAAAAGAGTACCCACAGGAGAGTTTTATTTCGTCAAAATTTGTCAGAAAACCACGTTTTAAGGAAATCCCGCATCTTGCGAAATTATCTTGTTTTCCTAAACAACACGTAGTAACTCGAAAATCTTTGGTGATGCGTGTATGTCTAAGCGTGTAGCCTCAAAAGAGAACACACAGGAGAGTTTTCTCTCGAAAGAATATGTGAGAATACCACGTTATAAGGAAGTACAGTGTTGCAGAATAAAGACAAATAATTGCGTATTGGAAACCCTTAAACTTTACGAGATGAAATAAAGCATCGTACAAAATTAGCTTGTATCTCTTAAACAACACGTTGTAACTCGAAAAGATTTGGTGTGGCGTGTATGTCTAAAGGTGTAGCCTCAAAAGAGAACCACAGGACAATTTTCGCTCGTCAAAATTTGTCAGAAAACCACGTTTTAAGGAAATCCCGCATTGTGAGAAATTATCTTGTTCTTCATAAACAACACATTGTAACTCGAAAAGCTTTGGTGTTGTGTGTATGTTTAAGCGTGTACCCTCAAAAGAGAACGCACAGGAGAGTTTTCTCTCGAAAGAATATGTAAGAATACCACGTATTAAGGAAATACCGTGTTGCAGAGTAAAGACAAATACGTACTTATTGGAAACACTTTACAAGAAGAAATAACGCATCGTAAAAAATTAGCTTGTATCTCCTAAACAACAGGTTGTAACTCGAAAAGATTTGGTGTGGCGTGTACGTCTAAACGTGTAGCCTCAAAAGAGTACATACAGGAGAGTTTTATTTGGTCAAAATTTGTCAGAAAACCACGTTTTAAGGAAATCCCGCATCGTGCGAAATTATGTTGTTTTTCCTAAACAACATGTTGTAATTCGAAAAGCTTTGGAATTGAGTGTATGTCTAAGCATGTAGCCTCAAAGGAGACCGCACAGGAGAGTTTTCTCTCAAAAGAATATGCAAGAATACCTCGTTATAAGGAAATACAGTGTTGCAGAGTAAAGCCAAATTTTTACATAATGGAAACACTTAAACTTTATGAGAAGAAATAATGCATCGTAAAAAAAAATTAGCTTGTATCTCCTAAACAACACGTTGTAACTCGACAAGATTTAGTGTCTCGGGCACGTCTAAATGTGTAGCCTCAAAAGAGAACCCACAGGAGTATTTTCTTTCGTCAAAATTTGTCAGAAAACCACGTTTTAAGGAAATCCCGCATCATGCTAAATTATCTTGTTTTTCCTAAACAACACATTGTAACTCGAAAAACTTTGGTATTGCGTGTATGTCAAAGCGTATAGCCTCAAAAGAGAACGCACAGGAGAGTTTTCTCTCGAAAGAATATGTAAGAATACCACGTTATAAGGAAATACAGTGTTGCAGAGTAAAGACAAATACGCACTTATTGGAAAAAGTTAAACTTTACGAGAAGAAATAAGGCATCTTACAAAATTAGTTTCTATCTCCTAAACAACACGTTATAACTCGAAAAGATTTGGTGTGGTATGTACGTTTAAACGTGTAGCCTAAAAAGAGAACCCACAGGATAATTTTCTTTCGTCAAACTTTGTCAGAAAACCACGTTTTAAGGAAATCCCGCATCGTGTGAAATTATCTTGTTTTTCCTAAAAAACACGTTGTAACTCGAAAAGCTTTGGTGTTGCGTGTATGTCTAAGCATGTAGCCTCAAAGGGGAACGCACAGGAGAGTTTTCTCTCGAAAGAATATGCAAGAATACCACGTTATAAGAAAATACAGTGTTGCAGAGTAAAGGCAAATATGTACGTAATGGAAACACTTAAACTTTATGAGAAAAAATAACGCATCGTAAAAAATTAGCTTGTATCTCCTAAACAACACGTTGCAACTCGAAAATATCTGGTGTTGCATGAATGTCTAAGCATGTAGCCTCAAAGGAGAACGCACAGGAGAGTTTTCTCTCGAAAGAATATGCAAGAATACCACGTTATAAGGAAATACAGTGTTGCAGAGTAAAGGCAAATATGTACGTAATGGAAACACTTAAACTTTATGAGAAGAAATAACGCATCGTAAAAAAAAATTTGCTTGTTTCTCCTAAACAACACGTTGTAACTCGAAAAGATTTGGTGTGGCGTGTACATCTAAATGTGTAGCCTCAAAAGAGAACCCACAGGAGTATTTTCTTTCGTCAAAATTTGTCAGAAAACCACGTTTTAAGGAAATCCCGCATCATGCGAAATTATCTTGTTTTTCCTAAACAACACGTTGTAAGTCGAAAAGCTTTGGTGTTGCGTGTATGTCTAAGCGTGTAGCCTCAAAAGAGAACGCAAAGGAGAGTTTTTTCTCGAAAGAATATGTAAGAATACCACGTTATTAGGAAATACAGTGTTGCAGAGTAAAGACAAATACTTATGTCTTGGAAAAACTTTACGAGAAGAAATAACGCATCGTAAGAAATTAGCTTGTATCTCCTAAACAACACGTTGTAACTCGAAAAGCTTTGGTGTTGCGTGTATGTGTAAGCGTGTAGCCTCAAAGGAGAACGCAAAGGAGAGTTTTTTCTCGAAAGAATATGTAAGAATACCACGTTATTAGGAAATACAGTGTTGCAGAGTAAAGACAAATACTTATGTATTGGAAAAACTTTACGAGAAGAAATAACGCATCGTACAAAATTAGCTTGTATCTACTAAACAACACGTTGCAACTTAAAAAGATTTGGTGTGGCCTGTACGTCTAAACGTGTAGCCTGAAAAAAGAAGCCATAGGAGAATTTTCTTTGGTCAAAATTTGTCAGAAAACCACGTATTAAGGAAATCCCGCATCGTGCGAAATTATCTTGTTTTTCCTAAACAAAACGTTTTAACTCGAAATGCATTGGTGTTGCGTGTATGTCTAAGCGTGTAGCCTCAAAAGAGAACGCTCAGGAGAGTTTTCTCTCGAAAGAATATGTAAGAATGCCACGTTATAAGGAAATACAGTGTTGCAGAGTAAAGACAAATACGTACTTATTGGAAAAACTTAAACTTTACGAGAAGAAATAACGCATCGTACAAAATTAGCTTGTATCTCCTAAACAACACGTTGTAACTTAAAAAGATTTGGTGTGGCCTGTATGTCTAAACGTGTAGCCTCAAAAGAGAACCCATAGGAGAATTTTCTTTGGTCAAAATTTGTCAGAAAACCACGTATTAAGGAAATTCTGCATCGTGCGAAATTATCTTGTTTTTCCTAAACAAAACGTTTTAACTCGAAAAGCTTTGGTGTTGCGTGTATGTCTAAGCCTGTAACCTCAAAGGAGAATGCCCAGGAGAGTTTTCTCTCGAAAGAATATGTAAGAATACCACGTTAAACGAAATACAGTGTTGCAGAGTATAGACAAATACGTACTTATTGGAAAAACTTAAACTTTACGAGAAGAAATAAGGCATGTTACAAAATTAGTTTGTATCTCCTAAACAACACGTTATAACTTGAAAAGATTTGGTGTGGTGTGTACGTCTAAACTTGTAGCCTCAAAAGAGAACCCACAGGATAATTTTCTTTCGTCAAAATTTGCCAGAAAACCACGTTTTAAGGAAATCCCGCATCTTGCGAAATTATCTTGTTTTTCCTAAACAACACGTTGTAACTCGAAAGCTTTGGTGTTGCGTGTATGTCTAAGCGTGTAGCCTCAAAAGAGAACGCACAGGAGAGTTTTCTCTCGAAAGAATATGTAAGGATACCACGTTATAAGGAAATACAGTGTTGCAGAGTAAAGACAAATACGTACGTATTGGAAACACTTTATGAGAGAAATAACGCATCTGGAAAATTGGCTTGTATGTCCTAAACAACTCGTTGTAACTCGAAAAGATTTGGTGTGGGGTGCACGTCTAAAAGTGTAGCCTCCAAAGAGTACCCACAGGAGAGTTTTATTTCGTCAAAATTTGTCAGAAAACCACGTTTTAAGGAAATCCCGCATCTTGCGAAATTATCTTGTTTTTCCTAAACAACACGTTGTAAATCGAAAAGCTTTGGTGTTGCGTGAATGTTTAAGCATGTAGCCTCAAAGGAGAACGCACAGGAGAGTTTTCTCTCGAAAGAATATGCAAGAATACCACGTTATAAAGAAATACAGTGTTGCAGAGTAAAGGCAAATATGTACGTAATGGAAACACTAAATCTTTATGAGAAGAAATAACGCATCGTAAAATATTAGCTTGTTTCTCCTAAACAACACGTTGTAACTCGAAATGATTTGGTGTGGCATGTACGTCTAAATGTGTAGCCTCAAAAGAGAACCCACAGGAGTATTTTCTTTCGTCAAAATTTGTCAGAAAACCACGTTTTAAGGAAATCCCGCATCGTGCGAAATTATCTTGTTTTTCCTAAACAACACGTTGTAACTCGAAAAGCTTTGGTGTTGCGTGTATGTCTAAGCGTGTAGCCTCAAAAGAGAACGCAAAGGAGAGTTTTTTCTCGAAAGAATGTGTAAGAATACCACGTTTTTAGGAAATACAGTTTTGCAGAGTAAAGACTAATACTTACGTATTGGAAAAGACTTTACGAGAAGAAATAACGCATCGTAAGAAATTAGCTTGTATCTCCTAAACAACACGTTGTAGCTTAAAAAGATTTGGTGTGGCCTGTACGTCTAAACGTGTAGCCTGAAAAGAGAACCCATAGATGAATTTTCTTTGCTCAAAATATGTCAGAAAACCACGTATTAAGGAAATCCCGCATAGTGCGAAATTATCTTGTTTTTTTCTAAACCAAACGTTTTAACTCGAAAAGCTTTGGTGTTGCGTGTATGTCTAAGCGTGTAGCCTCAAAAGAGAACGCACAGGAGAGTTTTCTCTCGAAAGAATATGTAAGATTACCACGTTATAAGGAAATACAGTGTTGCACAGTAAAGACAAATACGTACTTATTGGAAAAACTTAAACCTTACGAGAATAAATAAGGCATCTTAAAAAATTAGTTTGTATCTCCTAAACAACACATTATAACTCGAAAAGATTTGGTGTGGTGTGTATGTCTAAACGTGTAGCCTCAAAAGAGAACCCACAGGAAATTTTTCTTTCGTCAAAATTTGTCAGAAAACCACGTTTTAAGGAAATCCCGCATTCTGCGAAATTATCTTGTTTTTCTTAAACAAAACGTTTTAACTCGAAAAGCTTTGGTGTTGCGTGTATGTCTAAGCGTGTAGCCTCAAAAGAGAACGCACAGGACAGTTTTCTCTCGAAAGAATATGTAAGAATACAACGTTATAAGGAAATACAGTGGTGCAGAGTAAAGACAAATACATACTTATTGGAAAAACTTAAACTTAAGAGAAGAAATAACGCATCGTACAAAATTAGCTTGTATCTCCTAAACAACACGTTGTAACTTAAAAAGATTTGGTGTGGCCTGTACGTCTAAACGTGTAGCCTCAAAAGAGAACCCATAGGAGAATTTTCTTTGGTCAAAATTTGTCAGAAAACCACGTATTAAGGAAATTCCGCATCGTGCGAAATTATCTTGTTTTTCCTAAACAAAACGTTTTAACTCGAAAAGCTTTGGTGTTGCGTGTATGTCTAAGCCTGTAACCTCAAAGGAGAATGCCCAGGAGAGTTTTCTCTCGAAAGAATATGTAAGAATACCACGTTATAAGGAAATACAGTGTTGCAGAGTAAAGACAAATACGTACTTATTGGAAAAACTTAAACTTTACAAGAAGAAAGAAGGCATCTGTCAAAATTAGTTTGTATCTCCTAAACAACACGTTATAACTTGAAAAGATTTGGTGTGGTGTGTATGTCTAAACTTGTAGCCTCAAAAGAGAACCCACAGGATAATTTTCTTTCGTCAAAATTTGTCAGAAAACCACGTTTTAAGGAAATCCCGCATTTTGCGAAATTATCTTGTTTTTCCTAAACAACACGTTGTAACTCGAAAGCTTTGGTGTTGCGTGTATGTCTAAGCGTGTAGCCTCAAAAGAGAATGCACAGGAGAGTTTTCTCTCGAAAGAATATGTAAGGATACCACGTTATAAGGAAATACAGTGTTGCAGAGTAAAGACAAATACGTACGTATTGGAAACACTTTATGAGAGAAATAACGCATCTGGCAAAATTAGCTTGTATGTCCTAAACAACTCGTTGTAACTCGAAAAGATTTGGTGTGGGGTGCACGTCTAAACGTGTAGCCTCAAAAGAGTACCCACAGGAGAGTTTTATTTCGTCAAAATTTGTCAGAAAACCACGTTTTAAGGAAATCCCGCATCTTGCGAAATTATCTTGTTTTCCTAAACAACACGTAGTAACTCGAAAATCTTTGGTGATGCGTGTATGTCTAAGCGTGTAGCCTCAAAAGAGAACACACAGGAGAGTTTTCTCTCGAAAGAATATGTGAGAATACCACGTTATAAGGAAGTACAGTGTTGCAGAATAAAGACAAATAATTACGTATTGGAAACCCTTAAACTTTACGAGATGAAATAAAGCATCGTACAAAATTAGCTTGTATCTCCTAAACAACACGTTGTAACTCGAAAAGATTTGGTGTGGCGTGTATGTCTAAAGGTGTAGCCTCAAAAGAGAACCACAGGACAATTTTCGTTCGTCAAAATTTGTCAGAAAACCACGTTTTAAGGAAATCCCGCATCGTGAGAAATTATCTTGTTCTTCATAAACAACACATTGTAACTCGAAAAGCTTTGGTGTTGCGTGTATGTTTAAGCGTGTACCCTCAAAAGAGAACGCACAGGAGAGTTTTCTCTCGAAAGAATATGTAAGAATACCACGTATTAAGGAAATACCGTGTTGCAGAGTAAAGACAAATACGTACTTATTGGAAACACTTTACGAGAAGAAATAACGCATCGTAAAAAATTAGCTTGTATCTCCTAAACAACAGGTTGTAACTCGAAAAGATTTGGTGTGGCGTGTACGTCTAAACGTGTAGCCTCAAAAGAGTACACACAGGAGAGTTTTATTTGGTCAAAATTTGTCAGAAAACCACGTTTTAAGGAAATCCCGCATCGTGCGAAATTATGTTGTTTTTCCTAAACAACATGTTGTAATTTGAAAAGCTTTGGAGTTGAGTGTATGTCTAAGCATGTAGCCTCAACGGAGACTGCACAGGAGAGTTTTCTCTCAAAAGAATATGCAAGAATACCTCGTTATAAGGAAATACAGTGTTGCAGAGTAAAGCCAAATTTTTACATAATGGAAACACTTAAACTTTATGAGAAGAAATAATGCATCGTAAAAAAATTAGCTTGTATCTCCTAAACAAAACGTTGTAACTCGACAAGATTTAGTGTCTCGGCCACGTCTAAATGTGTAGCCTCAAAAGAGAACCCACAGGAGTATTTTCTTTCGTCAAAATTTGTCAGAAAACCACGTTTTAAGGAAATCCCGCATCATGCTAAATTATCTTGTTTTTCCTAAACAACACATTGTAACTCGAAAAACTTTGGTGTTGCGTGTATGTCAAAGCGTATAGCCTCAAAAGAGAACGCACAGGAGAGTTTTCTCTCGAAAGAATATGTAAGAATACCACGTTATAAGGAAATACAGTGTTGCAGAGTAAAGACAAATACGTACTTATTGGAAAAACTTAAACTTTACGAGAAGAAATAAGGCATCTTACAAAATTAGTTTCTATCTCCTAAACAACACGTTATAACTCGAAAAGATTTGGTGTGGTATGTACGTCTAAACGTGTAGCCTAAAAAGAGAACCCACAGGATAATTTTCTTTCGTCAAAATTTGTCAGAAAACCACGTTTTAAGGAAATCCCGCATCGTGTGAAATTATCTTGTTTTTCCTAAAAAACACGTTGTAACTCGAAAAGCTTTGGTGTTGCGTGTATGTCTAAGCATGTAGCCTCAAAGGGGAACGCACAGGAGAGTTTTCTCTCGAAAGAATATGCAAGAATACCAGGTTATAAGGAAATACAGTGTTGCAGAGTAAAGGCAAATATGTACGTAATGGAAACACTTAAACTTTATGAGAAGAAATAACGCATCGTAAAAAAATTAGCTTGTATCTCCTAAACAACACGTTGTAACTCGAAAAGATCTGGTTTTGCGTGAATGTCTAAGCATGTAGCCTCAAAGGAGAACGCACAGGAGAGATTTCTCTCGAAAGAATATGCAAGAATACCACGTTATAAGGAAATACAGTGTTGCAGAGTAAAGGCAAATATGTACGTAATGGAAACACTTAAACTTTATGAGAAGAAATAACGCATCGTAAAAAAATTAGCTTGTTTCTCCTAAACAACACGTTGTAACTCGAAAAGATTTGCTGTGGCGTGTACGTCTAAATGTGTAGCCTCAAAAGAGAACCCACAGTAGTATTTTCTTTCGTCAAAATTTGTCAGAAAACCACGTTTTAAGGAAATCCCGCATCATGCGAAATTATCTTGTTTTTCCTAAACAACACGTTGTAACTCGAAAAGCTTTGGTGTTGCGTGTATGTCTAAGCGTGTAGCCTCAAAAGAGAACGCAAAGGAGAGTTTTTTCTCGAAAGAATATGTAAGAATACCACGTTATTAGGAAATACAGTGTTGCAGAGTAAAGACAAATACTTACGTCTTGGAAAAACTTTACGAGAAGAAATAACGCATCGTAAGAAATTAGCTTGTATCTCCTAAGCAACACGTTGTAACTCGAAAAGCTTTGGTGTTGCGTGTATGTGTAAGCGTGTAGCCTCAAAGGAGAACGCAAAGGAGAGTTTTTTCTCGAAAGAATATGTAAGAATACCACGTTATTAGGAAATACAGTGTTGCAGAGTAAAGAAAAATACTTATGTATTGGAAAAACTTTACGAGAAGAAATAACACATCGTACAAAATTAGCTTGTATCTACTAAACAACACGTTGCAACTTAAAAAGATTTGGTGTGGCCTGTACGTCTAAACGTGTAGCCTGAAAAAAGAAGCCATAGGAGAATTTTCTTTGGTCAAAATTTGTCAGAAAACCACGTATTAAGGAAATCCCGCATCGTGCGAAATTATCTTGTTTTTCCTAAACAAAACGTTTTAACTCGAAAAGCTTTGGTGTTGCGTGTATGTCTAAGCGTGTAGCCTCAAAAGAGAACGCACAGGAGAGTTTTCTCTCGAAAGAATATGTAAGAATACAACGTTATAAGGAAATACAGTGTTGCAGAGTAAAGACAAATACGTACTTATTGGAAAAACTTAAACTTTACGAGAAGAAATAACGCATCGTACAAAATTAGCTTGTATCTCCTAAACAACACGTTGTAACTTGAAAAGATTTGGTGTGGCTTGTACGGCTAAACGTGTAGCCTCAAAAGAGTACCCACAGGAGAGTTTTATTTCGTCAAAATTTGTCAGAAAACCACGTTTTAAGGAAATCCCGCATCAAGGGAAATTATCTTGTTTTTCCTAAACAACACGTTGTAAATCGAAAAGCTTTGGTGTTGCGTGAATGTCTAAGCATGTAGCCTCAAAGGAGAACGCACAGGAGAGTTTTCTCTCGAAAGAATATGCAAGAATACCACGTTATAAGGAAATACAGTGTTGCAGAGTAAAGGCAAATATGTACGTAATGGAAACACTTAAACTTTATGAGAAGAAATAACGCATCGTAGAAAAATTACCTTGTTGCTCCTAAACAACACGTTGTAACTCGAAAAGATTTGGTGTGGCGTGTACGTCTAAATGTGTAGCCTCAAAAGAGAACCCACAGGAGTATTTTCTTTTGTCAAAATTTGTCAGAAAACCACGTTTTAAGGAAATCCCGCATTGTGCAAAAATATCTTGTTTTTCCTAAACAACGCGTTGTAACTCGAAAAGCTTTGGTGTTGCATGTATGTCTAAGCGTGTAGCCTCAAAAGAGAACGCAAAGGAGAGTTTTTTCTCAAAGGAATATGTAAGAATACCACGTTATTAGGAAATACAGTGTTGCAGAGTAAAGACAAATACTTACGTCTTGGAAAAACTTTACGAGAAGAAATAACGCATCGTAAGAAATTAGCTTGTATCTCCTAAACAACACGTTGTAACATAAAAAGATTTGTTGTGGCCTGTACGTCTAAACGTGTAGCCTGAAAAGAGAACCCATAGGAGAATTTTCTTTGGTCAAAATTTGTCAGAAAACCATGTATTAAGGAAATCCCGCATAGTGCGACATTATCTTGTTTTTCCTAAACCAAACGTTTTAACTCGAAAAGCTTTCGTGTTGCGTGTATGTCTAAGCGTGTAGCCTCAAAAGAGAACACACAGGAGAGTTTTCTCTCGAAAGAATATGTAAGAATACCACGTTATAAGGAAATACAGTGTTGCAGAGTAAAGACAAATACGTACTTATTGGAAAAACTTAAACCTTACGAGAAGAAATAAGGCATCTTACAAAATTAGTTTGTATCTCCTAAACAACACATTATAACTCGAAAAGATTTGGTGTGGTGTGTATGTCTAAACGTGTAGCCTCAAAAGAGAACCCACAGGAAAATTTTCTTTCGTCAAAATTTGTCAGAAAACCACGTTTTAAGGAAATCCCGCATTCTGCGAAATTATCTTGTTTTTCTTAAACAAAACGTTTTAACTCGAAAAGCTTTGGTGTTGCGTGTATGTCTAAGCGTGTAGCCTCAAAAGAGAACGCACAGGAGAGTTTTCTCTCGAAAGAATATGTAAGAATACCACGTTATAAGGAAATACAGTGGTGCAGAGTAAAGACAAATACGTACTTATTGGAAAAACTTAAACTTAAGAGAAGAAATAACGCATCGTACAAAATTAGCTTGTATCTCCTAAACAACACGTTGTAACTTAAAAAGATTTGGTGTGGCCTGTACGTCTAAACGTGTAGCCTCAAAAGAGAACCCATAGGATAATTTTCTTTGGTCAAAATTTGTCAGAAAACCACGTATTAAGGAAATTCCGCATCGTGCGAAATTATCTTGTTTTTCCTAAACAAAACGTTTTAACTCGAAAAGCTTTGGTGTTGCGTGTATGTCTAAGCCTGTAACCTCAAAGGAAAATGCCCAGGAGAGTTTTCTCTCGAAAGAATATGTAAGAATACCACGTTATAAGGAAATACAGTGTTGCACAGTAAAGACAAATACGTACTTATTGGAAAAACTTAAACCTTACGAGAAGAAATAAGGCATCTTAAAAAATTAGTTTGTATCTCCTAAACAACACATTATAACTCGAAAAGATTTTGTGTGGTGTGTATGTCTAAACGTGTAGCCTCAAAAGAGAACCCACAGGAAAATTTTCTTTCGTCAAAATTTGTCAGAAAACCACGTTTTAAGGAAATCCCGCATTCTGCGAAATTATCTTGTTTTTCTTAAACAAAACGTTTTAACTCGAAAAGCTTTGGTGTTGCGTGTATGTCTAAGCGTGTAGCCTCAAAAGAGAACGCACAGGAGAGTTTTCTCTCGAAAGAATATGTAAGAATACCACGTTATAAGGAAATACAGTGTTGCAGAGTAAAGACAAATACGTACTTATTGGAAAAACTTAAACTCAAGAGAAGAAATAACGCATCGTACAAAATTAGCTTGTATCTCCTAAACAACACGTTGTAACTTAAAAAGATTTGGTGTGGCCTGTACGTCTAAACGTGTAGCCTCAAAAGAGAACCCATAGGAGAATTTTCTTTGGTCAAAATTTGTCAGAAAACCACGTATTAAGGAAATTCCGCATCGTGCGAAATTATCTTGTTTTTCCTAAACAAAACGTTTTAACTCGAAAAGCTTTGGTGTTGCATGTATGTCTAAGCCTGTAACCTCAAAGGAGAATGCCCAGGAGAGTTTTCTCTCGAAAGAATATGTAAGAATACCACGTTAAAGGAAATACAGTGTTGCAGAGTAAAGACAAATACGTACTTATTGGAAAAACTTAAACTTTACGAGAAGAAATAAGGCATGTTACAAAATTAGTTTGTATCTCCTAAACAACACGTTATAACTTGAAAAGATTTGGTGTGGTGTGTACGTCTAAACTTGTAGCCTCAAAAGAGAACCCACAGGATAATTTTCTTTCGTCAAAATTTGCCAGAAAACCACGTTTTAAGGAAATCCCGCATCTTGCGAAATTATCTTGTTTTTCCTAAACAACACGTTGTAACTCGAAAGCTTTGGTGTTGCGTGTATGTCTAAGCGTGTAGCCTCAAAAGAGAACGCACAGGAGAGTTTTCTCTCGAACGAAAATGTAAGGATACCACGTTATAAGGAAATACAGTGTTGCAGAGTAAAGACAAATACGTACGTATTGGAAACACTTTTTGAGAGAAATAACGCATCTGGCAAAATTGGCTTGTATGTCCAAAACAACTCGTTGTAACTCGAAAAGATTTGGTGTGGGGTGCACGTCTAAACGTGTAGCCTCAAAAGAGTACCCACAGGAGAGGTTTATTTCGTCAAAATTTGTCAGAAAACCACGTTTTAAGGAAATCCCGCATCTTGCGAAATTATCTTGTTTTTCCTAAACAACACGTTGTAAATCGAAAAGCTTTGGTGTTGCGTGAATGTTTAAGCATGTAGCCTCAAAGGAGAACGCACAGGAGAGTTTTCTCTCGAAAGAATATGCAAGAATACCACGTTATAAGGAAATACAGTGTTGCAGAGTAAAGGCAAATATGTACGTAATGGAAACACTAAAACTTTATGAGAAGAAATAACGCATCGTAAAAAATTACCTTGTTTCTCCTAAACAACACGTTGTAACTCGAAATGATTTGGTGTGGCATGTACGCCTAAATGTGTAGCCTCAAAAGAGAACCCACAGGAGTATTTTTTTTCGTCAAAATTTGTCAGAAAACCACGTTTTAAAGAAATCCCGCATCGTGCGAAATTATCTTGTTTTTCCTAAACAACACGTTGTAACTCGAAAAGCTTTGGTGTTGCGTGTATGTCTAAGCGTGTAGCCTCAAAAGAGAACGCAAAGGAGAGTTTTTTCTCGAAAGAATGTGTAAGAATACCACGTTTTTAGGAAATACAGTGTTGCAGAGTAAAGACAAATACTTACGTATTGGAAAAAACTTTACGAGAAGAAATAACGCATCGTAAGAAATTAGCTTGTATCTCCTAAACAACACGTTGTAGCTTAAAAAGATTTGGTGTGGCCTGTACGTCTAAACGTGTAGCCTGAAAAGAGAACCCATAGATGAATTTTCTTTGGTCAAAATATGTCAGAAAACCACGTATTAAGGAAATCCCGCATAGTGCGACATTATCTTGTTTTTCCTAAACCAAACGTTTTAACTCGAAAAGCTTTCGTGTTGCGTGTATGTCTAAGCGTGTAGCCTCAAAAGAGAACGCACAGGAGAGTTTTCTCTCGAAAGAATATGTAAGAATACCACGTTATAAGGAAATACAGTGTTGCACAGTAAAGAAAAATACGTACTTATTGGAAAAACTTAAACCTTACGAGAATAAATAAGGCATCTTAAAAAATTAGTTTGTATCTCCTAAACAACACATTATAACTCGAAAAGATTTGGTGTGGTGTGTATGTCTAAACGTGTAGCCTCAAAAGAGAACCCACAGGAAAATTTTCTTTCGTCAAAATTTGTCAGAAAACCACGTTTTAAGGAAATCCCGCATTCTGCGAAATTATCTTGTTTTTCTTAAACAAAACGTTTTAACTCGAAAAGCTTTGGTGTTGCGTGTATGTCTAAGCGTGTAGCCTCAAAAGAGAACGCACAGGAGAGTTTTCTCTCGAAAGAATATGTAAGAATACAACGTTATAAGGAAATACAGTGGTGCAGAGTAAAGACAAATACGTACTTATTGGAAAAACTTAAACTTAAGAGAAGAAATAACGCATCGTACAAAATTAGCTTGTATCTCCTAAACAACACGTTGTAACTTAAAAAGATTTGGTGTGGCCTGTACGTCTAAACGTGTAGCCTTAAAGAGAACCCATAGGCGAATTTTCTTTGGTCAAAATTTGTCAGAAAACCACGTATTAAGGAAATTCCGCATCGTGCGAAATTATCTTGTTTTTCCTAAACAAAACGTTTTAACTCGAAAAGCTTTGGTGTTGCGTGTATGTCTAAGCCTGTAACCTCAAAGGAGAATGCCCAGGAGAGTTTTCTCTCGAAAGAATATGTAAGAATACCACGTTATAAGGAAATACAGTGTTGCAGAGTAAAGACAAATACGTACTTATTGGAAAAACTTAAACTTTACGAGAAGAAATAAGGCATCTTACAAAATTAGTTTGTATCTCCTAAACAACACGTTATAACTTGAAAAGATTTGGTGTGGTGTGTACGTCTAAACTTGTAGCCTCAAAAGAGAACCCACAGGATAATTTTCTTTCGTCAAAATTGTCAGAAAACCACGTTTTAAGGAAATCCCGCATCTTGCGAAATTATCTTGTTTTTCCTAAACAACACGTTGTAACTCGAAAGCTTTGGTGTTGCGTGTATGTCTAAGCGTGTAGCCTCAAAAGAGAACGCACAGGAGAGTTTTCTCTCGAAAGAATATGTAAGGATACCACGTTATAAGGAAATACAGTGTTGCAGAGTAAAGACAAATACGTACGTATTGGAAACACTTTATGAGAGAAATAACGCATCTGGCAAAATTAGCTTGTATGTCCTAAACAACTCGTTGTAACTCGAAAAGGTTTGGTGTGGGGTGCACGTCTAAACGTGTAGCCTCAAAAGAGTACCCACAGGAGAGTTTTATTTCGTCAAAATTTGTCAGAAAACCACGTTTTAAGGAAATCCCGCATCTTGCGAAATTATCTTGTTTTCCTAAACAACACGTAGTAACTCGAAAATCTTTGGTGATGCGTGTATGTCTAAGCGTGTAGCCTCAAAAGAGAACACACAGGAGAGTTTTCTCTCGAAAGAATATGTGAGAATACCACGTTATAAGGAAGTACAGTGTTGCAGAATAAAGACAAATAATTACGTATTGGAAACCCTTAAACTTTACGAGATGAAATAAAGCATCGTACAAAATTAGCTTGTATCTCCTAAACAACACGTTGTAACTCGAAAAGATTTGGTGTGGCGTGTACGTCTAAAGGTGTAGCCTCAAAAGAGAACCATAGGACAATTTTCGCTCGTCAAAATTTGTCAGAAAACCACGTTTTAAGGAAATCCCGCATCGTGAGAAATTATCTTGTTCTTCATAAACAACACATTGTAACTCGAAAAGCTTTGGTGTTGCGTGTATGTTTAAGCGTGTACCCTCAAAAGAGAACGTACAGGAGAGTTTTCTCTCGAAAGAATATGTAAGAATACCACGTATTAAGGAAATACCGTGTTGCAGAGTAAAGACAAATACGTACTTATTGGAAACACTTTACGAGAAGAAATAACGCATCGTAAAAAATTAGCTTGTATCTCCTAAACAACAGGTTGTAACTCGAAAAGATTTGGTGTGGCGTGTACGTCTAAACGTGTAGCCTCAAAAGAGTACACACAGGAGAGTTTTATTTGGTCAAAATTTGTCAGAAAACCACGTTTTAAGGAAATCCCGCATCGTGCGAAATTATGTTGTTTTTCCTAAACAACATGTGGTAATTCGAAAAGCTTTGGAGTTGAGTGTATGTCTAAGCATGTAGCCTCAAAGGAGACCGCACAGGAGAGTTTTCTCTCAAAAGAATATGCAAGAATACCTCGTTATAAGGAAATACAGTGTTGCAGAGTAAAGCCAAATTTTTACATAATGGAAACACTTAAAATTTATGAGAAGAAATAATGCATCGTAAAAAAATTAGCTTGTATCTCCTAAACAACACGTTGTAACTCGACAAGATTTAGTGTCTCGGCCACGTCTAAATGTGTAGCCTCAAAAGAGAAACCACAGGAGTATTTTCTTTCGTCAAAATTTGTCAGAAAACCACGTTTTAAGGAAATCCCGCATCATGCTAAATTATCTTGTTTTTCCTAAACAACACATTGTAACTCGAAAAACTTTGGTGTTGCGTGTATGTCAAAGCGTATAGCCTCAAAAGAGAACGCACAGGAGAGTTTTCTCTCGAAAGAATATGTAAGAATACCACGTTATAAGGAAATACAGTGTTGCAGAGTAAAGACAAATACGTACTTATTGGAAAAACTTAAACTTTACGAGAAGAAATAAGGCATCTTACAAAATTAGTTTCTATCTCCTAAACAACACGTTATAACTCGAAAAGATTTGGTGTGGTATGTACGTCTAAACGTGTAGCCTAAAAAGAGAACCCACAGGATAATTTTCTTTCGTCAAAATTTGTCAGAAAACCACGTTTTAAGGAAATCCCGCATCGTGTGAAATTATCTTGTTTTTCCTAAAAAAACACGTTTAAACTCGAAAAGCTTTGGTGTTGCGTGTATGTCTAAGCATGTAGCCTCAAAGGGGAATGCACAGGAGAGTTTTCTCTCGAAAGAATATGCAAGAATACCACGTTATAAGGAAATACAGTGTTGCAGAGTAAAGGCAAATATGTACGTAATGGAAACACTTAAACTTTATGAGAAGAAATAACGCATCATAAAAAAATTAGCTTGTATCTCCTAAACAACACGTTGCAACTCGAAAAGATCTGGTGTTGCGTGAATGTCTAAGCATGTAGCCTCAAAGGAGAACGCACAGGAGAGTTTTCTCTCGAAAGAATATGCAAGAATATCACGTTATAAGGAAATACAGTGTTGCAGAGTAAAGGCAAATATGTATGTAATGGAAACACTTAAACTTTATGAGAAGAAATAACGCATCATAAAAAAATTAGCTTGTTTCTCCTAAACAACACGTTGTAACTCGAAAAGATTTGGTGTGGCATGTACGTCTAAATGTGTAGCCTCAAAAGAGAACCCACAGGAGTATTTTCTTTCGTTAAAATTTGTCAGAAAACCACGTTTTAAGGAAATCCCGCATCATGCGAAATTATCTTGTTTTTCCTAAACAACACGTTGTAAGTCGAAAAGCTTTGGTGTTGCGTGTATGTCTAAGCGTGTAGCCTCAAAAGAGAACGCAAAGGAGAGTTTTTTCTCGAAAGAATATGTAAGAATACCACCTTATTAGGAAATACAGTGTTGCAGAGTAAAGACAAATACTTACGTCTTGGAAAAACTTTACGAGAAGAAATAACGCATCGTAAGAAATTAGCTTGTATCTCCTAAACAACACGTTGTAACTCGAAAAGCTTTGGTGTTGCGTGTATGTGTAAGCGTGTAGCCTCAAAGGAGAACGCAAAGGAGAGTTTTTTCTCGAAAGAATATGTAAGAATACCACGTTATTAGGAAATACAGTGTTGCAGAGTAAAGACAAATACTTATGTATTGGAAAAACTTTACGAGAAGAAATAACGCATCGTACAAAATTAGCTTGTATCTACTAAACAACACATTGCAACTTAAAAAGATTTGGTGTGGCCTGTACGTCTAAACGTGTAGCCTGAAAAAAGAAGCCATAGGAGAATTTTCTTTGGTCAAAATTTGTCAGAAAACCACGTATTAAGGAAATCCCGCATCGTGCGAAATTATCTTGTTTTTCCTAAACAAAACGTTTTAACTCGAAATGCTTTGGTGTTGTGTGTATGTCTAAGCGTGTAGCCTCAAAAGAGAACGCTCAGGAGAGTTTTCTCTCGAAAGAATATGTAAGAATACCACGTTATAAGGAAATACAGTGTTGCAGAGTAAAGACAAATACGTACTTATTGGAAAAACTTAAACTTTACGAGAAGAAATAACGCATCGTACAAAATTAGCTTGTATCTCCTAAACAACACGTTGTAACTTGAAAAGATTTGGTGTGGCTTGTACGGCTAAACGTGTAGCCTCAAAAGAGTACCCACAGGAGAGTTTTATTTCGTCAAAATTTGTCAGAAAACCACGTTTTAAGGAAATCCCGCATCATGCGAAATTATCTTGTTTTTCCTAAACAACATGTTGTAAATCGAAAAGCTTTGGTGTTGCGTGAATGTCTAAGCATGTAGCCTCAAAGGAGAACGCACAGGAGAGTTTTCTCTCGAAAGAATATGCAAGAATACCACGTTATAAGGAAATACAGTGTTGCAGAGTAAAGGCAAATATGTACGTAATGGAAACACTTAAACTTTATGAGAAGAAATAACGCATCGTAGAAAAATTACCTTGTTGCTCCTAAACAACACGTTGTAACTCGAAAAGATTTGGTGTGGCGTGTACGTCTAAATGTGTAGCCTCAAAAGAGAACCCACAGGAGTATTTTCTTTCGTCAAAATTTGTCAGAAAACCACGTTTTAAGGAAATCCCGCATCGTGCAAAAATATCTTGTTTTTCCTAAACAACACGTTGTAACTCGAAAAGCTTTGGTGTTGCGTGTATGTCTAAGCATGTAGCCTCAAAAGAGAACGCAAAGGAGAGTTTTTTCTCGAAAGAATATGTAAGAATACCACGTTATTAGGAAATACAGTGTTGCAGAGTAAAGACAAATACTTACGTCTTGGAAAAACTTTACGAGAAGAAATAACGCATCGTAAGAAATTAGCTTGTATCTCCTAAACAACACGTTGTAACATAAAAAGATTTGGTGTGGCCTGTACGTCTAAACGTGTAGCCTGAAAAGAGAACCCATAGGAGAATTTTCTTTGGTCAAAATTTGTCAGAAAACCATGTATTAAGGAAATCCCGCATAGTGCGACATTATCTTGTTTTTCCTAAACCAAACGTTTTAACTCGAAAAGCTTTCGTGTTGCGTGTATGTCTAAGCGTGTAGCCTCAAAAGAGAACACACAGGAGAGTTTTCTCTCGAAAGAATATGTAAGAATACCACGTTATAAGGAAATACAGTGTTGCAGAGTAAAGACAAATACGTACTTATTGGAAAAACTTAAACCTTACGAGAAGAAATAAGGCATCTCACAAAATTAGTTTGTATCTCCTAAACAACACATTATAACTCGAAAAGATTTGGTGTGGTGTGTATGTCTAAACGTGTAGCCTCAAAAGAGAACCCACAGGAAAATTTTCTTTCATCAAAATTTGTCAGAAAACCACGTTTTAAGGAAATCCCGCATTCTGCGAAATTATCTTGTTTTTCTTAAACAAAACGTTTTAACTCGAAAAGCTTTGGTGTTGCGTGTATGTCTAAGCGTGTAGCCTCAAAAGAGAACGCACAGGAGAGTTTTCTCTCGAAAGAATATGTAAGAATACCACGTTATAAGGAAATACAGTGGTGCAGAGTAAAGACAAATACGTACTTATTGGAAAAACTTAAACTCAAGAGAAGAAATAACGCATCGTACAAAATTAGCTTGTATCTCCTAAACAACACGTTGTAACTTAAAAAGATTTGGTGTGGCCTGTACGTCTAAACGTGTAGCCTCAAAAGAGAACCCATAGGAGAATTTTCTTTGGTCAAAATTTGTCAGAAAACCACGTATTAAGGAAATTCCGCATCGTGCGAAATTATCTTGTTTTTCCTAAACAAAACGTTTTAACTCGAAAAGCTTTGGTGTTGCGTGTATGTCTAAGCCTGTAACTTCAAAGGAGAATGCCCAGGAGAGTTTTCTCTCGAAAGAATATGTAAGAATACCACGTTAAAGGAAATACAGTGTTGCAGAGTAAAGACAAATACGTACTTATTGGAAAAACTTAAACTTTACGAGAAGAAATAAGGCATGTTACAAAATTAGTTTGTATCTCCTAAACAACACGTTATAACTTGAAAAGATTTGGTGTGGTGTGTACGTCTAAACTTGTAGCCTCAAAAGAGAACCCACAGGATAATTTTCTTTCGTCAAAATTTGCCAGAAAACCACGTTTTAAGGAAATCCCGCATCTTGCGAAATTATCTTGTTTTTCCTAAACAACACGTTGTAACTCGAAAGCTTTGGTGTTGCGTGTATGTCTAAGCGTGTAGCCTCAAAAGAGAACGCACAGGAGAGTTTTCTCTCGAAAGAATATGTAAGGATACCACGTTATAAGGAAATACAGTGTTGCAGAGTAAAGACAAATACGTACGTATTGGAAACACTTTATGAGAGAAATAACGCATCTGGCAAAATTGGCTTGTATGTCCTAAACAACTCGTTGTAACTCGAAAAGATTTGGTGTGGGGTGCACGTCTAAACGTGTAGCCTCAAAAGAGTACCCACAGGAGAGTTTTATTTCGTCAAAATTTGTCAGAAAACCACGTTTTAAGGAAATCCCGCATCTTGCGAAATTATCTTGTTTTTCCTAAACAACACGTTGTAAATCGAAAAGCTGTGGTGTTGCGTGAATGTCTAAGCATGTAGCCTCAAAGGAGAACGCACAGGAGAGTTTTCTCTCGAAAGAATATGCAAGAATACCACGTTATAAGGAAATACAGTGTTGCAGATTAAAGGCAAATATGTACGTAATGGAAACACTAAAACTTTATGAGAAGAAATAACGCATCGTAAAAAATTAGCTTGTTTCTCCTAAACAACACGTTGTAACTCGAAATGATTTGGTGTGGCATGTACGTCTAAATGTGTAGCCTCAAAGAGAACCCACAGGAGTATTTTCTTTCGTCAAAATTTGTCAGAAAACCACGTTTTAAGGAAATCCCGCATCGTGCGAAATTATCTTGTTTTTCCTAAACAACACGTTGTAACTCGAAAAGCTTTGGTGTTGCGTGTATGTCTAAGCGTGTAGCCTCAAAAGAGAACGCAAAGAAGAGTTTTTTCTCGAAAGAATGTGTAAGAATACCACGTTATTAGGAAATACAGTGTTGCAGAGTAAAGACAAATACGTATTGGAAAAAACTTTACGAGAAGAAATAACGCATCGTAAGAAATTAGCTTGTATCTCCTAAACAACACGTTGTAACTTAAAAAGATTTGGTGTGGCCTGTACGTCTAAACGTGTAGCCTGAAAAGAGAACCCATAGGAGAATTTTCTTTGGTCAAAATATGTCAGAAACCACGTATTAAGGAAATCCCGCATCGTGCGAAATTATCTTGTTTTTTCTAAACCAAACGTTTTAACTCGAAAAGCTTTGGTGTTGCGTGTATGTCTAAGCGTGTAGCCTCAAAAGAGAACGCACAGGAGAGTTTTCTCTCGAAAGAATATGTAAGAATACCACGTTATAAGGAAAGACAGTGTTGCAGAGTAAAGACAAATAAGTACTTATTGGAAACACTTAAACTTTACGAGAAGAAATAAGGCATCGTACAAAATTAGTATGTATCTCCTAAACAACACGATATAACTCGGAAAGATTTGGTGTGGTGTGTATGTCTAAACATGTAGCCTCAAAAGAGAACCCACAGGAGAATTTTTGTTCGTTAAATTTTGTCAGAAAACCACGTTATCAGGAAATCCCGCATTGTGCGAAATTATCTTGTTTTTCCTAAACAACACGTTGTAACTCGAAAAGCTTTGGTGCTGCGTGTATGTCTAAGCGTATAGCCTCAAAAGAGAACGCAAAGGAGAGTTTTTTCTCGAAAGAATATGTAAGAATACCACGTTATTAGGAAATACACTGTTGCAGAGTAAAGACAAATACTTACGTATTGGAATAACTTTACGAGAAGAAATAACGCATCGTAAGAAATTAGCTTGTATCTCCTAAACAACACGTTGTAACTTAAAAAGATTTGGTGTGGCCTGTACGTCTAAACGTGTAGCCTGAAAAGAGAACCCATAGGAGAATTTTCTTTGGTCAAAATTTGTCAGAAAACCACTTATTAAGGATATCCCGCATAGTGCGAAATTTTCTTGTTTTTCCTAAACCAAAAGTTTTAACTCGAAAAGCTTTGGTGTTGCGCGTATGTCTAAGCGTGTAGCCTCAAAAGAGAACGCACAGGAGAGTTTTCTCTCGAAAGAATATGTAAGAATACCACGTTATAAGGAAATACAGTGTTGCAGAGTAAAGACAAATACGTACTTATTGGAAAAACTTAAACTTTACGAGAAGAAATAAGGCATCTTACAAAATTAGTTTGTATCTCCTAAACAACACGTTATAACTCGAAAAGATTTGGTGTGGTGTGTACGTCTAAACGTGTAGCCTAAAAAGAGAACCCACAGGATAATTTTCTTTCGTCAAAATTTGTCAGAAAACCACGTTTTAAGGAAATCCCGCATCGTGTGAAATTATCTTGTTTTTCCTAAAAAACACGTTGTAACTCGAAAAGCTTTGGTGTTGCGTGTTTGTCTAAGCATGTAGCCTCAAAGGGGAACGCACAGAAGAGTTTTCTCTTGAAAGAATATGCAAGAATACCACGTTATAAGGAAATACAGTGTTGCAGAGTAAAGGCAAATATGTACGTAATGGAAACACTTAAACTTTATGAGAAGAAATAACGCATCGTAAAAAAATTAGCTTGTATCTCCTAAACAACATGTTGTAACTAGAAAAGATTTGGTGTTGCGTGAATGTCTAAGCATGTAGCCTCAAAGGAGAACGCAAAGGAGAGTTTTTTTCTCGAAAGAATATGCAAGAATACCACGTTATAAGGAAATACAATGTTGCAGAGTAAAGGCAAATATGTACGTAATGGAAACACTTAAACTTTATGAGAAGAAATAACGCATAGTAAAAAAATTAGCTTGTTTCTCCTAAACAACACGTTGTAACTCGAAAAGATTTGGTGTGGCGTGTACGTCTAAATGTGTAGCCTCAAAAGAGAACCCACTGGAGTATTTTCTTTTGTCAAAATTTGTCAGAAAACCACATTTTAAGGAAATCCCGCATCGTGCGAAATTATCTTGTTTTTCCTAAACAACACGTTGTAACTCGAAAAGCTTTGGTGTTGCGTGTATGTCTAAGCGTGTAGCCTCAAAAGAGAACGCAAAGGAGAGTTTTTTTTCGAAAGAATATGTAAGAATACCACGTTATTAGGAAATACAGTGTTGCAGAGTAAAGAGAAATACTTACTTATTCGAAAAAACTTTACGAGAAGAAATAACGCATCGTAAGAAATTAGCTTGTATCTCCTAAACAACACTTTGTAACATAAAAAGATTTGGTGTGGCCTGTACGTCTAAACGTGTAGCCTGAAAAAAGAACCCATAGGAGAATTTTCTTTGGTCAAAATTTGTCAGAAAACCATGTATTAAGGAAATCCCGCATAGTGCGACATTATCTTGTTTTTCCTAAACCAAACGTTTTAACTCGAAAAGCTTTCGTGTTGCGTGTATGTCTAAGCTTGTAGCCTCAAAAGAGAACACACAGGAGAGTTTTCTCTCGAAAGAATATGTCAGAATACCACGTTATAAGGAAATACAGTGTTGCAGAGTAAAGACAAATACATACTTATTGGAAAAACTTAAACTTTACGAGAAGAAATAAGGCATCTTACAAAATTAGTTTGTATCTCCTAAACAACACGTTATAACTTGAAAAGATTTGGTGTGGTGTGTACGTCTAAACTTGTAGCCTCAAAAGAGAACCCACAGGATAATTTTCTTTCGTCAAAATTGTCAGAAAACCACGTTTTAAGGAAATCCCGCATCTTGCGAAATTATCTTGTTTTTCCTAAACAACACGTTGTAACTCGAAAGCTTTGGTGTTGCGTGTATGTCTAAGCGTGTAGCCTCAAAAGAGAACGCACAGGAGAGTTTTCTCTCGAAAGAATATGTAAGGATACCACGTTATAAGGAAATACAGTGTTGCAGAGTAAAGACAAATACGTACGTATTGGAAACACTTTATGAGAGAAATAACGCATCTGGCAAAATTAGCTTGTATGTCCTAAACAACTCGTTGTAACTCGAAAAGGTTTGGTGTGGGGTGCACGTCTAAACGTGTAGCCTCAAAAGAGTACCCACAGGAGAGTTTTATTTCGTCAAAATTTGTCAGAAAACCACGTTTTAAGGAAATCCCGCATCTTGCGAAATTATCTTGTTTTCCTAAACAACACGTAGTAACTCGAAAATCTTTGGTGATGCGTGTATGTCTAAGCGTGTAGCCTCAAAAGAGAACACACAGGAGAGGTTTCTCTCGAAAGAATATGTGAGAATACCACGTTATAAGGAAGTACAGTGTTGCAGAATAAAGACAAATAATTACGTATTGGAAACCCTTAAACTTTACGAGATGAAATAAAGCATCGTACAAAATTAGCTTGTATCTCCTAAACAACACGTTGTAACTCGAAAAGATTTGGTGTGGCGTGTACGTCTAAAGGTGTAGCCTCAAAAGAGAACCACAGGACAATTTTCGCTCGTCAAAATTTGTCAGAAAACCACGTTTTAAGGAAATCCCGCATCGTGAGAAATTATCTTGTTCTTCATAAACAACACATTGTAACTCGAAAAGCTTTGGTGTTGCGTGTATGTTTAAGCGTGTACCCTCAAAAGAGAACGTACAGGAGAGTTTTCTCTCGAAAGAATATGTAAGAATACCACGTATTAAGGAAATACCGTGTTGCAGAGTAAAGACAAATACGTACTTATTGGAAACACTTTACGAGAAGAAATAACGCATCGTAAAAAATTAGCTTGTATCTCCTAAACAACAGGTTGTAACTCGAAAAGATTTGGTGTGGCGTGTACGTCTAAACGTGTAGCCTCAAAAGAGTACACACAGGAGAGTTTTATTTGGTCAAAATTTGTCAGAAAACCACGTTTTAAGGAAATCCCGCATCGTGCGAAATTATGTTGTTTTTCCTAAACAACATGTGGTAATTCGAAAAGCTTTGGAGTTGAGTGTATGTCTAAGCATGTAGCCTCAAAGGAGACCGCACAGGAGAGTTTTCTCTCAAAAGAATATGCAAGAATACCTCGTTATAAGGAAATACAGTGTTGCAGAGTAAAGCCAAATTTTTACATAATGGAAACACTTAAAATTTATGAGAAGAAATAATGCATCGTAAAAAAATTAGCTTGTATCTCCTAAACAACACGTTGTAACTCGACAAGATTTAGTGTCTCGGCCACGTCTAAATGTGTAGCCTCAAAAGAGAAACCACAGGAGTATTTTCTTTCGTCAAAATTTGTCAGAAAACCACGTTTTAAGGAAATCCCGCATCATGCTAAATTATCTTGTTTTTCCTAAACAACACATTGTAACTCGAAAAACTTTGGTGTTGCGTGTATGTCAAAGCGTATAGCCTCAAAAGAGAACGCACAGGAGAGTTTTCTCTCGAAAGAATATGTAAGAATACCACGTTATAAGGAAATACAGTGTTGCAGAGTAAAGACAAATACGTACTTATTGGAAAAACTTAAACTTTACGAGAAGAAATAAGGCATCTTACAAAATTAGTTTCTATCTCCTAAACAACACGTTATAACTCGAAAAGATTTGGTGTGGTATGTACGTCTAAACGTGTAGCCTAAAAAGAGAACCCACAGGATAATTTTCTTTCGTCAAAATTTGTCAGAAAACCACGTTTTAAGGAAATCCCGCATCGTGTGAAATTATCTTGTTTTTCCTAAAAAACACGTTTAAACTCGAAAAGCTTAGGTGTTGCGTGTATGTCTAAGCATGTAGCCTCAAAGGGGAATGCACAGGAGAGTTTTCTCTCGAAAGAATATGCAAGAATACCACGTTATAAGGAAATACAGTGTTGCAGAGTAAAGGCAAATATGTACGTAATGGAAACACTTAAACTTTATGAGAAGAAATAACGCATCATAAAAAAATTAGCTTGTATCTCCTAAACAACACGTTGCAACTCGAAAAGATCTGGTGTTGCGTGAATGTCTAAGCATGTAGCCTCAAAGGAGAACGCACAGGAGAGTTTTCTCTCGAAAGAATATGCAAGAATACCACGTTATAAGGAAATACAGTGTTGCAGAGTAAAGGCAAATATGTATGTAATGGAAACACTTAAACTTTATGAGAAGAAATAACGCATCATAAAAAAATTAGCTTGTTTCTCCTAAACAACACGTTGTAACTCGAAAAGATTTGGTGTGGCATGTACGTCTAAATGTGTAGCCTCAAAAGAGAACCCACAGGAGTATTTTCTTTCGTCAAAATTTGTCAGAAAACCACGTTTTAAGGAAATCCCGCATCATGCGAAATTATCTTGTTTTTCCTAAACAACACGTTGTAAGTCGAAAAGCTTTGGTGTTGCGTGTATGTCTAAGCGTGTAGCCTCAAAAGAGAACGCAAAGGAGAGTTTTTTCTCGAAAGAATATGTAAGAATACCACGTTATTAGGAAATACAGTGTTGCAGAGTAAAGACAAATACTTACGTCTTGGAAAAACTTTACGAGAAGAAATAACGCATCGTAAGAAATTAGCTTGTATCTCCTAAACAACACGTTGTAACTCGAAAAGCTTTGGTGTTGCGTGTATGTGTAAGCGTGTAGCCTCAAAGGAGAACGCAAAGGAGAGTTTTTTCTCGAAAGAATATGTAAGAATACCACGTTATTAGGAAATACAGTGTTGCAGAGTAAAGACAAATACTTATGTATTGGAAAAACTTTACGAGAAGAAATAACGCATCGTACAAAATTAGCTTGTATCTACTAAACAACACGTTGCAACTTAAAAAGATTTGGTGTGGCCTGTACGTCTAAACGTGTAGCCTGAAAAAAGAAGCCATAGGAGAATTTTCTTTGGTCAAAATTTGTCAGAAAACCACGTATTAAGGAAATCCCGCATCGTGCGAAATTATCTTGTTTTTCCTAAACAAAACGTTTTAACTCGAAATGCTTTGGTGTTGTGTGTATGTCTAAGCGTGTAGCCTCAAAAGAGAACGCTCAGGAGAGTTTTCTCTCGAAAGAATATGTAAGAATACCACGTTATAAGGAAATACAGTGTTGCAGAGTAAAGACAAATACGTACTTATTGGAAAAACTTAAACTTTACGAGAAGAAATAACGCATCGTACAAAATTAGCTTGTATCTCCTAAACAACACGTTGTAACTTGAAAAGATTTGGTGTGGCTTGTACGGCTAAACGTGTAGCCTCAAAAGAGTACCCACAGGAGAGTTTTATTTCGTCAAAATTTGTCAGAAAACCACGTTTTAAGGAAATCCCGCATCATGCGAAATTATCTTGTTTGTCCTAAACAACATGTTGTAAATCGAAAAGCTTTGGTGTTGCGTGAATGTCTAAGCATGTAGCCTCAAAGGAGAACGCACAGGAGAGTTTTCTCTCGAAAGAATATGCAAGAATACCACGTTATAAGGAAATACAGTGTTGCAGAGTAAAGGCAAATATGTACGTAATGGAAACACTTAAACTTTATGAGAAGAAATAACGCATCGTAGAAAAATTACCTTGTTGCTCCTAAACAACACGTTGTAACTCGAAAAGATTTGGTGTGGCGTGTACGTCTAAATGTGTAGCCTCAAAAGAGAACCCACAGGAGTATTTTCTTTCGTCAAAATTTGTCAGAAAACCACGTTTTAAGGAAATCCCGCATCGTGCAAAAATATCTTGTTTTTCCTAAACAACACGTTGTAACTCGAAAAGCTTTGGTGTTGCGTGTATGTCTAAGCATGTAGCCTCAAAAGAGAACGCAAAGGAGAGTTTTTTCTCGAAAGAATATGTAAGAATACCACGTTATTAGGAAATACAGTGTTGCAGAGTAAAGACAAATACTTACGTCTTGGAAAAACTTTACGAGAAGAAATAACGCATCGTAAGAAATTAGCTTGTATCTCCTAAACAACACGTTGTAACATAAAAAGATTTGGTGTGGCCTGTACGTCTAAACGTGTAGCCTGAAAAGAGAACCCATAGGAGAATTTTCTTTGGTCAAAATTTGTCAGAAAACCATGTATTAAGGAAATCCCGCATAGTGCGACATTATCTTGTTTTTCCTAAACCAAACGTTTTAACTCGAAAAGCTTTCGTGTTGCGTGTATGTCTAAGCGTGTAGCCTCAAAAGAGAACACACAGGAGAGTTTTCTCTCGAAAGAATATGTAAGAATACCACGTTATAAGGAAATACAGTGTTGCAGAGTAAAGACAAATACGTACTTATTGGAAAAACTTAAACCTTACGAGAAGAAATAAGGCATCTCACAAAATTAGTTTGTATCTCCTAAACAACACATTATAACTCGAAAAGATTTGGTGTGGTGTGTATGTCTAAACGTGTAGCCTCAAAAGAGAACCCACAGGAAAATTTTCTTTCGTCAAAATTTGTCAGAAAACCACGTTTTAAGGAAATCCCGCATTCTGCGAAATTATCTTGTTTTTCTTAAACAAAACGTTTTAACTCGAAAAGCTTTGGTGTTGCGTGTATGTCTAAGCGTGTAGCCTCAAAAGAGAACGCACAGGAGAGTTTTCTCTCGAAAGAATATGTAAGAATACCACGTTATAAGGAAATACAGTGGTGCAGAGTAAAGACAAATACGTACTTATTGGAAAAACTTAAACTCAAGAGAAGAAATAACGCATCGTACAAAATTAGCTTGTATCTCCTAAACAACACGTTGTAACTTAAAAAGATTTGGTGTGGCCTGTACGTCTAAACGTGTAGCCTCAAAAGAGAACCCATAGGAGAATTTTCTTTGGTCAAAATTTGTCAGAAAACCACGTATTAAGGAAATTCCGCATCGTGCGAAATTATCTTGTTTTTCCTAAACAAAACGTTTTAACTCGAAAAGCTTTGGTGTTGCGTGTATGTCTAAGCCTGTAACTTCAAAGGAGAATGCCCAGGAGAGTTTTCTCTCGAAAGAATATGTAAGAATACCACGTTAAAGGAAATACAGTGTTGCAGAGTAAAGACAAATACGTACTTATTGGAAAAACTTAAACTTTACGAGAAGAAATAAGGCATGTTACAAAATTAGTTTGTATCTCCTAAACAACACGTTATAACTTGAAAAGATTTGGTGTGGTGTGTACGTCTAAACTTGTAGCCTCAAAAGAGAACCCACAGGATAATTTTCTTTCGTCAAAATTTGCCAGAAAACCACGTTTTAAGGAAATCCCGCATCTTGCGAAATTATCTTGTTTTTCCTAAACAACACGTTGTAACTCGAAAGCTTTGGTGTTGCGTGTATGTCTAAGCGTGTAGCCTCAAAAGAGAACGCACAGGAGAGTTTTCTCTCGAAAGAATATGTAAGGATACCACGTTATAAGGAAATACAGTGTTGCAGAGTAAAGACAAATACGTACGTATTGGAAACACTTTATGAGAGAAATAACGCATCTGGCAAAATTGGCTTGTATGTCCTAAACAACTCGTTGTAACTCGAAAAGATTTGGTGTGGGGTGCACGTCTAAACGTGTAGCCTCAAAAGAGTACCCACAGGAGAGTTTTATTTCGTCAAAATTTGTCAGAAAACCACGTTTTAAGGAAATCCCGCATCTTGCGAAATTATCTTGTTTTTCCTAAACAACACGTTGTAAATCGAAAAGCTGTGGTGTTGCGTGAATGTCTAAGCATGTAGCCTCAAAGGAGAACGCACAGGAGAGTTTTCTCTCGAAAGAATATGCAAGAATACCACGTTATAAGGAAATACAGTGTTGCAGATTAAAGGCAAATATGTACGTAATGGAAACACTAAAACTTTATGAGAAGAAATAACGCATCGTAAAAAATTAGCTTGTTTCTCCTAAACAACACGTTGTAACTCGAAATGATTTGGTGTGGCATGTACGTCTAACTGTGTAGCCTCAAAGAGAACCCACAGGAGTATTTTCTTTCGTCAAAATTTGTCAGAAAACCACGTTTTAAGGAAATCCCGCATCGTGCGAAATTATCTTGTTTTTCCTAAACAACACGTTGTAACTCGAAAAGCTTTGGTGTTGCGTGTATGTCTAAGCGTGTAGCCTCAAAAGAGAACGCAAAGGAGAGTTTTTTCTCGAAAGAATGTGTAAGAATACCACGTTATTAGGAAATACAGTGTTGCAGAGTAAAGACAAATACGTATTGGAAAAAACTTTACGAGAAGAAATAACGCATCGTAAGAAATTAGCTTGTATCTCCTAAACAACACGTTGTAACTTAAAAAGATTTGGTGTGGCCTGTACGTCTAAACGTGTAGCCTGAAAAGAGAACCCATAGGAGAATTTTCTTTGGTCAAAATATGTCAGAAACCACGTATTAAGGAAATCCCGCATCGTGCGAAATTATCTTGTTTTTTCTAAACCAAACGTTTTAACTCGAAAAGCTTTGGTGTTGCGTGTATGTCTAAGCGTGTAGCCTCAAAAGAGAACGCACAGGAGAGTTTTCTCTCGAAAGAATATGTAAGAATACCACGTTATAAGGAAAGACAGTGTTGCAGAGTAAAGACAAATAAGTACTTATTGGAAACACTTAAACTTTACGAGAAGAAATAAGGCATCGTACAAAATTAGTATGTATCTCCTAAACAACACGATATAACTCGGAAAGATTTGGTGTGGTGTGTATGTCTAAACATGTAGCCTCAAAAGAGAACCCACAGGAGAATTTTTGTTCGTTAAATTTTGTCAGAAAACCACGTTATCAGGAAATCCCGCATTGTGCGAAATTATCTTGTTTTTCCTAAACAACACGTTGTAACTCGAAAAGCTTTGGTGCTGCGTGTATGTCTAAGCGTATAGCCTCAAAAGAGAACGCAAAGGAGAGTTTTTTCTCGAAAGAATATGTAAGAATACCACGTTATTAGGAAATACACTGTTGCAGAGTAAAGACAAATACTTACGTATTGGAATAACTTTACGAGAAGAAATAACGCATCGTAAGAAATTAGCTTGTATCTCCTAAACAACACGTTGTAACTTAAAAAGATTTGGTGTGGCCTGTACGTCTAAACGTGTAGCCTGAAAAGAGAACCCATAGGAGAATTTTCTTTGGTCAAAATTTGTCAGAAAACCACTTATTAAGGATATCCCGCATAGTGCGAAATTTTCTTGTTTTTCCTAAACCAAAAGTTTTAACTCGAAAAGCTTTGGTGTTGCGCGTATGTCTAAGCGTGTAGCCTCAAAAGAGAACGCACAGGAGAGTTTTCTCTCGAAAGAATATGTAAGAATACCACGTTATAAGGAAATACAGTGTTGCAGAGTAAAGACAAATACGTACTTATCGGAAAAACTTAAACTTTACGAGAAGAAATAAGGCATCTTACAAAATTAGTTTGTATCTCCTAAACAACACGTTATAACTCGAAAAGATTTGGTGTGGTGTGTACGTCTAAACGTGTAGCCTCAAAAGAGAACCCACAGGATAATTTTCTTTCGTCAAAATTTGTCAGAAAACCACGTTTTAAGGAAATCCCGCATCGTGTGAAATTATCTTGTTTTTCCTAAAAAACACGTTGTAACTCGAAAAGCTTTGGTGTTGCGTGTTTGTCTAAGCATGTAGCCTCAAAGGGGAACGCACAGAAGAGTTTTCTCTTGAAAGAATATGCAAGAATACCACGTTATAAGGAAATACAGTGTTGCAGAGTAAAGGCAAATATGTACGTAATGGAAACACTTAAACTTTATGAGAAGAAATAACGCATCGTAAAAAAATTAGCTTGTATCTCCTAAACAACATGTTGTAACTAGAAAAGATTTGGTGTTGCGTGAATGTCTAAGCATGTAGCCTCAAAGGAGAACGCAAAGGAGAGTTTTTTTCTCGAAAGAATATGCAAGAATACCACGTTATAAGGAAATACAATGTTGCAGAGTAAAGGCAAATATGTACGTAATGGAAACACTTAAACTTTATGAGAAGAAATAACGCATAGTAAAAAAATTAGCTTGTTTCTCCTAAACAACACGTTGTAACTCGAAAAGATTTGGTGTGGCGTGTACGTCTAAATGTGTAGCCTCAAAAGAGAACCCACTGGAGTATTTTCTTTTGTCAAAATTTGTCAGAAAACCACATTTTAAGGAAATCCCGCATCGTGCAAAATTATCTTGTTTTTCCTAAACAACACGTTGTAACTCGAAAAGCTTTGGTGTTGCGTGTATGTCTAAGCGTGTAGCCTCAAAAGAGAACGCAAAGGAGAGTTTTTTTCGAAAGAATATGTAAGAATACCACGTTATTAGGAAATACAGTGTTGCAGAGTAAAGAGAAATACTTACTTATTGGAAAAAACTTTACGAGAAGAAATAACGCATCGTAAGAAATTAGCTTGTATCTCCTAAACAACACTTTGTAACATAAAAAGATTTGGTGTGGCCTGTACGTCTAAACGTGTAGCCTGAAAAGAGAACCCATAGGAGAATTTTCTTTGGTCAAAATTTGTCAGAAAACCATGTATTAAGGAAATCCCGCATAGTGCGACATTATCTTGTTTTTCCTAAACCAAACGTTTTAACTCGAAAAGCTTTCGTGTTGCGTGTATGTCTAAGCGTGTAGCCTCAAAAGAGAACACACAGGAGAGTTTTCTCTCGAAAGAATATGTAAGAATACCACGTTATAAGGAAATACAGCGTTGCAGAGTAAAGACAAATACGTACTTATTGGAAAAACTTAAACCTTACGAGAAGAAATAAGGCATCTTACAAAATTAGTTTGTATCTCCTAAACAACACATTATAACTCGAAAAGATTTGGTGTGGTGTGTATGTCTAAACGTGTAGCCTCAAAAGAGAACCCACAGGAAAATTTTCTTTCGTCAAAATTTGTCAGAAAACCACGTTTTAAGGAAATCCCGCATTCTGCGTAATTATCTTGTTTTTCTTAAACAAAACGTTTTAACTCGAAAAGCTTTGGTGTTGCGTGTATGTCTAAGCGTGTAGCCTCAAAAGAGAACGCACAGGAGAGTTTTCTCTCGAAAGAATATGTAAGAATACCACGTTATAAGGAAATACACTGTTGCAGAGTAAAGACAAATACGTACTTATTGGAAAAACTTAAACTCAAGAGAAGAAATAAAGCATCGTACAAAATTAGCTTGTATCTCCTAAACAACACGTTGTAACTTAAAAAGATTTGGTGTGGCCTGTACGTCTAAACGTGTAGCCTCAAAAGAGAACCCATAGGAGAATTTTCTTTGGTCAAAATTTGTCAGAAAACCACGTATTAAGGAAATTCCGCATCGTGCGAAATTATCTTGTTTTTCCTAAACAAAACGTTTTAACTCGAAAAGCTTTGGTGTTGCGTGTATGTCTAAGCCTGTAACCTCAAAGGAGAATGCCCAGGAGAGTTTTCTCTCGAAAGAATATGTAAGAATACCACGTTAAAGGAAATACAGTGTTGCAGAGTAAAGACAAATACGTACTTATTGGAAAAACTTAAACTTTACGAGAAGAAATAAGGCATGTTACAAAATTAGTTTGTATCTCCTAAACAACACGTTATAACTTGAAAAGATTTGGTGTGGTGTGTACGTCTAAACTTGTAGCCTCAAAAGAGAACCCACAGGATAATTTTCTTTCGTCAAAATTTGCCAGAAAACCACGTTTTAAGGAAATCCCGCATCTTGCGAAATTATCTTGTTTTTCCTAAACAACACGTTGTAACTCGAAAGCTTTGGTGTTGCGTGTATGTCTAAGCGTGTAGCCTCAAAAGAGAACGCACAGGAGAGTTTTCTCTCGAAAGAATATGTAAGGATACCACGTTATAAGGAAATACAGTGTTGCAGAGTAAAGACAAATACGTACGTATTGGAAACACTTTATGAGAGAAATAACGCATCTGGCAAAATTGGCTTGTATGTCCTAAACAACTCGTTGTAACTCGAAAAGATTTGGTGTGGGGTGCACGTCTAAACGTGTAGCCTCAAAAGAGTACCCACAGGAGAGTTTTATTTCGTCAAAATTTGTCAGAAAACCACGTTTTAAGGAAATCCCGCATCTTGCGAAATTATCTTGTTTTTCCTAAACAACACGTTGTAAATCGAAAAGCTGTGGTGTTGCGTGAATGTCTAAGCATGTAGCCTCAAAGGAGAACGCACAGGAGAGTTTTCTCTCGAAAGAATATGCAAGAATAGCACGTTATAAAGAAATACACTGTTGCAGATTAAAGGCAAATATGTACGTAATGGAAACACTAAAACTTTATGAGAAGAAATAACGCATCGTAAAAAATTAGCTTGTTTCTCCTAAACAACACGTTGTAACTCGAAATGATTTGGTGTGGCATGTACGTCCAAATGTGTAGCCTCAAAGAGAACCCACAGGAGTATTTTCTTTCGTCAAAATTTGTCAGAAAACCACGTTTTAAGGAAATCCCGCATCGTGCGAAATTATCTTGTTTTTCCTAAACAACACGTTGTAACTCGAAAAGCTTTGGTGTTGCGTGTATGTCTAAGCGTGTAGCCTCAAAAGAGAACGCAAAGGAGAGTTTTTTCTCGAAAGAATGTGTAAGAATACCACGTTATTAGGAAATACAGTGTTGCAGAGTAAAGACAAATACGTATTGGAAAAAACTTTACGAGAAGAAATAACGCATCGTAAGAAATTAGCTTGTATCTCCTAAACAACACGTTGTAACTTAAAAAGATTTGGTGTGGCCTGTACGTCTAAACGTGTAGCCTGAAAAGAGAACCCATAGGAGAATTTTCTTTGGTCAAAATATGTCAGAAACCACGTATTAAGGAAATCCCGCATCGTGCGAAATTATCTTGTTTTTTCTAAACCAAACGTTTTAACTCGAAAAGCTTTGGTGTTGCGTGTATGTCTAAGCGTGTAGCCTCAAAAGAGAACGCACAGGAGAGTTTTCTCTCGAAAGAATATGTAAGAATACCACGTTATAAGGAAAGACAGTGTTGCAGAGTAAAGACAAATAAGTACTTATTGGAAACACTTAAACTTTACGAGAAGAAATAAGGCATCGTACAAAATTAGTATGTATCTCCTAAACAACACGATATAACTCGGAAAGATTTGGTGTGGTGTGTATGTCTAAACATGTAGCCTCAAAAGAGAACCCACAGGAGAATTTTTGTTCGTTAAATTTTGTCAGAAAACCACGTTATCAGGAAATCCCGCATTGTGCGAAATTATCTTGTTTTTCCTAAACAACACGTTGTAACTCGAAAAGCTTTGGTGCTGCGTGTATGTCTAAGCGTATAGCCTCAAAAGAGAACGCAAAGGAGAGTTTTTTCTCGAAAGAATATGTAAGAATACCACGTTATTAGGAAATACACTGTTGCAGAGTAAAGACAAATACTTACGTATTGGAATAACTTTACGAGAAGAAATAACGCATCGTAAGAAATTAGCTTGTATCTCCTAAACAACACGTTGTAACTTAAAAAGATTTGGTGTGGCCTGTACGTCTAAACGTGTAGCCTGAAAAGAGAACCCATAGGAGAATTTTCTTTGGTCAAAATTTGTCAGAAAACCACTTATTAAGGATATCCCGCATAGTGCGAAATTTTCTTGTTTTTCCTAAACCAAAAGTTTTAACTCGAAAAGCTTTGGTGTTGCGCGTATGTCTAAGCGTGTAGCCTCAAAAGAGAACGCACAGGAGAGTTTTCTCTCGAAAGAATATGTAAGAATACCACGTTATAAGGAAATACAGTGTTGCAGAGTAAAGACAAATACGTACTTATTGGAAAAACTTAACCTTTACGAGAAGAAATAAGACATCTTACAAAATTAGTTTGTATCTCCTAAACAACACGTTATAACTCGAAAAGATTTGGTGTGGTGTGTACGTCTAAACGTGTAGCCTAAAAAGAGAACCCACAGGATAATTTTCTTTCGTCAAAATTTGTCAGAAAACCACGTTTTAAAGAAATCCCGCATCGTGTGAAATTATCTTGTTTTTCCTAAAAAACACGTTGTAACTCGAAAAGCTTTGGTGTTGCGTGTTTGTCTAAGCATGTAGCCTCAAAGGGGAACGCACAGGAGAGTTTTCTCTTGAAAGAATATGCAAGAATACCACGTTATAAGGAAATACAGTGTTGCAGAGTAAAGGCAAATATGTACGTAATGGAAACACTTAAACTTTATGAGAAGAAATAACGCATCGTAAAAAAATTAGCTTGTATCTCCTAAACAACATGTTGTAACTAGAAAAGATTTGGTGTTGCGTGAATGTCTAAGCATGTAGCCTCAAAGGAGAACGCAAAGGAGAGTTTTTTTCCCGAAAGAATATGCAAGAATACCACGTTATAAGGAAATACAGTGTTGCAGAGTAAAGGCAA
Organism: Apodemus sylvaticus; assembly: GCF_947179515.1. NCBI lineage: Eukaryota > Metazoa > Chordata > Mammalia > Rodentia > Muridae > Apodemus > Apodemus sylvaticus. Next base: position 1,690,051 of record NW_026263196.1, read on the forward strand.
ATATGTACGTAATGGAAACACTTAAACTTTATGAGAAGAAATAACGCATAGTAAAAAAATTAGCTTGTTTCTCCTAAACAACACGTTGTAACTCGAAAAGATTTGGTGTGGCGTGTACGACTAAATGTGTAGCCTCAAAAGAGAACCCACGGGAGTATTTTCTTTTGTCAAAATTTGTCAGAAAACCACATTTTAAGGAAATCCCGCATCGTGCGAAATTATCTTGTTTTTCCTAAACAACACGTTGTAACTCAAAAAGCTTTGGTGTTGCGTGTATGTCTAAACGTGTAGCCTCAAAAGAGAACGCAAAGGAGAGTTTTTTCTCGAAAGAATATGTAAGAATACCACGTTATTAGGAAATACAGTGTTGCAGAGTAAAAAGAAATACTTACTTATTGGAAAAAACTTTACGAGAAGAAATAACGCATCGTAAGAAATTAGCTTGTATCTCCTAAACAACACGTTGTAACATAAAAAGATTTGGTGTGGCCTGTACGTCTAAACGTGTAGCCTGAAAAGAGAACCCATAGGAGAATTTTCTTTGGTCAAAATTTGCCAGAAAACCACGTATTAAGGAAATCCAGCATAGTGCGAAATTATCTTGTTTTTCCTAAACCAAACGTTTTAACTCGAAAAGCTTTGGTGTTGCGTGTATGTCTAAGCGTGTAGCCTCAAAAGAGAACGCACAGGAGAGTTTTCTCTCGAAAGAATATGTAAGAATACCACGTTATAAGGAAATACAGTGTTGCAGAGTAAAGACAAATACGTACTTATTGGAAAAACTTAAACTTTACGAGAAGAAATAATGCATCTTACAAAATTCGTTTGTATCTCCTAAACAACACGTTATAACTCGAAAAGATTTGGTGTGGTGTGTACGTCTAAACGTGTAGCCTCAAAAGAGAACCCACAGGATAATTTTGTTTCGTCAAAATTTGTCAGAAAACCACGTTTTAAGGAAATCCCGCATCGTGCGAAATTATCTTGTTTTTCCTAAACAACACGTTGTAATTCGAAAAGCTTTGGTGTTGCGTGTATGTCTAAGCATGTAGCCTCAAAGGGGAACGCACAGGACAGTTTTCTCTTGAAAGAATATGCAAGAATACCACGTTATAAGGAAATACAGTGTTGCAGAGTAAAGGCAAATATGTACGTAATGGAAACACTTAAACTTTATGAGAAGAAATAACGCATCGTAAAAAAATTAGCTTGTATCTCCTAAACAACATGTTGTAACTAGAAAAGATTTGGTGTTGCGTGAATGTCTAAGCATGTAGCCTCAAAGGAGAACGCAAAGGAGAGTTTTCTCTCGAAAGAATATGCAAGAATACCACGTTATAAGGAAATACAGTGTTACAGAGTAAAGGCAAATATGTACGTAATGGAAACACTTAAACTTTATGAGAAGAAATAACGCATAGTAAAAAAATTAGCTTGTTTCTCCTAAACAACACGTTGTAACTCGAAAAGATTTGGTGTGGCGTGTACGTCTAAATGTGTAGCCTCAAAAGAGAACCCACGGGAGTATTTTCTTTCGTCAAAATTTGTCAGAAAACCACGTTTTAAGGAAATCCCGCATCGTGCGAAATTATCTTGTTTTTCCTAAACAACACGTTGTAACTCGAAAAGCTTTGGTGTTGCGTGTATGTCTAAGCGTGTAGCCTCAAAAGAGAACGCAAAGGAGAGTTTTTTCTCGAAGGAATATGTAAGAATACCACGTTATTAGGAAATACAGTGTTGCAGAGTAAAGACAAATACTTACTTATTGGAAAAAACTTTACGAGAAGAAATAACGCATCGTAAGAAATTAGCTTGTATCTCCTAAACAACACGTTGTAACATAAAAAGATTTGGTGTGGCCTGTACGTCTAAACGTGTAGCCTGAAACAGAACCCATAGGAGAATTTTCTTTGGTCAAAATTTGTCAGAAAACCACGTATTAAGGAAATCCCGCATCGTGCGAAATTATCTTGTTTTTCCTAAACCAAACGTTTTAACTCGAAATGCTTTGATGTTGCGAGTATGTCTAAGCGTGTAGCCTCAAAAGAGAACGCACAGGAGAGTTTTCTCTCGAAAGAATATGTAAGAATACCACGTTATAAGGAAATACAGTGTTGCAGAGTAAAGACAAATACGTACTCATTGGAAAAACTTAAACTTTAGGAGAAGAAATAAGGCATCTTACAAAATTAGATTGTATCTCCTAAACAACACGTTATAACTCGAAAAGATTTGGTGTGGTGTGTACGTCTAAACGTGTAGCCTCAAAAGAGAACCCACAGGATAATTTTCTTTCGTCAAAAATTTGTCAGAAAACCACGTTTTAAGGAAATCCCGCATCGTGCGAAATTATCTTGTTTTTCCTAAAAAACACGTTGTAACTCGAAATGCTTTGGTGTTGCGTGTATGTCTAAGCATGTAGCCTCAAAGGGGAACGCACAGGAGAGTTTTTTCTCGAAAGAATATGCAAGAATACCACGTTATAAGGAAATACAGTGTTGCAGAGTAAAGGCAAATATGTACATAATGGAAACACTTAAACTTTATGAGAAGAAATAACGCATCGTAAAAATATTAGCTTGTATCTCCTAAACAACACGTTGTAACTCGAAAAGATTTGGTGTGGCATGTACGTCTAAATGTGTAGCCTCAAAAGAGAACCCACAGTAGTAATTTTTTTCGTCAGAATTTGTCAGAATACCACGTTTTAAGGAAATCCCTCTTCGTGATAAATTATCTTGTTTTTTCTAAACAACACAATGTAACTCGAAAAACTTTGGTGTTTCGTGTATGTCAAAGCGTGTAGCCTCAAAAGAGAACGCACAGGAGAGTTTTCTCTCGAAAGAATATGTAAGAATACCACGTTATAAGGAAATACAATGTTGCAGAGTAAAGACAAATACGTACTTATTGGAAACACTTAAACTTTACGAGAAGAAATAAGGCATCGTACAAAATTAGTATGTATCTCCTAAACAACACGTTATAACTCGGAAGGATTTGGTGTGGTGTGTACATCTAAACGTGTAGCCTCAAAAGAGAACCCACAGGAGAATTTTTGTTCGTTAAATTTTGTCAGAAAACCAAGTTTTAAGGAAATCCCGCATTGTGCGAAATTATCTTGTTTTTCCTAAACAACACGTTGTAACTCGAAAAGCTTTGGTGCTGCGTGTATGTCTAAGCGTATAGCCTCAAAAGAGGACGCAAAGGAGAGTTTTTTCTCGAAAGAATATGTAAGAATACCACATTATTAGGAAATACACTGTTGCAGAGTAAAGACAAATACTTACGTATTGGAAAAACTTTATGAGAAGAAATAACGCATCGTAAGAAATTAGCTTGTATCTCCTAAACAACACGTTGTAACTTAAAAAGATTTGGTGTGGCCTGTACGTCTAAACGTGTAGCCTGAAAAGAGAACCCATAGGAGAATTTTCTTTGGTCAAAATTTGTCAGAAAACCACGTAATAAGGAAATCCCGCATTGTGCGAAATTATCTTGTTTTTCCTAAACAAAACGTTTTAACTCGAAAAGCTTTGGTGTTGCGTGTATGTCTAAGCGTTTAGCCTCAAAGGAGAACGCACAGGAGAATTTTCTCTCGAAAGAATATGTAAGAATACCACGTTATAAGGAAATACAGTGTTTCAGAGTAAAGACAAATACATACTTATTGGAAAAACTTAAACTTTATGAGAAGAAATAAGGCATCGTTCAAAACTAGTTTAATCTCCTAAAGAACACGTTATAACTCGAAAAGATTTGGTGTGGTGTGTACGTCTAAACGTGTAGCCTCAAAAGAGAACCCACAGGATAATTTTCTTTCGTCAAAATTAGTCAGAAAACCACGTTTTAAGGAAATCCCGCATCGTGCGAAATTATCTTGTTTTTCCTAAACAACATGTTGTAACTCGAAAAGCTTTGCTGTTGCGTGTATGTCTAAGCGAGTAGCCTAAAAAGATATTGCACAGGAGAGTTTTCTCTCGAAAGAATATGTAAGGATACCACGTTATAAGGAAATACAGTGTTGCAGAGTAAAGACAAATACGTACGTATTGGAAACACTTTATGAGAGAAATAACGCATCTTGCAAAATTAGCTTTTATGTCCTAAACAACACGTTGTAACTCGAAAATTTTTGGTGTGGCGTGTACGTCTAAACGTGTAGCCTCAAAAGAGTACCCACAGGAGAGTTTTATTTCGTCAAAATTTGTCAGAAAACCACGTTTTAAGGAAATCCAGCATCTTGCGAAATTATCTTGTTTTTCCTAAACAACACGTTTTAAATCAAAAAGCTTTGGTGTTGCGTGAATATCTAAGCATGTAGCCTCAAAGGAGAACGCACAGGAGAGTTTTCTCTCAAAAGAATATGCAAGAATACCACGTTATAAGGAAATACAGTGTTGCAGAGTAAAGGCAAATATGTACGTAATGGAAACACTTAAACTTTATGAGAAGAAATAAGGCATCGTAAAAAAATTAGCTTGTTTCTCCTAAACAACACGTTGTAACTCGAAAAGATTTGGTGTGGCGTGTACGTCTAAATGTGTAGCCTCAAAAGAGAACCCACAGGAGTATTTTCTTTCGTCAAAATTTGTCAGAAAACCACGTTTTAAGGAAATCCCGCATCGTGCGAAATTATCTTGTTTTTCCTAAACAACACGTTGTAACTCGAAAAGCTTTGGTGTTGCGTGTATGTCTAAGCGTGTAGCCTCAAAAGAGAACGCAAAGGAGAGTTTTTTCTCAAAAGAATATGTAAGAATACCACGTTATTAGGAAATACACTGTTGCAGAGTAATGACAAATACTTACGTATTGGAAAAAACTTTACGAGAAGAAATAACGCATCGTAAGAAATTAGCTTGTATCTCCTAAACAACACGTTGTAACTTAAAAAGATTTGGTGTGGCCTGTACGTCTAAACGTGTAGCCTGAAAAGAGAACCCATAGGAGAATTTTCTTTGGTCAAAATTTGTCAGAAAACCACGTATTAAGGAAATCCCGCATAGTGCGAAATTATCTTGTTTTTCCTAAACCAAATGTTTTAACTCGAAAAGCTTAGGTGTTGTGTGTATGTCTAAGCGTGTAGCCTCAAAAGAGAACGCACAGGAGAGTTTTCTCTCGAAAGAATATGTAAGAATACCACGTTATAAGGAAATACAGTGTTGCAGATTAAAGACAACTACATAATTATTGGAAACACTTAAACTTTACAAGAAGAAATAACGCATCGTAAAAAAATTAGCTTGTATCTCCTAAACAACACGTTGTAACTTAAAAAGATTTGGTGAGGCCTGTACGACTAAACGTGTAGCCTCAAAAGAGAACCAACAGGATAATTTTCTTTCGTCAAAATTTGTCAGAAAACCACGTTTTAAGGAAATCCCGCATCCTGCGAAATTATCTTGTTTTTCCTAAAAAACACGTTGTAACTCGAAAAGCTTTGGTGTTGCGTGTATGTGTAAGCGTGTAGCCTCAAAGGGGAACGCACAGGAGAGTTTTCTCTCGAAAGAATATGCAAGAATACCAGGTTATAAGGAAATACAGTGTTGCAGAGTAAAGGCAAATATGTACGTAATGGAAAAACTTAAACTTTATGAGAAGAAATAACGCATCTTAAAATATTAGCTTGTATCTCCTAAACAACACGTTGTAATTCGAAAAGATTTGGTGTGGCGTGTACGTCTAAACGTGTAGCCTCAAAAGAGATCCCACAGGAGAGTTTTCTTTGGTCAAAATTTGTCAGGAAAGCACGTTTTAAGGAAATCCCGCATCGTGCGAAATTATCTTGTTTTTCCTAAACAACATGTTGTAACTCGAAAAGCTTTGGTGTTGCGTGTATGTCTAAGCGTGTATCCTCAAAAGTGAACGCACAGGAGAGTTTTCTCCCGAAAGAATATGTAGGAATACCACATTATAAGGAAATACAGTGTTGCAGAGTAAAGACAACTACATAATTATTGGAAACACTTAAACTTTACAAGATGAAATAACGCATCGTAAAAAAATTAGCTTGTATCTCCTAAACAACACGTTGTAACTTAAAAAGATTTGGTGAGGCCTGTACGACTAAACGTGTAGCCTCAAAAGAGAACCAACAGGATAATTTTCTTTCGTCAAAATTTGTCAGAAAACCACGTTTTAAGGAAATCCCGCATCCTGCGAAATTATCTTGTTTTTCCTAAAAAACACGTTGTAACTCGAAAAGCTTTGGTGTTGCGTATATGTGTAAGCGTGTAGCCTCAAAGGGGAACGCACAGGAGAGTTTTCTCTCGAAAGAATATGCAAGAATACCAGGTTATAAGGAAATACAGTGTTGCAGAGTAAAGGCAAATATGTACGTAATGGAAAAACTTAAACTTTATGAGAAGAAATAACGCATCTTAAAATATTAGCTTGTATCTCCTAAACAACACGTTGTAATTCGAAAAGATTTGGTGTGGCATGTACGTCTAAACGTGTAGCCTCAAAAGAGATCCCACAGGAGAGTTTTCTTTGGTCAAAATTTGTCAGGAAAGCACGTTTTAAGGAAATCCCGCATCGTGCGAAATTATCTTGTTTTTCCTAAACAACATGTTGTAACTCGAAAAGCTTTGGTGTTGCGTGTATGTCTAAGCGTGTATCCTCAAAAGTGAACGCACAGGAGAGTTTTCTCCCGAAAGAATATGTAGGAATACCACATTATAAGGAAATACAGTGTTGCAGAGTAAAGACAACTACATAATTATTGGAAACACTTAAACTTTACAAGAAGAAATAACGCATCGTAAAAAAATTAGCTTGTATCTCCTAAACAACACGTTGTAACTTAAAAAGATTTGGTGAGGCCTGTACGACTAAACGTGTAGCCTCAAAAGAGAACCCATAGGAGAAGTTTCTTTCGTCAAAATTTGTCAGAAAAGCCCGTATTAAGGAAATCCCGCATCGTGCGAAATTATCTTGTTTTTCCTAAACAACACGTTGTAACTCAAAAAGCTTTGGTGTTGCGTGAATGTCTAAGCATGTAGCCTCAAAGGAGAAAGCACAGGAGAGTTTTCTCTCGAAAGAATATGCAAGAATACCACGTTATAAGGAAATACAGTGTGGCAGAGTAAAGGCAAATATGTACGTAATGGAAACACTTAAACTTTATGAGAAGAATTAACACATCGTAAAAAAATTAGCTTGTTTCTCCTAAACAACAGGTTGTAACTCGAAAAGATTTGGTGTGGCGTGGATGTCTAAACGTGTAGCCTCAAAGGAAAACCCACAGGAGAGTTTTCTTTCGTCAAAATTTGTCAGCAAACCACGTTTTAAGGAAATCCCGCATCGTGCGAAATTATCTTGTTTTTCCTAAACAACACGTTGTAACTAGAAAAGCTTTGGTGTTGCGTGTATATCTAAGCGTGTAGCCTCAAAGGAGAACGCAGAGGAGAGTTTTCTCTCGAAAGAATATGTAAGAATACCACGTTATAAGGAAATACAGTGTTGCAGAGTAAAGGCAAATACGTACATATTGGAAACAATTAAACTTTAAGAGAAGAAATAAAGCATCTTAAAAAATTAGCATGTATCTCCTAAACAACACGTTGTAATTCGAAAAGATTTGGTGTGGCGTGTACGTCTAAATGTGTAGCCTCAAAAGGGATCCCACAGGAGAGTTTTCTTTGGTCAAAATTTGTCAGGAAACCATGTTTTAAGGAAATCCCGCATCGTGCGAAATTATCTTGATTTTCCTAAACAACATGTTGTAACTCGAAAAGCTTTGGTGTTGCGTGTATGTCTAAGCGTGTAGTCTCAAAAGAGAACGCACAGGAGAGTTTTCTCCCGAAAGAATATGTAGGAATACCATATTATAAGGAAATACAGTGTTGCAGAGTAAAGATAACTACATAATTATTGGAAACACTTAAACTTTACAAGAAGAAATAACGCATCTTAAAATATTAGCTTGTATCTCCTAAACAACACGTTGTAATTCGAAAAGATTTGGTGTGGCGTGTACGTCTAAACGTGTAGCCTCAAAAGAGATCCCACAGGAGAGTTTTCTTTGGTCAAAATTTGTCAGGAAAGCACGTTTTAAGGAAATACCGCATCATGCGACATTATCTTGTTTTTCCTAAACAACACGTTGTAACTCAAAAAGCTTTGGTGTTGTGTGAATGTCTAAGCATGTAGCCTCAAAGGAGAACGCACAGGAGAGTTTTCTCTCGAAAGAATATGCAAGAATACCACGTTATAAGGAAATACAGTGTTGCAGAGTAAAGGCAAATATGTACGTAATGGAAAAACTTAAACTTTATGAGAAGAAATAACGCATCGTAAAAAAATTAGCTTGTTTCTCCTAAACAACACGTTGTAACGCGAAACGATTTGGTGTGGCGTGGACGTCTAAATGTGTAGCCTCAAAAGAGAACCCACAGGAGTATTTTCTTTCATCAAAATTTGTCAGAAAACCACGTTTTAAGGAAATCCCGCATCGTGCGAAATTATCTTGTTTTTCCTAAACAACACGCTGTAACTCGAAAAGCTTTGGTGTTGCGTGTATGTCTAAGCGTGTAGCCTCAAAAGAGAACGCAAAGGAGAGTTTTTTTCTCGAAAGAATATGTAAGAATACCACGTTATTAGGAAATACAGTGTTGCAGTGTAAAGACAAATACTTACGTATTGGAAAAACTTTATGAGAAGAAATAACGCATCGTAAGAAATTAGCTTGTATCTCATAAACAACACGTTGTAACTTATAAAGATTTGGTGTGGCCTGTACGTCAAAACGTGTAGCCTGAAAAGAGAACCCATAGGAGAATTTTCTTTGGTCAAAATTTGTCAGAAAACCACGTATTAAGGAAATCCCGCATAGTGCGAAATTATCTTGTTTTTCCTAAACCAAACGTTTTAACTCGAAAAGCTTTGGTGTTGCGTGTATGTCTAAGCGTGTAGCCTCAAAAGAGAATGCACAGGAGAGTTTTCTCTCGAAAGAATATGTAAGAATACCACGTTATAAGGAAATACAGTGTTGCAGAGTAAAGACAAATACGTACTTATTGGAAAAACTTAAACTTTAGGAGAAGAAATAAGGCATCTTACAAAATTAGTTTGTATCTCCTAAACAACATGTTATAACTCGAAAAGATTTGGTGTGGTGTGTACGTCTAAACGTGTAGCCTCAAAAGAGAACCCACAGGATAATTTTCTTTCGTCAAAATTTGTCAGGAACCCACGTTTTAAGGAAATCCCGCATCGTGCGAAATTATCTTGTTTTTCCTAAACAACATGTTGTAACTCGAAAAGCTTTGGTTTTGCGTGTATGTCTAAGCGTGTAGCCTCAAAAGAGAATGCACAGGAGAGTTTTCTCTCGAAAGAATATTTAAGGATACCACATTATAAGGAAATACAGTGTTGCAGAGTAAAGACAAATACGTACGTATTGGAAACACTTTATGAGAGAAATAACGCATCTTGCAAAATTAGCTTGTATGTCCTAAACAACACGTTGTAACTCGAAAGGATTTGGTGTGGCGTGTAAGTCTAAACGTGTAGCCTCAAAAGAGTACCCACAGGAGAGTTTTATTTCGTCAAAATTTTTCAGAAAACCACGTTTTAAGGAAATCCCGCATCGTGCGAAATTATCTTGTTTTTCCTAAACAACATGTTGTAACTCGAAAAGCTTTGGTGTTGCGTGTATGTCTAAGCGTGTAGCCTCAAAAGAGAATGCACAGGAGAGGTTTCTCTCGAAAGAATATGTAATGTTACCACGTTATAAGGAAATACAGTGTTGCAGAGTAAAGACAAATACGTACGTATTGGAAACACTTTATGAGAGAAATAACGCATCTTGCAAAATTAGCTTGTATGTCCTAAACAACACGTTGTAACTCGAAAAGATTTGGTGTGGCGTGTACGTCTTAACGTGTAGCCTCAAAAGAGTACACACAGGAGAGTTATATTTCGTCAAAATTTGTCAGAAAACCACGTTTTAAGGAAACCCTGGATCATGCGAAATTATCTTGTTTTTCCTAAAAAACATGTTGTAACTCGAAAAGCTTTGGTGTTGCGTGAATGTCTAAGCATGTAGCCTCAAAGGAGAAAGCACCGGAGAGTTTTCACTGGAAAGAATATGCAAGAATACCAAGTTATAAGGAAATACAGTGTTGCAGAGTAAAGGCAAATATGTATGTAATGGAAACACTTAAACTTTATGAGAAGAAATAACGCATCGTAAAAAAATTAGCTTGTTTCTCCTAAACAACACGTTGTAACTCGAAAAGATTTGGTGTGGCGTGGACGTCTAAATGTGTAGCCTCAAAGAGAACCCACAGGAGTATTTTCTTTCGTCAAAATTTGTCAGAAAACCACGTTTTATGGAAATCCCGCATCGTGCGAAATTATCTTGTTTTTCCTAAACAACACGTTGTAACTCGAAAAGCTTTGGTGTTGCATGTATGTCTAAGCGTGTAGCCTCAAAAGAGAACGCAAAGGAGAGTTTTTTCTCGAAAGAATATGTAAGAATACTACGTTATTAGGAAATACAGTGTTGCAGAGTAAAGACAAATACTTACGTATTGGAAAAACTTTACGAGAAGAAATAACGCATCGTAAGAAATTAGCTTGTATCTCCTAAACAACACGTTGTAACTTAAAAAGATTTGGTGTGGCCTGTACGTCTAAACATGTAGCCTGAAAAGACAACCCATAGGAGAATTTTCTTTGGTCAAAATTTGTCAGAAAACCACGTATTAAGGAAATCCCGCATAGTGCGAAATTATCTTTTTTTTCCTAAACCAAACGTTTTAACTCGAAAAGCTTTGCTGTTGCGTGTATGTCTAAGCGTGTAGCCTCAAAAGAGAATGCACAGGAGAGTTTTCTCTCGAAAGAATATGTAAGAATACCACGTTATAAGGAAATACAGTGTTGCAGAGTAAATACAAATACGTACTTATTGGAAAAACTTAAACTTTACGAGAAGAAATAAGGCATCTTACAAAATTAGTTTGTATCTCCTAAACAACACATTATAACTCAAAAAGATTTGGTGTGGTGTGTACGTCTAAACGTGTAGCCTCAAAAGTGAACCCACAGGAGAATTCTTTTGAGGCTACCCGTTGAGACATACGATGCATTATTTCTTCTTGTAAAGTTTAAGTGTTTCCAATAAGTACGTGGTATTCTTACATATTCTTTCGAGGGAAAACTATCCTGTGCATTCTCCTTTGATGCTACACGCTTAGACATACACGCAACACCAAAGCATTTCGGGTTACAACGTGTTGTTTAGGAAAAACAAGATAATTTCACATGATGCAGGATTTCGATAAAAAGTCGTTTTCTGACAAATTTTGACGAAAGAAAATTCTCCTGTGGGTTCTCTTTTGAGGTTACACGTTTAGACATACAAGCCACACCAAATCTTTTCGAGTTATAATGTGTTGTTTAGGAAATACAATCTAATTTTGTACGATGCGTTATTTCTTCTTGTAAAGTGTTTCCAATACGTATGTATTTGTCTTTACTCTGCAACACTGTATTTCCTTATAACGTGGTAACATATTCTTTCGAAAGAAAACTCTCCTGTGCGTTCTCTTTTGAGGCTACACGCTTAGACATACACGCAACCACCAAAGCTTTTCGAGTTAAAACGTGTTGTTTAGGAAAAACAAGATAATTTCGCACGATGCGAGATTTCCTTAATACGTGGTTTTCTGAAAAATTTTGACCAAAGAAAATTCTCCTGTGGGTACTCTTTTGAGGCTACACGCTTAGACGTACACGCCACACCAAATCTTTTCGAGTTACAACGTGTTGTTTAGGAGATACAAGCTAATTTTGTACGATGTGTTATTTCTTCTCCTAAAGTGTTTCCAATACGTACCTATTTGTCTTTGCTCTACAACACTGTATTTCCTTATAACATGGTATTCGTAAATATTCTTTCGAGAGAAAACTCTCCTGTGCATTCTCTTTTGAGGCTACATGCTTAGATATACACACAACACCAAAGCATTTCGAGTTAGAAGGTGTTGTTTAGGAAAAACAAGATAATTTCGCATGATGCGGGAATTCCTTAAAACGTGGTTTTATGACAAATTTTGACGAAAGAAAATTCTCCTGTGTGTTTTCATTTGAGGCTACACGTTTAGACGTACACGCCACACCAATTCCTTTCGAGTTACAACGTGTTGTTTAGGAGATACAAGCTAATTTTTTACGATGCTTTATATCTTCTTGTAAAGTTCAAGTGTTTCCAAAATGTACGTATTTTTCTTTAATTTGCGACAATGTATTTCCTTATAACGTGGTATTCTTACATACTCGTTCGAGAGAAATCTCTCCTGTGCGTTCTCTTTTGAGGATACATGCTTAGACATACACGCAACACCAAAGAGTTTCGAGTTACAATGTGTTGTTTAGGAAAAACAAGATAGTTTCGCACTATGCGGGATTTCCTTAATAAGTGGTTTTCTGACAAATTTTGACGAAAGAAAATTCTCCTGTGGGTTCTCTTTTGAGTCTACACGATTAGACGTACACGCCACAAATCTTTTCGAGTTACAACGTGTTGTTTAGGAGATACAAACTAATTTTGTACGATACGTTATTTCTTCTCGTAAAGTGTTTCAAATACATACGTATTTGTCTTTACTCTGCAAAACTGTATTTCCTTATAATGTGGTATTCTTACATGTTCCCTCGAGAGAAAACTCTCCTGTGCGTTGTCTTTTGAGGCTACACGCTTAGACATACACGCAACATCAAAGCTCTTCGAGTTACATCGTGTGGTTTAGGAAAAACAAGATAATTTCGCACGATGAGTGATTTCCTTAAAACATGGTTTTCTGACAAATTTTAACGAAAAAAAATTCTCCTGTGGGTTCTCTTTTGAGACTACACGTTTAGACGTACATGCCACACCAAAGCTTTTCGAGTTACAACGTGTTGTTTAGGAGATACAAGCTAATTTTGTACGATGCGTTATTTCTTCTCGTAAAGTGTTTCCAATAAGTACGTATTTGCCTTTAGTCTGCAACACTGTATTTCCTTATAACGTGGTATTCTTACATATTCTTTCGAGAGAAAACTCTCCTGTGCGTCCTCTTTTGAGGCTACACGCTTAGACATACACGCAACCCCAAAGCTTTTCGCGTTACAACGTGTTGTTTAGGAAAAACAAGATAATTTCGCACGATGAGGGATTTCCTTAATAAGTGGTTTTCTGAAAAAAATTTGACCAAAGAAAATTCTCCTATGGGTTCTCCTTTGAGACTACACGTGTAGACGTACAGGCCACAACAAATCTTTTTAAGTTACAACGTGTTGTTTAGGAGATACAAGCTAATTTTGTAAGATGCGTTATTTCTTCTCGTAAAGTTTTTCCAATTAGTAAGTATTTGTCTTTACTCTACAACACCGTATTTCCTTATAACGTGGTATTCGTACATATTTTTTCGAGAGAAAACTCTCCTGTGCGTTCTCATTTGAGGCTACACGCTTAGACATACACGCATCAGCAAAGCTTTTCGAGTTACAACGTGTTGTTTAGGAAGAACAAGATAATTTCTCACGATGCGGGATTTCCTTAAAACGTGGTTTTCTGACAAATTTTGACGAAAGAAAATTCTCCTGTGGGTTCTCTATTGAGGCTACACGTTTAGACGTACATGCCACACCAAATCTTTTTGAGTTACAACTTGTTGTTTAGGAGATACAAGCTAATTTTTTTACGATGCGTTATTTCTTCTCGTAAAGTTTAAGTGTTTCAATACGTATGTATTTGCCTTTACTCTGCAACACTGTATTTCCTTATAACGTGTTATTCTTATATATTCTTTCGAGAGAAAAGTCTCCTGTGCGTTCTCTTTGGAGGCTACACGCTTAGACATTCATGCAACACCAAAGTCTTTCGAGTTACAACGTGTTGTTTAGGAAAAACAAGATAATTTCGCATGATGCAGGATTTCCTTAAAACGTGGTTTTCTGACAAATTTTGATGAAAGAAAACTCTCCTGTGGGTTCTCTTTTGAGGCTACACATTTAGACGTACACGCCACACTAAATCCTTTCGAGATATAATGTGTTGTTTAGGATATACAAGCTAATTTTTTACTATGTGTTATTTCTTCTCGTAAAGTTTAAGTGTTTCCAATAAGTACGTATTTGTCTTTACTCTGCAACACTGTATTTCCTTATAACGTGTTATTCCTACATATTCTTTCGAGAGAAAACTCTCCTGTGCGTTCTCTTTTGAGGCTACACGCTTAGATATACTCGCAACACCAAAGCTTTTCGAGTTACAACATGTTGTTTAGGAAAAACAAGATAATTTCGCACGATGCGGTATTTCCTTAAAACGTGGTTTTCCGACGAATTTTGACCAAAGAAAACTCTCCTGTGGGTTCTATTTTGAGGCTACACGTTTAGACGTACACGCCACACCAAATCTTTTCGAGTTACAACGTGTTGTTTAGGAGATACAAGCTAATTTTGCATGATGCGTTATTTCTTCTCCTAAAGTGTTTCCAATAAGTTCATATTTGTCTATACACTGCAACACTGTATTTTCTTATAACGTGGTATTCCTACATATTATTTCGGGAGAAAACTATCCTGTGCGTTCTCTTTGGAGGCTACACACTTAGACATACACGCAACACCAAAGCTTTTCGAGTTACAACGTGTTGATTAGGAAAAACACGATAATTTCGCAGGATGCGGGATATCCTTAAAACGTGGTTTTCTGACAAATTTTGACGTAAGAAAATTCTCCTGTGGGTTTTCTTTTGAGGCTACACGTTTAGACATACATGCCACACCAAATCTTTTTGAGTTACCACGTGTTGCTTCAGAGATACAAGCTAATTTTGTACCATGCATTATTTCTTCTCATAATGTGTTTCCAATACATACGTATTTGTCTTTACTCTGCAGCAATATATTTCCTTATAACGTGGTATTCTTACATATTCTTTCGAGAGAAAACTCTCCTGTGCATTCTCTTTTGAGGCTACACGCTTAGACATACACGCAACACCAAAGCTTTTCTAGTTACAGCGTGTTGTTTAGGAAAAACAAGATAATTTCGCACGATGCGGGATTTCCGTAAAACGGGGTTTTCTGACAAATTTTGACGAAAGAAAACTCTCTTGTGGGTTCTCTTTTGAGGCTACACGTTTAGACGTACATGCCACACCAAATCTTTTCGAGTTACAATGTGTTGTTTAGGAGATACAAGCTAATTTTGCATGATGCGTTATTTCTTCTCCTAAAGTTTTTCCAATAAGTACATATTTGTCTATACTCTGCAACACTGTATTTCCATATTACGTGGTATTCGTACAAAATATTTCGAGAGAAAACTCTCCTGTGCGTTCTCTTTGGAGGCAACACTCTTAGACATACAGGCAACACCAAAGCTTTTCGAGTTACAATGTGTTTTTTAGGAAAAACAATATAATTTCACACGATGCAGGATTTCCTTAAAACGTGGTTTTCTGACAAATTTTGACGTAAGAAAATTCTCCTGTGGGTTCTCTTTTGAGGCTACATGTTTGGACATACATGCCGCACCAAATCTTTTTGAGTTACCACATGTTGTTTCGGAGATACAAGCTAATTTTGTACCATGCATTTTTTCTTCTCATAATGTGTTTCCAATACGTACGTATTTGTCTTTACTCTGCAGCAATATATTTCCTTATAACGTGGTATTCTTACATATTCTTTCGAGAGAAAACTCTCCTGTGCATTCTCTTTTGAGGCTATACGCTTAGACATACACGCAACAAAAAAGCTTTTCGCGTTACAACGTGTTGGTTAGGAAAAACAAGATTATTTCGCACGATGAGGGATTTCCTTAATACGTGGTTTTCTGAAAAAAATTTGACCAAAGAAAATTCTCCTATGGGTTCTCTTTTGAGACTACACGTGTAGACGTACAGGCCAAAACAAATCTTTTTAAGTTACAACGTGTTGTTTAGGAGATACAAGCTAATTTTGTATGATGCATTATTTCTTCTCGCAAAGTTTTTCCAATAAGTAAGTATTTGTCTTTACTCTACAACACTGTATTTTCTTATAACGTGGTATTCGTACATATTTTTTCGAGAGAAAACTCTCCTGTGGGTTCTCATTTGAGGCTACACGCTTAGACATACACGCAACAGCAAAGCTTTTCGAGTTACAACGTGTTGTTTAGGAAGAACAAGATAATTTCTCACGATGCGGGATTTCCTTAAAACGTGGTTTTCTGACAAATTTTGACGAAAGAAAATTCTCCTGTGGGTTCTCTTTTGAGGCTACACGTTTAGACGTACACGCCACACCAAATCTTTTTGAGTTACAACTTGTTGTTTAGGAGATACAAGCTAATTTTTTTACGATGCGTTATTTCTTCTCGTAAAGTTTAAGTGTTTCCAATACGTATGTATTTGCCTTTACTCTGCAACAGTGTATTTCCTTATAACGTGTTATTCTTACATATTATTTCGAGAGAAAACTGTCCTGTGCGTTCTCTCTGGAGGCTACACGCTTAGACATTCACGCAACACCAAAGCTTTTCGAGTTACAACGTATTGTTTAGGAAAAACAAGATAATTTCGCATGATGCAGGATTTCCTTTAAACGTGGTTTTCTGACAAATTTTGACTAAAGAAAACTCTCCTGTGGGTTCTCTTTTGAGGCTACACGTATAGACGTACACGCTACTCCAAATCTTTTCGAGTTACAACGTGTTGTTTAGGACATACAAGCTAATTTTGCAAGATGCGTTATTTCTCTCATAAAGTGCTTCCAATACATACATGTTTGTCTTCACTCTGCCACACTGAATTTCCTTATAACGTGGAATTCTTACATATTCTTTCGAGAGAAAACTCTCCTGTGCATTCTCTTTTGGGGCTACATGCTTAGACATGCACCCAACACCAAAGCTTTTCGTGTTACAACATGTTGTTTAGGAAAAACAAGATATTATCACACGATGCGGGATTTCTGTAAAACGTGGTTTTTGACAAATTTTGACCAAAGAAAACTCTCCTGTGGGTTCTCTTTTGAGGCTACACGTTTAGACGTACACACCACACCAAATCTTTTCCAGTTACAACGTGTTGTTTAGGAGATACAAGCTAATTTTGCATGATGCTTTATTTCTTCTCGTAAAGTGTTTCCAATAAGTACGTATTTGTCTATACTCTGCAACATTGTATTTCCTTATAACGTGGTATTCTTACATATTCTTTCGAGAGAAAACTCTCCTGGGCGTTCCCCTTTGAGGCTACGCACTTAGACATACATGCAACACCAAAGCTTTTCGAGTTACGTGTTGTTTAGGAAAAACAAGATAATTATGCACGATGCGGGATTTCCTTAATAAGTGGTTTTCTGACAAATTTTGACCAAGGAAAATTCCTCTATGGGTTCTCTTTTGAGGCTACACGTTTAGACGTACAGGCCACACCAAATCTTTTTAAGTTACAACGTGTTGTTTAGGAGATACAAGCTAATTTTGTATGGTGCGTAATTTCTTCTCCTAAAGTTTTTCCAATAAGTAAGTATGTGTCTTTATTCTGCAACATTGTATTTCCTTATAACGTGGTATTCGTACATATTCTTTCAAGAGAAAACTCTCCTGTGCATTCTCATTTGAGGCTACACGCTTAGACATATACGCAACACCAAAGCTTTTCGAGTTACAACGTGTTGTTTAGGAAGAACAAGATAATTTCCCACGATGCGGGATTTCCTTAAAACGTGGTTTTCTGACAAATTTTGACGAAAGAAAATTCTCCTGTGGGTTCTCTATTGAGGCTACACGTTTAGACGTACATGCCACACCAAATCTTTTTGAGTTACAACTTGTTGTTTAGGAGATACAAGCTAATTTTTTTACAATGAATTATTTCTTCTCGTAAAGTTTAAGTGTTTCCAATACGTATGTATTTGCCTTTACTCTGCAACACTGTATTCCCTTATAACGTGGTATTCGTACATATTCTTTCGAGAGAAAACTCTCCTGTGCGTTCTCTTTGGAGGCTACATGCTTAGACATACACGCAAAACCAAAGCTTTTCGAGTTACAACGTGTTGTTTAGGAAAAACAAGATAATATCGCATGATGCGGGATTTCCTTAAACGTGGTTATCTCACAAATTTTGACGAGAGAAAATTCTCCTGTGGGTTCTCTTTTGAGGGTACACGTTTAGACGTACAAGCCACACCAAATCCTTTCGAGTTATAACGTGTTGTTTAGGAGATACAAGCTAATTTTGTACTATGTGTTATTTCTACTCGTAAAGTTTAAGTGTTTCCAATAAGTATGTATTTGTCTTTACTTTGCAACACTGTATTTCCTTATAACGTGGTATTCCTACATATTCTTTCGGGAGAAAACTCTCCTGTGCGTTCTCTTTTGAGGCTACACACTTAGACATAACACGAGTTACAACGTGTGTTTTAGGACATACAAGCTAATTTTGCAAGATGCGTTATTTCTCTCATAAAGTGCTTCCAATACGTACGTGTTTGTCTTTCCTCTGCCACACTGTATTTCCTTATATCGTGGTATTCTTACATATTCTTTCGAGAGAAAACTCTCCTGTGCGTTCTCTTTTGGGGCTACACGCTTAGACATACACCAAACTCGAAATGATTTGGTGTGGCGTGTACGTCTAAACATGTAGCCTCAAAAGAGAACCCACAGGAGAATTTTTTTTGGTCAAAATTTGTCAGAAAACCACGTATTAAGGAAATCCAGCATCGTGCGAAATTATCTTGTTTTTCCTAAACAACACGTTGTGACTCGAAAAGCTTTGGTGCTGCGTGTATGTCTAAGCGTGTAGCCTCAAAGGAGAACGTACAGGAGAGTTTTCTCTCGAAAGAATATGTAAGAATACCACGTTATTTGGAAATATAGTGTTGCAGAGTAAAGACCAATATGTATATATTGGAAACACTTTATGAGAAGAAATAACACATGGTAAAAAATTAGCTTGTATCTCCTAAACAACACGTTGTAACTCGAAATGGTTTGGTTTGGTGTTTACATCTAAACGTGTAGCCTCAAAAGAGAACCCACAGGAGAATTTTCTTTCGTCAAAATTTTTTCAGAAAACCACGTTTTAAGGAAATCCCGCATCATGCTAAATTATCTTGTTTTTCCTAAACAGCACGTTGTAACTCGAAAAGCTTTGGGGTTGAATGTATGTCTAAACGTGTGGCCTCTAAACAGAACGCACAGGAGAGTATTCTCTCGAAAGAATATATAAGAATACCACGTTATAAGGAAATACAGTGTTGCAGAGTAAAGACAAATACGTACTTATTGGAAACACTTTATGAGAAGAAATAACGCATCGTACAATATTAGCTTGTATCTCCAAAACTACACGTTGTAACTTGAAAAGATTTGGTGTGGCATGTACGTCTAAACGTGTAGCCTCAAAAGAGAACCCACAGGAGAATTTTCTTTCGTCAAAATTTTTCAGAAAACCATGTTTTATGGAAATCCTGCATCGTGCGTAATTATTTTGTTTTTCCAAAACAACACGTTGTAACTCGAAAAGCTTTGGTGTTGCGTGTATGTCTAAGCATGTAGCCTCAAAAGAGAACGCACAGGAGAGGTTTCTCTCGAAAGAATATGTAAGAATACCACGTTATATGGAAATACAGTGTTGCAGAGTAAAGAAAAATATGTACGTATTGGAAACACTTTACGAGAAGAAATAACGCATGGTACAAAATTAGCTTGTATCTCCTAAACAACACGTTGTGACTCAAAAGGATTTGATGTGGTGATTACATCTAAACGTGTAGCCTCAAAAGAGAACCCACAGGAGTATTTTCTTTCGTCAATATTTTTTCAGAAAACCATGTTTTAAGGAAATCCAGCATCGTGCGAAATTATTTTGTATTTCCTAAACAACACGTTGTAACACGAAAAACTTTGGTGTTGCGTGTATGTCTAAGCGTGTAGCCTCAAAAGAGAACGCACAGTAGAGTATTCTCTCGAAAGAATATGTAAGAATACCACGTTATAAGGAAATACAGTGTTGCAGAGTAAAGACAGATACATACCTACTGGAAACACTTTACGAGAAGGAATAATACATCGTACAAAATTAGCTTGTATTTCCTATACAACACGTTGTAACTCGAAGAGATTTGGTGTGGCGTGTACGTTGAAACGTGTAGCCTCAAAAGAGAACCCACAGGAGAATTTTCTTCCGTCAAAATTTGTCAGAAAACCACGTTTTAAGGAAATCCCGCATCGTGCGAAATTATCTTGTTTTTCCTAAACAACACGTTTTAACTCGAAAAGCTTTGGTGTTGCGTGTAGGTCTAAACGTGTGGCCTCAAAGAGAACGCACAGGAGAGTTTTCTCTCGAAAGAATATATAAGAATACCACGATATAAGGAAATACAATGTTGCAGAGTAAAGACAAATACATACGTATTGGAAACACTTTACGAGAAGA
Organism: Apodemus sylvaticus; assembly: GCF_947179515.1. Lineage (NCBI taxonomy): Eukaryota > Metazoa > Chordata > Mammalia > Rodentia > Muridae > Apodemus > Apodemus sylvaticus. The sequence continues at coordinate 1,710,492 of NW_026263196.1, forward strand.
AATAACGCATCGTACAAAATTAGCTTGTATATCCTAAACAACACGTTGTAACTCGAAAAGATTTGGTGTGGCGTGTACCTCTAAATGTGTAGCCTCAAAAGAGAACCCACAGGAGAATTTTCTTTCGTCAAAATTTTTCAGAAAACCACGTTTTAAGGAAATCCCGCATCGTGCGCAATTATCTTGTTTTTCATAAACAAAACATTGTAACTCGAAAAGCTTTGGTGTTGGGTGTATGTCTAAGCGTGTAGCCTCAAAAGAGAATGCACAGGAGAGTTTTCTCTCGAAAGAATATGTAAGAATACCACGTTATAAGGAAATATATTGCTGCAGAGTAAAGACAAATACATACGTATTGGAAACATATTATGAGACAAAATAACGCATGGTACAAAATTATCTTGTATCTACTAAACAACACGACGTAACTCAAAAAGATTTGGTGTGGCGTGTAGTCTAAATGTGTAGCCTCAAAAGACAACCCACAGGAGAATTTTCTTACGTAAAAATTTGTCAGAAAATCACGTTTTAAGGAAATACCGCATCGTGCGAAATTATCTTGTTTTTCCTAATCAACACGTTGTAACTCAAAAAGCTTTGGTGTTGCGTGTATGTCTAAGCATGTAGCCTCCAAAGAGAACGCACAGGATAGTTTTCTCTCGAAAGAATATGTAAGAATACCACGTTATAAGGAAATACAGTGTTGCAGAGTAAAGACAAATATGTATGTATTGGAAACCCTTAAACTTTACGAGATGAAATAAAGCATCATACAAAATTAGCTTGTATCTCCTAAACAACACGTGGTATCTCGAAAAGATTTGGTGTGGCCTGTACGTCTAAACGTGTAGCCTCAAAAGAGAACCCACAGGACAATTTTCTTTCGTCTAAATTTGTCAGAAAACCACGTTTTAAGGAAATCCCGCATCGTGAGAAATTATCTTGTTCTTCCTAAACAACACGTTGTAACTCAAAAAGCTTTGGTGTTGCGTGTATGTCTAAGCGTGTAGCCCCAAAAGAGAACGCACAGGAGAGTTTTCTCTCCAAAGAATATGTAAGAATACCACGTTATAAGGAAATACAGTGTGGCAGAGTAAAGACAAATATGTAAGTATTGGAAACACTTTATGAGAGAAATAACGCATCTTGCAAAATTAGCTTGTATCTCCTAAACAACACGTTGTAACTCGAAAAGATTTGGTGTGGCATGTACGTCTAAACGTGTAGCCTCAAAAGAGAACCCACAGGAGAGTTTTCTTTCGTCAAAATTTGTCAGAAAACCATGTTTTAATGAAATCCCGCATCGTGAGAAATCATCTTGTTTTTCCTAAACAACACGTTGTAACTCGAAAAGCTTTGGTGTTGCGTGTATTTCTAAGCGTGTAGCCTCAAAAGAGAACGCAAAGGAGAGTTTTCTCTCGAAAGAATATGTAAGAATACCACGTTATTAGGAAATACAGTGTTGCAGAGTAAAGACAAATACGCAAGTATTGGAAACACTTTTCGAGAAGAAATAACGCATCGCACAAAATTAGCTTTTATCTCCTAAACAACACGTTGTAACTCAAAAAGATTTGGTGTGGCGTGTACGTCTCAACGTGTAGCCGCAAATGAAAACCCTCAGAAGAATTTTCTTTCGTCAAAATTTGTCAGAAAACCACGTTTTAAGGAATTCCCGCATCCTTCGAAATTATCTTGTTTTTCGTAAACAACACGTTCTAACTCAAAATGCTTTGGTGTTGCGTGTATGTCTAAGCGTGTATCCTCAAAAGAGAATGCAAAGGAGAGTTTTCTCTCGAAAGAATATGTACGAATACCATGTTATAAGGAAATAAACTGTTGTAAAGACAAATACGTACGTATTGGAAACACTTTAGGAGAAGAAATAACGCATCGTACAAAATTAGCTTGTATATCCTAAACAACACGTTGTAACTCGAAAAGATTTGTTGTGGCGTGTACCTCTAAACGTGTAGCCTCAAAAGAGAACCCATAGGAGAATTTTCTTTCGTCAAAATTTTTCAGAAAACCACGTTTTAAGGAAATCCCGCATCGTGCGCAATTATCTTGTTTTTCATAAACAAAACATTGTAACTCGAAAAGCTTTGGTGTTGGGTGTATGTCTAAGCGTGTAGCCCCAAAGAGAATGCACAGGAGAGTTTTCTCTTGAAAGAATATGTAAGAATACCACGTTATAAGGAAATATATTGCTGCAGAGTAAAGACAAATACATACGTATTGGAAACATATTATGAGACGAAATAACGCATGGTACAAAATTATCTTGTATCTACTAAACAACACGAGGTAACTCAAAAAGATTTGGTGTGGCGTGTAGTCTAAATGTGTAGCCTCAAAAGACAACCCTCAGGAGAATTTTCTTACGTCAAAATATGTCAGAAAATCACGTTTTAAGGAAATACCGCATCGTGCGAAATTATCTTCTTTTTCCTAATCAACACGTTGTAACTCAAAAAGCTTTGGTGTTGCGTGTATGTCTAAGCATGTAGCCTCCAAAGAGAACGCACAGGATAGTTTTCTCTCGAAAGAATATGTAAGAATACCACGTTATAAGGAAATACAGTGTTGCAGAGTAAAGACAGATATGTATGTATTGGAAACCCTTAAACTTTACGAGATGAAATAAAGCATCGTACAAAATTAGCTTGTATCTCCTAAACAACACGTGGTATCTCGAAAAGATTTGGTGTGGCCTGTACGGCTAAACGTGTAGCCTCAAAAGAGAACCCACAGGACAATTTTCTTTCGTCTAAATTTGTCAGAAAACCACGTTTTAAGGAAATCCCGCATCGTGAGAAATTATCTTGTTCTTCCTAAACAACACGTTGTAACTCAAAAAGCTTTGGTGTTGGGTGTATGTCTAAGCATGTAGCCCCAAAAGAGAACACACAGGAGAGTTTTCTCTCGAAAGAATATGTAAGAATACCACGTTATAAGGAAATACAGTGTTGCAGAGTAAAGACAAATACGTAAGTATTGGAAACACTTTATGAGAGAAATAACGCATCTTGAAAAATTAGCTTGTATCTCCTAAACAACACGTTGTAACTCGAAAAGATTTGAGAATTTTCTTTCGTCAAAATTTTTCAGAAAATCACGTTTTAAGGAAATCACGCATCGTGCGAAATTATCTTGTTTTTCCTAAACAACACGTTGTAACTCGAAAAGCTTTCGTTTTGCGTGTATGTCTAAGTGTGTAGCCTCAAAACAGAAGGCACAGGAGAGCTTTCTCTCGAAAGAATATTGTAGAATACCACGTTATAAGGAAGTACAATTTTGCAGAGTAAAGACAAATACGTACGTATTGAAAACACTTTACAAGAAGAAACAACGCATCGTACGAAATTAGCTTGTATCTCCAAAACTACACGTTGTAACTCGAAAAGAATTGTTGTGGCATGTACGTCTGAACATGTAGCATCTAAAGAGAACGAAAAAAGAATTTTCTTTCGTCAAAATTTTTCAGAAAATCACGATTTAAGGAAATCCCGCATCATGCGAAATTATATTGTTTTTCCTAAACAACACGTTGTAAGTCGAAAAGCTTTCATGTTGCTTGTATGTCTAAGTGTGTAGCCTCAAAAGAGAAGGCACAGGACAGTTTTATCTCGAAAGAATATGTAAGAATACCACTTCATAAGGAAATACAGTTTTGCAGAGTAAAGACATATACGTACGCATTGGAAACTCTTTACGAGAAGAAATAACGCATAGTAAAAAATAGGCTTGTATCTCCAAAACTACACGCTGTAACTCGAAAAGAATTGGTGTGGAGTGTACGTCTTAACGTGTAGTCTCAAAAGAGAGCCCAAAGGAGAATTTTCTTTCGTCAAAATTTTTCAGAAAATCACGTTTTAAGGAAATCCCGCATCGTGCGAAATTATCTTGTTTTTCCTAAACAACACGTTGTAACTCGAAAAGCTTTCGTGTTGCGTGTATGTCTAAGTGTGTAGCATCAAAACAGAAGGCACAGGAGAGTTTTTTGTCGAAAGAATATTGTAGAATACCACGTTATAAGGAAATACAATTTTGCAGAGTAAAGACAAATACGTACGTATTGAAAACACATTAAGAGAAGAAATAACGAATCGTACAAAATTAGCTTGTATCTCCAAAACTACACGTTGTAACTCGAAAAGAATTGTTGTGGCGTGTACGTCTTAACATGTAGCATCTAAAGAGAACCAAAAGGAGAATTTTCTTTCGTCAAATTTTTCAGAAAATCACGTTTTAAGGAAATCCCGCATCGTGCGAAATTATCTTGTTTTTCCTAAACAACACATTGTAAGTCGAAAAGCTTTCATGTTGCGTGTATGTCTAAGTGTGTAGCCTCAAAAGAGAAGGCACAGGACAGTTTTTTCTCGAAAGAATATGTAAGAATACCACTTCATAAGGAAATACAGTTTTGCAGAGTAAAGACATATACGTACGCATTGGAAACTCTTTACGAGAAGAAATAACGCATAGTACAAAATTAGCTTGTATCTCCAAAACTACACGTTGTAACTCGAAAAGAATTGGTGTGGCATGTACGTCTTAACGTGTAGTCTCAAAAGAGAGCCCAAAGCAGAATTTTCTTTCGTCAAAATTTTTCGGAAAATCACGTTTTAAGGAAATCCCGCATCGTGCGAAATTATCTTGTTTTTCCTAAACAACACGTTGTAACTCGAAAAGCTTTCGTGTTACGTGCATGTCTAAGTGTGTAGCCTCAAAACAGAAGGCACAGGAGAGTTTTCTGTCAAAAGAATATTGTAGAATACCACGTTATAAGGAAATACAATTTTGCAGAGTAAAGACAAATACGTACGTATTGAAAACACATTACGAGAAGAAATAACGCATCGTACAAAATTAGCTTGTATCTCCAAACCTCACGTTGTAACTCGAAAAGAATTGTTGTGGCATGTACGTCTTAACATGTAGCATCTAAAGAGAACCAAAAGGAGAATTTTCTTTCGTCAAAATTTTTCAGAAAATCAAGTTTTAAGGAAATCCCGCATCGTGCGAAATTATCTTGTTTTTCCTAAACAACACGTTGTAAGTCGAAAAGCTTTCATGTTGCGTGTATGTCTAAGTATGTAGCCTCAAAAGAGAAGGCACAGGAGAGTTTTCTCTCGTAGAATATGTAAGAATACCACTTCATAAGGAAATACAGTTTTGCAGAGTAAAGACATATACGTACGTATTGGAAACTCTTTACGAGAAGAAATAACGCATCGTACAAAATTAGCTTGTATCTCCAAAACTACACGTTGTAACTCGAAAAGAATTGGTGTGGCGTGTACGACTTAACGTGTAGTCTCAAAAGAGAGCCCAGAGGAGAATTTTCTTTCCTCAAAATTTTTCAGAAAATCACGTTTTAAGGAAATCCCGCATCGTGCGAAATTATCTTGTTTTTCCTAAACAACACGTTGTAACTCGAAAAGCTTTCCTGTTGCGTGTATGTCTAAGTGTGTAGCCTCAAAAGAGAAGGCACAGGAGAGTTTTCTCTCGAAAGAATATATAAGAATACCACTTCATAAGGAAATACAGTTTTGCAGAGTAAAGACATATACATACGTATTGGAAACTCTTTACGAGAAGAAATAACGCATAGTAAAAAATTAGCTTGTATCTCCAAAACTACACGTTGTAACTCGAAATGAATTGGTGTGGCGTGTACGCCTTAACGTGTAGTCTCAAAAGAGAGCCCAAAGGAGAATTTTTTTTCGTCAAAATTTTTCAGAAAATCACTTTTTAAGGAAATCCCGCATCGTGCGAAATTATCTTGTTTTTCCTAAACAACACGTTGTAAGTCGAAAAGCTTTCATGTTGCGTGTATGTCTAAGTGTGTAGCCTCAAAATAGAAGGCACAGGAGACTTTTCTCTCGAAAGAATATTGTAGATTACCACGTTATAAGGAAGTACAATTTTGCAGAGTAAAGACAAATACGTACATATTGAAAACACTTTACGAGAAGAAACAACGCATCGTACAAAATTAGCTTGTATCTCCAAAACTACACGTTGTAACTCGAAAAGAATTGTTGTGGCATGTACGTCTGAACATGTAGCATCTAAAGAGAACCAAAAGGAGAATTTTCTTTCGTCAAAATTTTTCAGAAAATCACGATGTAAGGAAATCCCGCATCGTGCGAAATTATCTTGTTTTTCCTAAACAACACGTTGTAAGTCGAAAAGCTTTCATGTTGCGTGTATGTCTAAGTGTGTAGCCTCAAAAGAGAAGGCACAGGAGAGTTTTCTCTCGAAAGAATATGTAAGAATACCACTTCATAAGGAAATACAGTTTTGCAGAGTAAAGACATATACGTACGCATTGGAAACTCTTTACGAGAAGAAATAACGCATAGTACAAAATTAGCTTGTATCTCCAAAACTACACGTTGTAAATCGAAAAGAATTGGTGTGGCGTGTACGTCTTAACGTGTAGTCTCAAAAGAGAGCCCAAGGAGAATTTTCTTTCGTCAAAATTTTTCAGAAAATCACGTTTTAAGGAAATCCCGCATCGTGCGAAATTATCTTGTTTTTCCTAAACAACACGTTGTAACTCGAAAAGCTTTCGTGTTGCGTGAATGTCTAAGTGTGTAGCCTCAAAAGAGAAGGCAGAGGAGAGTTTTCTGTCGAAAGAATATTGTAGAATACCACGTTATAAGGAAATACAATTTTGCAGAGTAAAGACAAATACGTACGTATTGAAAACACATTATGAGAAGAAATAACCCATCGTACAAAATTAGCTTGTATATCCAAATCTACACGTTGTAACTCGAAAAGAATTGTTGTGGCGTGTATGTCTTAACATGTAGCATCTAAAGAGAACAAAAAGGAGAATTTTCTTTCGTCAAAATTTTTCAGAAAATCACGTTTTAAGGAAATCCCGCATCGTGCGAAATTTTCTTGTTTTTCCTAAACAAAACGTTGTAACTCGAAAAGCTTTCCTGTTGCGTGTATGTCTAAGTGTGTAGCCTCAAAAGAGAAGGCACAGGAGAGTTTTCTCTCGAAAGAATATATAAGAATACCACTTCATAAGGAAATACAGTTTTGCAGAGTAAAGACATATACATACGTATTGGAAACTCTTTACGAGAAGAAATAACGCATAGTAAAAAATTAGCTTGTATCTCCAAAACTACACGTTGTAACTCGAAAAGAATTGGTGTGGTGTGTACGTCTTAACGTGTAGTCTCAAAAGAGAGCCCAAAGGAGAATTTTCTTTCGTAAAAATTTTTCAGAAAATCACGTTTTAAGGAAATCCCGCATCGTGCGAAATTATCTTGTTTTTCCTAAACAACATGTTGTAAGTCGAAAAGCTTTCATGTTGCGTGTATGTCTAAGTGTGTAGCCTCAAAATAGAAGGCACAGGAGAGTTTTCTCTCGAAAGAATATTGTAGAATACCACGTTATAAGGAAGTACAATTTTCCAGAGTAAAGACAAATACGTACGTATTGAAAACACTTTACGAGAAGAAACAACGCATCGTACAAAATTAGCTTGTATCTCCAAAACTACACGTTGTAACTCGAAAAGAATTGTTATGGCATGTACGTCTGAACATGTAGCATCTAAAGAGAACCAAAAGGAGAATTTTCTTTCGTCAAAATTTTTCAGAAAATCACGATGTAAGGAAATCCCGCATCGTGCGAAATTATCTTGTTTTTCCTAAACAACACGTTTTAAGTCGAAAAGCTTTCATGTTGCGTGTATGTCTAAGTGTGTAGCCTCAAAAGAGAAGGCACAGGAGAGTTTTCTCTCGAAAGAATATGTAAGAATACCACTTCATAAGGAAATACAGTTTTGCAGAGTAAAGACATATACGTACGCATTGGAAACTCTTTACGAGAAGAAATAACGCATAGTACAAAATTAGCTTGTATCTCCAAAACTACACGTTGTAACTCGAAAAGAATTGGTGTGGCATGTACGTCTTAACGTGTAGTCTCAAAAGAGAGCCCAAAGGAGAATTTTCTTTCGTCAAAATTTTTCAGAAAATCACGTTTTAAGGAAATCCCGCATCGTGCGAAATTATCTTGTTTTTCCTAAACAACAAGTTGTAACTCGAAAAGCTTTCGTGTTGCGTGAATGTCTAAGTGTGTAGCCTCAAAACAGAAGGCACAGGAGAGTTTTCTGTCGGAAGAATATTGTAGAATACCACGTTATAAGGAAATACAATTTTGCAGAGTAAAGACAAATACGTACATATTGAAAACACATTACGAGAAGAAATAACGCTTCGTACAAAATTAGCTTGTATATCCAAATCTACACGTTGTAACTCGAAAAGAATTGTTGTGGCGTGTACGTCTTAACATGTAGCATCTAAAGAGAACAAAAAGGAGAATTTTCGTTCGTCAAAATTTTTCAGAAAATCACGTTTTAAGGAAATCCCGCATCGTGCGAAATTTTTTTGTTTTTCCTAAACAACACGTTGTAACTCGAAAAGCTTTCGTGTTGCGTGAATGTCTAAGTGTGTAGCCTCAAAACAGAAGGCACAGGAGAGTTTTCTGTCGAAAGAATATTGTAGAATACCACGTTATAAGGAAATACAATTTTGCAGAGCAAAGACAAATACGTACATATTGAAAACACATTACGAGAAAAAATAACTCATCGTACAAAATTAGCTTGTATCTCCAAAACTACACGTTGTAACTCGAAAAGAATTGTTGTGGCGTGTACGTCTTAACATGTAGCATCTAAAGAGAACCAAAAGGAGAATTTTCTTTCGTTAAAATTTTTCAGAAAATCACGTTTTAAATCACGCATCGTGCGAAATTATCTTGTTTTTCCTAAACAACACGTTGTAAGTCAAAAAGCTTTCATGTTGCGTGTATGTCTAAGTGTGTAGCCTCAAAAGAGAAGGCACAGGAGAGTTTTCTCTCGAAAGGATATGTAAGAATACCACTTCATAAGGAAATACAGTTTTGCAGAGTAAAGACATATACGTATGTATTGGAAACTCTTAACGAGAAGAAATAACGCATAGTAAAAAATTAGCTTGTATCTCCAAAACTACACGTTGTAACTCGAAATGAATTGTTGTGGCGTGTACGTCTTAACATGTAGCATCTAAAGAGAACCAAAAGGAGAATTTTCTTTCGTCAAAATTTTTCAGAAAATCACGTTTTAAGGAAATCCCGCATCGTGCGAAATTATCTTGTTTTTCCTAAACAACACGTTGTAAGTCGAAAAGCTTTCATGTTGCGTGTATGTCTAAGTGTGTAACCTCAAAAGAGAAGGCAGAGAACAGTTTTCTCTCGAAAGGATATGTAAGAATACCACTTCATAAGGAAATACAGTTTTGCAGAGTAAAGACATATACGTACGCATTGGAAACTCTTTACGAGAAGAAATAACACATAGTACAAAATTAGCTTGTATCTCCAAAACTACATATTGTATCTAGAAAAGAATTGTTATGGCGTGTATGTCTTAACATGTGGCATCTAAAGAGAACCAAAAGGAGAATTTTCTTTCGTCAAAATTTTTCAGAAAATCACGTTTTAAGGAAATCCCGCATCGTGCGAAATTATCTTGTTTTTCCTAAACAACACGTTGTAAGTCGAAAAGCTTTCATGTTGCGTGTATGTCTAAGTGTGTAGCCTCAAAAGAGTAGCTACAGGAGAGTTTTCTCTCGAAAGAATATAGTAGAATACCCCGTTATAAGGAAGTACAATTTTGCAGATTAAAGACAAATACGTACGTATTGAAAACACTTTACGAGAAGAAACAAAGCATAGTACAAAATTAGCATGTATCTCCAAAACTACACGTTGTAACTCGAAAAGAATTGTTGTGTCATGTACGTCTGAACATGTAGCATCTAAAGAGAACCAAAAGGAGAATTTTCTTTCGTCAAAATTTTTCAGAAAATCACGATTTAAGGAAATCCCGCATCGTGCGAAATTATCTTGTTTTTCCTAAACAACACGTTGTAAGTCGAAAAGCTTTCATTTTGCGTACATGTCTAAGTGTGTAGCCTCAAAAGAGAAGGCACAGGAGAGTTTTCTCTCGAAAGAATATGTAAGAATACCACTTCATAAGGAAATACAGTTTTGCAGAGTAAAGACATATACGTACGTATTGGAAACTCTTTACGGGAAGAAATAACGCATCGTACAAAATTAGCTTGTTTCTCCAAACTACACGTTGTAACTCGAAAAGAATTGTTGTGGCGTGTACGTCTTAACATGTAGCATCTAAAGAGAACCAAAAGAAGAATTTTCTTTCGTCAAAATTTTTCAGAAAATCACGTTTTAAGGAAATCCCGCATCGTGCGAAATTATCTTGTTTTTCCTAAACAACACGTTGTAAGTCGAAAAGCTTTCATGTTGCGTGTATGTCTAAGTGTGTAGCCTCAAAAGAGAAGGCACAGGACAGTTTTCTCTCGAAAGAATATGTAAGAATACCACTTCATAAGGAAATACAGTTTTGCAGAGTAAAGACATATACATACGTATTGGAAACTCTTTACGAGAAGAAATAACGCATCGTACAAAATTAGCTTGTATCTCCAAAACTACACGTTGTAACTCGAAAAGAATTGTTGTGGCGTGTACGTCTTAACATGTAGCATCTAAAGAGAACCAAAAGGAGAATTTTCTTTCGTCAAAATTTTTCAGAAAATCACGTTTTAAGGAAATCCCGCATCGTGCGAAATTATCTTGTTTTTCCTAAACAACACGTTGTAAGTCGAAAAGCTTTCGTGTTGCGTGTATGTCTAAGTGTGTAGCCTCAAAAGAGAAGGCACAGGAGAGTTTTCTCTCGAAAGAATATGTAAGAATACCACTTCATAAGGAAATACAGTTTTGCAGAGTAGAGACACATACGTAGTTATTGGAAACTCTTTACGAGAAGAAATAACGCATCGTACAAAATTAGCTTGTTTCTCCAAACTACACGTTGTAACTCGAAAAGAATTGTTGTGGCATGTACGTCTTAACATGTAGCATCTAAAGAGAACCAAAAGAAGAATTTTCTTTCGTCAAAATTTTTCAGAAAATCACGTTTTAAGGAAATCCCGCATCGTGCGAAATTATCTTTTTTTCCTAAACAACACGTTGTAAGTCGAAAAGCTTTCATGTTGCGTGTATGTCTAAGTGTGTAGCCTCAAAAGAGAAGGCACAGGACAGTTTTCTCTCGAAAGAATATGTAAGAATACCACTTCATAAGGAAATACAGTTTTGCAGAGTAAAGACATATACGTACGCATTGGAAACTCTTTACGAGAAGAAATAACGCATAGTACAAAATTAGCTTGTATCTCCAAAACTACGTATTGTATCTCGAAAAGAATTGTTATGGCGTGTATGTCTTAACATGTGGCATCTAAAGAGAACCAAAAGGACAATTTTCTTTCGTCAAAATTTTTCAGAAAATCACGTTTTAAGGAAATCCCGCATCGTGCGAAATTATCTTGTTTTTCCTAAACAACACGTTGTAAGTCGAAAAGCTTTCATGTTGCGTGTATGTCTAAGTGTGTAGCCTCAAAAGAGAAGGCACAGGACAGTTTTCTCTCGAAAGAATATTGTAGAATACCACGTTACAAGGAAGTACAATTTTGCAGAGTAAAGACAAATACGTATGTATTGAAAACACTTTACGAGAAGAAACAATGCATCGTACAAAATTAGCTTGTATCTCCAAAACTACACGTTGTAACTCGAAAAGAATTGTTGTGGCATGTACGTCTGAACATGTAGCATCTAAAGAGAACCAAAAGGAGAATTTTCTTTCGTCAAAATTTTTCAGAAAATCACGATTTAAGGAAATCCCGTATCGTGCGAAATTATCTTGTTTTTCCTAAACAACACGTTGTAAGTCGAAAAGCTTTCATTTTGCGTGTATGACTAAGTGTGTAGCCTCAAAAGAGAAGGCACAGGACAGTTTTCTCTCGAAAGAATATGTAAGAATACCACTTCATAAGGAAATACAGTTTTGCAGAGTAAAGACATATACGTACGCATTGGAAACTCTTTACGAGAAGAAATAACGCATAGTACAAAATTAGCTTGTATCTCCAAAACTACACGTTGTAACTCGAAAAGAATTGGTGTGGCGTGTTTGTCTTAACGTGTAGTCTCAAAAGAGAACCCAAAGGAGAATTTTCTTTCGTCAAAATTTTTCAGAAAATCACGTTTTAAGGAAATCCCGCATCGTGCGAAATTATCTTGTTTTCCTAAACAACACGTTGTAACTCGAAAAGCTTTCGTGTTGCGTGAATGTCTAAGTGTGTAGCCTCAAAACAGAAGGCACAGGAGAGTTTTCTGTCGAAAGAATATTGTAGAATACCACGTTATAAGGAAATACAATTTTGCAGAGTAAAGACAAATACGTACGTATTGAAAACACATTACGAGAAAAAATAACTCATCGTACAAAATTAGCTTGTATCTCCAAAACTACACGTTGTAACTCGAAAAGAATTGTTGTGGCGTGTAAGTCTTAACATGTAGCATCTAAAGAGAACCAAAAGGAGAATTTTCTTTCGTCAAAATTTTTCAGAAAATCACGTTTTAAGGAAATCCCGCATCGTGCGAAATTATCTTGTTTTTCCTAAACAATACGTTGTAAGTCGAAAAGCTTTCATGTTGCGTGTATGTCTAAGTGTGTAGCCTCAAAAGAGAAGGCACAGGACAGTTTTCTCTCGAAAGAATATGTAAGAATACCACTTCATAAGGAAATACAGTTTTGCAGAGTAAAGACATATAGGTACGCATTGGAAACTCTTTACGAGAAGAAATAACGCATAGTACAAAATTAGCTTGTATCTCCAAAACTACACGTTGTAACTCGAAAAGAATTGGTGTGGCGTGTACTTCTTAACGTGTAGTCTCAAAAGAGATCCCAAAGGAGAATTTTCTTTGGTCAAAATTTTTCAGAAAATCACGTTTTAAGGAAATCCCGCATAGTGCGAAATTATCTTGTTTTTCCTAAACAACAAGTTGTAACTCGAAAAGCTTTCGTGTTGCGTGTATGTCTAAGTGTGTAGCCTCAAAACAGAAGGCACAGGAGAGTTTTCTGTCGAAAGAATATTGTAGAATACCACGTTATAAGGAAGTACAATTTTGCAGAGTAAAACATATACGTACGTATTGGAAACTCTTCATGAGAAGAAATAACGCATCGTACAAAATTAGCTTGTATCTCCAAAACTACACGTTGTAACTCGAAAAGAATTGTTGTGGCGTGTACGTCTTAACATGTAGCATCTAAAGAGAACCAAAAGGAGAATTTTCTTTCGTCAAAATTTTTCAGAAAATCACGTTTTAAGGAAATCCCGCATCGTGCGAAATTATCTTGTTTTTCCTAAACAACACGTTGTAAGTCGAAAAGCTTTCATGTTGCGTGTATGTCTAAGTATGTAGCCTCAAAAGAGAAGGCACAGGAGAGTTTTCTCTCGTAGAATATGTAAGAATACCACTTCATAAGGAAATACAGTTTTGCAGAGTAAAGACATATACATACGTATTGGAAACTCTTTACGAGAAGAAATAACGCAGAGTAAAAAATTAGCTTGTATCTCCAAAACTACACGTTGTAACTCGAAAAGAATTGGTGTGGCGTGTACGACTTAACGTGTAGTCTCAAAAGAGAGCCCAGGGGAGAATTTTCTTCAACGTGATGTTTAGGAAAAACAAGATTATTTCGCATGATGCAGGATTTCCTTAAAACGTGGTTTTCTCAAAAAATTTTGACGAAAGAAAATTCTCCTGTGGGTTCTCTTTTGAGGCTACACGTTTAGATGTAAACACCACACCAAACCTTTTCGAGTTACAACGTGTTGTTTAGGAGATACAAGCTAATTTTTTACCATGCGTTATTTCTTCTCATAAAGTGTTTCCAATATATACATATTGGTCTTTACTCTGCAACACTGTATTTCCAAATAACGTGGTATTCTTACATATTCTTTCGAGAGAAAACTCTCCTGTGCATTCTCTTTTGAGGCTACACGCTTAGACATACACGCAACACCAAAGCTTTTCGAGTAACAACGTGTTGTTTAGGAAAAACAAGATAATTTCGCACGATGAGGGATTTCCTTAAAACGTGGTTTTCTGACAAATTTTGACGAAAGAAAATTCTCCTGTGGGTTCCCTTTTGGGGCTACATGTTTAGACGTACACGCCACACCAAATCTTTTCGAGTTACAACGTGTTGTTTAGGAGATACAAGCTAATTTTGTACGATACATTATTTCTTCTCGTAAAGTGTTTCCAATAAGTACCTATTTGTCTTTACTCTGCAACACTGTATTTCCTTATAACGTGGTATTCTTACATATTCTTTCAAGAGAAAACTCTTCTGTGTGTTCTCTTCTGAGGCTACACGCTTAGACATACACGCAACACAAAAGCTTTTTGAGTTACAACGTGTTGTTTAGGAAAAACAAGATAATTTTGCACGATGCGGGATTTCCTTAAAACGTGGTTTTCTGACAAATTTTGACGAAAGAAAATTCTCCTGTGGGTTCTCTTTTGAGGCTACACGTTTAGATGTAAACACCACACCAAATCTTTTCGAGTTACAACGTGTTGTTGAGGAGGTACAAGCTAATTTTTTACCATGAGTTTTTTCCTCTCGTAAAGTGTTTCCATACGTACATATTTGTCTTTACTCTGCAACACTGTATTTCCATATAACGTGGTATTCTTATATATTCTTTCGAGAGAAAACTCTCCTATGCGTTCTCTTTTGAGGCTACACGCTTAGACATACACGCAACACCAAAACTTTTCGAGGTACAAGGTATTGTTTAGGAAAAACAAGATAATTTCGCACGATGCGGGATTTCCATAAAACGTGGTTTTCTGGAAAATTTTGACGAAAGAAAATTCTCCTGCGGGTTCACTTTTGAGGCTACACGTTTAGATGTAAACGCCACAACAAATCTTTTCGAGTTACAACGTGTTGTTTAGGAGATACAAGCTAATTTTTTACCATGCGAGAAGAAATACCGAATGTTGCAGAGTAAAGACAAATACATAAGTATTGGAAACACTTTATGAGAAGAAATAATGCATCGTACAAAATTAGCTTGTATCTCCTAAACAACACGTTGTAACTCGAAAAGAATTGGTGTGGCATGTATGTCTAAAGGTATAGCCTCAGAAGAGATCCCAGAGGAGAATTTTCTTTCATCAAAATTTTTCAGAAAATCACGTTTTAAGGAAATCCCGCATCGTGCGAAATTATCTTGTTTTTCCTAAACAACACGTTGTAAGTCGAAAAGCTTTCATGTTGCGTGTATGTCTAAGTGTGTAGCCTCAAAAGAGAAGGCACAGGACAGTTTTCTCTCGAAAGGATATGTAAGAATACCACTTCATAAGGAAATACAGTTTTGCAGAGTAAAGACATATACGTACGCATTGGAAACTCTTTACGAGAAGAAATAACGCATAGTAAAAAATTAGCTTGTATCTCCAAAACTACATGTTGTATCTCGAAAAGAATTGTTGTGGCGTGTACGTCTTAACATGTAGCATCTAAAGAGAACCAAAAGGAGAATTTTCTTTCGTCAAAATTTTTCAGAAAATCACGTTTTAAGGAAATCCCGCATCGTGCGAAATTATCTTGTTTTTCCTAAACAACACGTTGTAAGTCGAAAAGCTTTCATGTTGCGTGTATGTCTAAGTGTGTAGCCTCAAAAGAGAAGGCACAGGACAGTTTTCTCTCGAAAGAATATTGTAGAATACCCCGTTATAAGGAAGTACAATTTTGCAGAGTAAAGACAAATACGTACGTATTGAAAACACTTAACGAGAAGAAACAACGCATCGTACAATATTAGCTTGTATCTCCAAATCTGCTTTTGGGTTGCGTGTATGTCTAAACGTGTGGCCTCTAAAGAGAATGCACAGGAGAGTTTTCTCTCGAAAGAATATGTAAGAATACCACGTTATAAGGTAATACAGTGTTGCAGAGTAAAGACAAATACATACGTATTGGAAACACTTAACGAGAAGAAATAATGCATCTACAAAATTAGCTTGTATTTCCTAAACAACACGTTGTAACTGGAAAAGATTTCATGTGGCGTGTACGTCTAAACATGTAGCCTCAAAAGAGAACCCACAGGAGAATTTTCTTTCGTCAAAATTTGTCAGACAACCACGTTTTAAGGAAATCCCGCATCGTGTGAAATTATTTTGTTTTTCCAAAACAACACGTTGTAACTCGACAAACTTTGGTGTTGCGTGTATGTCTAAGCATGTAGCCTCAAAAGAGAACGCACAGGAGAGGTTTCTCTCGAAAGATTATATAAGAATACCACATTATAAGGAAATACAATATGTAAGAAAACCACGATATATGGAAATACAGTGTTGCAGAGTAAAGACAAATATGTACGTATTGGAAACACTTTACGGGAAGAAATAACGCATGGTATAAAATTAGCTTGTATCTCCTAAACAACACGTTGTGACTCAAAAGGATTTGATGTGGTGTTTACATCTAAACGTGTAGCCTCAAAAGAGAACCCACAGGAGTATTTTCTTTCATCAAAATTTTTTCAGAAAACCACGTTTTAAGGAAATCCCGCATCGTGCGAAATTATTTTGTTTTTGCTAAACAACACGTTGTAACTCGAAAAGCTTTGGTGTTGCGTGTAGCCTCAAAAGAGAATGCACAGTAGAGTATTCTCTCGAAAGAATATGTAAGAATACCACGTTATAAGGAAATACAGTGTTGCAGAGTAAAGACAGATACATACGTATTGGAAACACTTTACGAGAAGGAATAATACATCGTACAAAATTAGCTTGTATTTCCTAAACAACACGCTGTAACTCGAAAAGATTTGGTGTGGCGTGTACGTTGAAATGTGTAGCCTCAAAAGAGAACCCACAGGAGAATTTTCTTTCGTCAAAATTTGTCAGAAAACCACGTTTTAAGGAAATCCCGCATCGTGCGAAATTATCTTGTGTTTCCCTAACAACACGTTTTAACTCGAAAAGCTTTGGTGTTGCGTGTATGTCTAAACGTGTGGGCTCAAAGAGAAAGCACAGGAGAGTTTTCTCTCGAAAGAATATATAAGAATACCACGTTATAAGGAAATACAGTGTTGCAGAGTAAAGACAAATACGTACGTATTGGAAACACTTTACGAGAAGAAATAACGCATCGTACAAAATTAGCTTGTATCTCCTAAACAACGCGTTGTAACTCGAAAAGATTTGGTGTGGCGTGTAGCCTCAAAAGAGAACCCACAGGAGAATTTTCTTTCGTCAAAATTTGTCAGAAAACCACGTATTAAGGAAATCCCGCATCGTGCGAAATTATCTTGTTTTTCCTAAACAACACGTTGTGACTCAAATAGCTTTGGTTCTGCGTGTATGTCTAAGCGTGTAGCCTCAAAAGAGAATGCACAGGAGAGTTTTCTCTAGAAAGAATATGAAAGAATACCACGTTATAAGGAAATACAGTGTTGCAGAGTAAAGACAGATGCGTACATATTGGAAACACTTTACGAGAAGAAATAATGCATCGTACAAAATTAGCTTGTATTTACTAAAAAGCACGTTGTTACTCGAAAAGATTTGGTGTGGCATGTACCTCTAAACGTGTAGCATCTAAAGAGAATACACTGGAGAATTTTCTCTTGTCAAAATTTGTCAGAAAACCAGATTTTAAGGAAATCCCGCATCGTGCGAAATTATCTTGTTTTTCCTAAACAACAAGTTGTAACTCGAAAAGCTTTGGTGTAGCGTGTATGTCTAAGCGTGTAGCCTCAAAAGAGAATGCACAGGAGAGTTTTCTCTCGAAAGAATATGTAAGAATACCAAGTTATAAGGAAATACAGTGTTGCAGAATAAAGACAATTACATATGTATTGGAAACACTTTACCAGACGAAATATTGCATCGTACAAAATTAGCTTGTTTCTCCTAAACAACACGTCGTAACTCGAAAAGATTTGGTGTGGCGTGTACGTCTAAAAGTGTAGCCTTATAAGAGAACCCACAGTAGAATTTTCTTTGGTCAAAATTTGTCAGAAAACCACGTTTTAAGGAAATCCCACATCGTGCGAAATTATCTTGTTTTTCCTAAACAACACGTTGTAACTCAAAAAGCTTTGGTATTGGGTGTATGTCTAAGAATGTAGCCTCAAAAGAGAACGCACAGGAGAGTTTTCTCTCGAAAGAATATGTAGGAATACTACGTTATATGGAAAAACAGTGTTACAGAGTAAAGACAATTATGTACGTATTTGAAACACTTTACGAGAAGAAATAATGCATGGGAAAAAATTAGCTTGTATCTCCTAAACAACACGTAGTAACTCGAAAGGATTTGGTGTGGTGTTTACATCTAAAGGTGTAGACTCAAAAGAGAACCCACAGGAGAATTTTCTTTCGTCAAAATTTTTTCAGAAAACCACGTTTTAAGGAAATCCGGCATCGTGTGAAATTATCTGGTTTTTCCTAAACAACACGTTGTAACTCGAAAAGCTTTGGTTTTGAATGTATGTCGAAGCGTGTAGCCTCAAAAGAGAACGCACAAGAGAGTATTCTCTCGAAAGAATATGTAAGAATACCACGTTATAAGGACATACAGTGTTGCAGAGTAAAGACAGATACATACATATTGGAAACACTTTACGAGAAGGAATGATACATCGTACAAAATTAGCTTGTATTTCCTAAACAACACGTTGTAACGCGAAAAGATTTTGTGTGGCGTGTACGTTGAAACGTGTAGCCTCAAAAGAGAACCCACAGGAGAATTTTCTTTCGTCAAAATATGTCAGAAAACCACGTTTTAAAGAAATCCCGCATCGTGCGAAATTATCTTGTTTTTCCTAAACAACACGTTGTAACTCGAAAAGCTTTGGTATAAACAACACGTTGTAACTCGAAAAGATTTGGTGTGGTGTTTACATCTAAACGTGTAGCATCAAAAGAGAACCCACAGGAGAATTTTCTTTGGTCAAAATTTTTTCAGAAAACCACGTTTTAAGGAAGTCCTGCATTGTGCGAAATTATCTTGTTTTTCCTAAACAACACGTTGTAACTTGAAAAGCTTTGGTGTTGCGTGTATGTCTAAGCGTGTAGCCCAAAAGAGAACGCACAGGAGAGTTTTTCCTCGAAAGAATATGTAAGAATATCACGTTATAAGGAAATACAGTGTTGCAGAGTAAAGACAATTAAGTACATATTGGACACACTTTACAAGAAGAAATAACGCATCGAACAAAATTTCCTTGTATCTCTTAAACAACAAGTTGTAACTCGAAAAGATTTGGTGTGGCGTGTACGTCTAAACCTGTAGCCTCAAAAGACAACGCACAGGAGAACTTTCTTTCGTCAAAATTTGTCAGAAAACCACGTTTTAAGGATATCCCGCATCGTGCAAAATTATCCTGTTTTTCCTAAACAACACGTTGTAACTCGAAAAGCTTTGGTGTTGTGTGTATGTCTAAGCGTGTAGCCTCTAAAGAGAATGCACCGGAGAGTTTTCTTTCGAAAGAACATGTAAGAATACAATGTTATAAGGAAATACAGTGTTGCAGAGTAAAGACAAATGCGTAAATATTGGAAACACTTTACGAGAATAAATAATGCATCGTACAAAATTAGCTTGTATCTCCTAAACAACACGTGGTAATTCAAAAGGATATGGTGTGGCGTGCACGTCTAAACGTGTAGCCTCAAAAGAGAACCCACAGGAGAATTTTCTTTCGTCAAAATTTGTCAGAACACCAAGTTTTAAGGAAATCCCGCATCGTGCGAAATTATCTTCTTTTTCATAAACAACACGTTGTAACTTGACAAGCTTTGGTGTTGCCTGTATGTCTAAGTGTGTAGCCTCAAAAGGGAACGCACAGGATAGTTTTCTCTCGAAAGAATGTGTAAGAATACCACGTTATAAGGAAATACAGTGTTGCAGAGTAAAGACAAATACGTACGTATTGGAAACAATTTACGAGAAGAAATAAAGCATCGTACAAAATTAGCTTGTATGTCCTAAACAACACGTGGTAACTCGAAAGGATTAGGTGTGACGTGCACGTCGAAACGTGAAGCCTCAAAAGAGAACCAACAGAATAATTTTCTTTCGTCAAAATTTGTCAGAAAACCATGTTTTAAGGAAATCCGGCATCGTGCGAAAGTATCTTGTTTTTTATAAACAACACGTTGTAACTCAAAAAGCTTTGGTGTTGCCTGTATGTCTAAGTGTTTAGCCTCAAAAGGGAATGCACAGGATAGTTTTCTCTCGAAAGAATATGTAAGAATACCACGTTATAAGAAAATACAGTGTTGCAGAGTAAAGACAAATACGTACGTATTGGAAACACTTTACGAGAATTAACGCATTATAAAAAATTAGCTTGTATCTCCTAAACAATACAATGTAACCCGAAAAGATTTGGTGTGACGTGTACGTCTAAATATGTAGCCTCAAAAGTGAACCCACAGGAGAATTTTCTTTCGTCAAAATTTTTCAGAAAACCAGGTTTTTAGGAAATCCCGCATCATGCGAAATCATCTTCTTTTTCCTAAACAACACGTTGTAACTCGAAAAGCTTTGGTGTTGCGTGTTTGTCTAATCGTGTAGCCTCAAAAGAGAATGCACAGGAGAGTTTTCCCTCGAAAAAATATGTAAGAATACCATGTTATAAGGAAATACAGTGTTGCAGAGTAAAGACAAATATGTACGTATTGGAAACACTTTACGAGAAGAAATAACGCATCATACAATATTTGCTTGTGTCTCCTAAACAACACGTTGTAACTGAAAAATATTTGGTGTGGCTCGTACGTCTACACGTGTAGCCTCAAAAGAGAACCTACAGGAGAACTTTCTTTCGTCAAAATTTGTCAGAAAACCACGTTTTAAGGAAATCCCGCTTCGTGCAAAATTATCTTGTTTTTCCTAAACAACAGGTTGTACCTCGAAAAGCTTCGGTGTTGCGTGTATGTCTGAGCATGTAGCCTCTAAAGAGAATGCACAGGAGAGTTTTCTCTCGAAAGAACATGTAAGAATACAACGTTATAAGGAAATACAGTGTTGCAGAGTAAAGACAAATACATATGTATTGGAACCACTTTAAGAAAAGAAATAACGCATCATACAAAATTAGCTTGTATCTCTTAAACAACACGTTGTAACTCGGAAGGATTTGGTGTGGCATGCACGTCTAAACGTGTAGCCTCAAAACAGAAGCCACAGGAGAATTTTCTTTCGTCAAAATTTGTCAGAAAACCACGTTTTAAGGAAATCCCGCATCGTACAAAATTATCTTGTTTTCCATAAACAACACGTTGTAACTCGAAAAGCTTTGGTGTTGCCTGTATGTCTAAGTGTGTAGCCTCAAAAGGGAACGCACAGGATAGTTTTCTCTCAAAGGAATATGTAAGAATACCACGTTATAAGGAAATATAATGCTGCAGTGTAAAGACAAATATGTACTTATTGGAAACACTTTATGAGAAGAATTAACGCATCGTAAAAAATTAGCTTATATCTACTAAACAACACGTTGTAATTCGAAAAGATTTGGTGTGGCTCGTACCTCTACACGTGTAGCCTCTAAAGAGAACCCACAGGAGAACTTTCTTTCGTCAAAATTTTTCAGAAAACCACGTTTTATGGAAATCTCGCATCGTGCTAAATTATCTTGTTTTTCCTAAACAACACATTGTAACTCGAAAAGCTTTGGCGTTGCATGTTTGTCTAAGCGTGTCCCCTCAAAAGAGAACGCACAGGAGAGTTTTCCCTCGAAATAATATGTAAGAATACCATGTTATAAGGAAATACAGTGTAGCAGATTAAAGACAAATAAGTACGTATTGGAAACACTTTACGAGAAGAAATAATGCTTCGTACAAAATTAGCTTGTATCTCTTAAACAACACGTGGTAACTTGAAAGGATTTGGTGTGGTGTGTACGTCTAAACGTGTAGCCTCAAAAGAGAACCCACAGGAGAATTTTCTTTATTCAAAATTTTTCAGAAAACCACATTTTAAGGAAATCCGGCATCGTGCGAAATCATCTTCTTTTTCCTAAACAACATGTTGTAACTCGAAAAGCTATGGTGTTGCGTGTATGTGTAAGCGTGGAGCCTCAAAAGAGAAGGCACTGGAGAGTTTTCACTCCAAAGAATATGTAAGAATACCACGTTATAAGGAAATACAATTTTGCAGAGTAAAGACAAATAAGTACATATTGGAAACACGTTATGAGAAGAAATAACACATCTTACAAAATTATCTTGTATCTCCTAAACAACACATTGTAACTCGAAAGGATTTGGTGTGACGTGTACGTCTGAAAGTGTAGCCTCAAACGAGAACACACAGGAGAATTTTCTTTCATCAAAATTTGTCAGAAACCACGTTTTAAGGAAATCTCGCATCGTGCGAAATTATCTTGTTTTTCCTAAACAACACGTTGTAACTCGAAAAGCTTTGGTGTTGCGTGTATGTCTAAGTGTGTAGCCTCAAAAGAGAACGCACAGGAGAGTTTTCTCTCGAAAGAATATGTAAGAATACCACGTTATAAGGAAATAAAGTGTTGCAGAGTAAAGACAACTACGTACGTATTGGAAACACTTTAAGAGAAGAAATAACACATCGTACAAAATTAGCTTGTATCTCCTAAACAACACGTTGTAACTCGAAAAGATTTGTTGTGGCTCGTACCTCTACACGTGTAGCCTCAAAAGAGAACCCACAGGATAACTTTCTTTCGTCAAAAATTTTCAGACAACCACGTTTTATGGAAATCTCGCATCGTGCAAAATTATCTTGTATTTCCTAAACGACACATTGTAACTCGAAAAGCTTTGGCGTTGCGTGTATGTCTAAGCGTGTAGCCTCTAAAGAGAACGCACAGGAGAGTTTTCTCTCGAAAGAATATGTAAGAATACAACGTTATAAGGAAATACACTGTTGTAGAGTTAAGACAAATAAGTACTTATTGGAAAACTTTACGAGCAGAAGTAACACATCTTACAAAATTAGCTTGTATCTCCGAAACAACACGTGGTAACTCGAAAAGATTTGGTGTGCCGTGTACGTCTAAACGTGTAGCCTCAAAAGAGAACCCACAGGAGAATTTTCTTTCGTCAAAATTTTTCAGAAAACCACGTTTTAAGGAAATCCTGCATCGTGCGAAATCATCTTCTTTTTCCTAAGCAACATGTTGTAACTCGAAAAGCTTTGGTGTTGCGTGTATGTGTAAGCATGAAGCCTCAAAAGAGAAGACACAGGAGAGTTTTCTCTCGAAAGATTATATAAGAATACCACGTTATAAGGAAATACAATTTTGCAGAGTAAAGACAAATAAGTACATATTGGAAACACTTACAAGAAGAAATAACGCATCGTACAAAATTAGCTTGTATCTCCTAAACAACACGTTGTAACTCGAAAAGATTTGGTGTGGCGTGTACGTCTAAAAGTGTAGCCTCAAAAGAGAAACCACAGGAGAATTTTATTTCATCAAAATTTGTCAGAAACCAGGTTTTAAGGAAATCTCGCATCGTGCGAAATTATCTTGTTTTTCCTAAACAACACGTTGTAACTCGAAAAGCTTTGGTGTTGCGTGTATGTCTAAGCGTGTAGCCTCAAAAGAGAACACACAGGATAAAATTCTCCTGTGGGTTCTCTTTTGAGGGTACACGTTTAGACGTACACGCCACAACAAATCCTTTCAAGTTATAACGTGTTGTTTAGGAGATACAAGCTAATTTTGTACTATGTGTTATTTCATCTCGTAAAGTTTAAGTGTTTCCAATAAGTATGTATTTGTCTTTACTCTGCACCACTGTATTTCCTTAAAACGTGGTATTCCTACATATTCTTTCGGGAGAAAACTCTCCTGTGCATTCTCTTTTGAGGCTACACGATTAGAAATACACGCAACACCAAATCCTTTCGAGTTACAAAGTGTTGTTTAGGAAAAACAAGATATTTTCGCACGGTGCGGGATTTCCGTAAAAAGTGGTTTTTGACAAATTTTGACCAAAGAAAAGTCTCCTGTGGGTTCTCTTTTGAGGCTACACGTTTAGACGTACACACCACACCAAATCTTTTCCAGTTACAACGTGTTCTTTAGGAGATACAAGCTAATTTTGCATGATGCTTTATTTCTTCTCGTAAAGTGTTTCCAATAAGTACGTATTTGTCTATATTCTGCTTCACTGTATTTCCTTATAACGTGGTATTCTTACATATTCTTTCGAGAGAAAACTCTCCTGTGCGTTCCCCTTTGATGCTACGCACTTAGACATACACGCAACACCAAAGCTTTTCAAGTTACAACGTGTTGTTTAGGAAAAACAAGATAATTACGCACGATGCGGGATTTCCTTAGTAAGTGGTTTTCTGACAAATTTTGACCAAGGAAAATTCCTCTATGGGTTCTCTTTTGAGGCTACACGTTTAGACGTGTTCTTTAGGAGATACAAGCTAATTTTGTACGATGCGTTATTTCTTCTCCTAAAATGTTTCCAATAAGTAAGTATATGTCTTTATTCTGCAACACTGTATTTCCTTATAATGTGGTATTCTTACATATTCTTTCAAGAGAAAACTCTCCTGTGCGTTCTCATTTGAGGCTACACGCTTAGACATATACGCAACACCAAAGCTTTTCGAGTTACACCGTGTTGTTTAGGAAGAACAAGATAATTTTGCAAGATGCGGGATTTCCTAAAAACTTGGTTTTCTGACAAATTTTGACGAAAGAAAATTCTCCTGTGGGTTCTCTTTTGAGGCTACACATTTAGATGTAAACGCCACACCAAATCTTTTTGAGTTTCAACGTGTTGTTTAGGAGATACAAGCTAATTTTTTAAGATGCGTTATTTCTTCTCGTAAAGTGTGTCCAATACGTACTTATTTGTCTTTACTCTGCAACACTGTATTTCCTTATAACGTGGTATTCTTACATATTCTTTCGAGAGAAAACTCTCTTGTGTGTTCTCTTTTGAGGCTACACGCTTAGACATACACGCAGCACCAAAGCTTTTCGAGTTACAATGTGTTGTTTAGGAAAAACAAGATAATTTCCACGATGCGGGATTTCCATAAAACGTGGTTTTCTGACAAATTTTGACGAAAGAAAATTCTCCTGTGAGTTCTCTTTTGAGGCTGCACGTTTAGACGTACACGCCACACCAAATCTTTTCGAGTTACATCGTGTTGTTTAGGAGATACAAGCTAATTTTGTACGATGCGTTATTTCTTCTCGTAAAGTGTTTCCAATACATACGTAATTGTCTTTACTCTGCAACACTGTATTTCCTTATAATGTGGTATTCTTATATATTCTTTCGAGAGAAAACTCTCCTGTGCGTTCTCTTTTGAGGCCACACGTTTAGACATACACGCAACACCAAAGCTTTTCGAGTTACAATGTGTTGTGTAGGAAAAACAAGATAATTTCGCACAATGCGGGATTTACTTAAAACAGGTTGTATTTCGAAAAGCTTTGGTGTTGCGTGTATGTCTAAGCATGTAGCCTCTAAAGAGAACGCACAGGAGAGTTTTTCTCTCGAAAGAATATGCAAGATTACCACGTTATAAGGAAATACAGTGTTGCAGAGTAAAGGCAAATACATACATATTGGAAACATTTAACCTTTACGAGAAGAAATAACGCATCTTAAAAAATTAGCTTGTATCTCCTAACCAACACGTTGTAACTCGAAAGGATTTGGTGTGGCGTGTAAGTCTAAATGTGTAGCCTCAAAAGGAACCCACAGGAGAATTTTCTTTCTTCAAAATTTGTCAGAAAACCACGTTTTATGGAAATCCCGCATCGTGCGAAATTATCAAGTTTTTTCGAAACAACACGTTGTAACTCAAAAAGCTTTGTTGTTGCGTGTATGTCTAAGCGTGTAGCCTCAAAAGAGAATGCAAAGGAGAGTTTTTTCTCGAAAGAATATGTAAGAATACCACGTTATTATGAAACACAGTGTTGTAGAGTAAAGACAAATACGTATTGGAAAAACTTTAGGAGAAGAAATAACGCATCTTAAAAAATTAGCTTGTATCTCCTAAACAACACGTTGTAACTTAAAAAGATTTGGTGTGGCCTGTATATCTAAACGTGTAGCCTCAAAAGAGAACCCACAGGACAATTTTCTTTCGTCAAAATTTTCCAGAAAACCACGTTTTAAGGAAATCCCGCATCGTGCGCAATTATCTTGTTTTTCCTAAACAACACGTTGTAACTCGAAAAGCTTTGGTGTTTGGTGTATGTCTAAGCGTGTAGCCCCAAAAGAGAACGCACAGGAGAGTTTTTTCTCGAAAGAATATGTAAGAATACCACGTTATAAGGAAATACAGTGTGACAGAGTAAAGACAAATACGTACGTATTGGAAGCACTTTATGAGAGAAATAACGCATCTTGCAAAATTAGCTTGTATGTTCTAAACAACACGTTGTAACTCAAAAAGATTTGGTGTGGCGTGTTCGTCTAAAAGTTTAGCCTCAAAAGAGAACCCACAGGAGAGTTTTCTTTGGTCAAAATTTGTCAGAAAACCACGTTTTAAGGAAATCCCGCATCGTGCGAAATTATCTTGTTTTTCCTAAACAACACATTGTAACTAGAAAAGCTTTGGTGTTGCGTGTATGTCTAAGCATGCAGCCTCAAAAGAGAATGCACAGGAGAGTTTTCTCTCGAAAGAATATGTAAGAATGCCACGTTATAAGGAAATATATTGCTGCAGAGTAAAGACATATACGTACTTAATGGAAACACATTATGAGAAGAAATAACGCATGGTACAAAATTAGCTTGTATCTCCGAAACAACACGTGGTAACTCAAAAAGATTTGGTGTGGCATGTACGTCTGAAAGTGTAGCCTCAGAAGAGAACCCACAGGAGAATTTTCTAACGTCAAAATTTGTCAGAAAACCACGTTTTAAGGAAATCCCGCATCATGCGTAATTATCTTGTTTTTCCTAATCAACACGTTGTAACTCGAAAAGCTTTGGTGTTGCGTGTATGTCTAAGCGTGTAGCCTCCAAAGAGAACGCACAGGATAGTTTTCTCTCAAAAGAATATGTAAGAAAACCATGTTATAAGGAAATAAAGTGTTGCAGAGTAAAGACAAATACGTACTTATGGGAAACACTTTACGAGAAGAAATAACGCATCATGTAAAATTAGCTTGTATCTCCTAAACAACACGCTGTAACTCGAAAAGCTTTGGTGTGGCGTGTAGGTCTAAACGTGTAGCCTCAAAAGAGAACCCACAGGAGAGTTTTCTTTTGTCAAAATTTGTCAAAAACCACGTTTTAAGGAAATCCCGCATCGTGCGAAATTATCTTGATTTCCTAAACAACATGTTGTAACTCGAAAAGCATTGGTGTTGCGTGTATGTCTAAGCGTGTAGCCTCAAAAGAGAACGCACAGGAGAGTTTTCTCCCGAAAGAATATGTAGGAATACCACGTTATAAGGAAATACAGTGTTGCAGAGTAAAGACAAATACATACTTATTGGAAACACTTAAACTTAACGAGTAGAAATAACACATAGTACAAAATTAGCTTGTATCTCCTAAACAACACGTTATAACTCGAAAGGATTTGGTGTGGCTTGTACGTCTAAACGTGTACCCTCAAAAGAGAACCCACAAGAGAATTTTCTTTCGTCAAATTTGTCAGAAAACCATGTTTTAAGGATATCCCGCATCGTGCGAAATTATCTTGTTTTTCCTAAACAACACGTTGTAACTCGAAAAGCTTTGGTGTTGCGTGTATGTCTATGCGTGTAGCCACTTAAGAGAACGCACAGGAGATTTTTCTCTCCAAAGAACATGTAAGAATACCACGTTATAAGGAAATACAGTGTTTCAGAGTAAAGGCAAATACTTACTTATTGGAAACACTTTACGAGAAGAAATAACGCATCGTAAAAAATTAGCTTGTATCTCCTAAACAACACGTGGTAACTCGAAAGGATTTGGTGTGGCATGCACTTCTAAACGTGAAGCCTCAAAAGAGAACCCACAGGAGAATTTTCTTTCGTCAAAATTTGTCAGAAAACCACGTTTTAAGGAAATCCCGCATCGTGTGAAATTATCTTCTTTTTCATAAACAACACGTTGTAACTCGAAAAGCTTTGGTGTTGTGTGTATGTCTAAGCATGTAGCCCAAAAGAGAACGCACAGGAGACGTTTCCCTCAAAAGAATATGTAAGAATACCATGTTATAAGGAAATACAGTGTTGCAGAGTAAAGACAAATTAGTACTTATTGGGAAACTTTACGAGCAGAAGTAACACATCTTACAAAATTAGCTTGTATCTCCGAAACAATATGTTGTAACTCGAAAAGATTTGGTGTTCCGTGTACGTCTAAATGTGTAGCCTCAAAAGAGAACCCACAGGAGAATTTTCTTTCTTCAAAATTTTTCAGAAAACCACGTTTTAAGGAAATCCCGCATCGTGCGAAATCATCTTCTTTTTCCTAAGCAACATGTTGTAACTCGAAAAGCTTTGGTGTTGCGTGTATGTGTAAGCGTGGAGCCTCAATAGAGAAGGCACAGGAGAGTTTTCTCTTGAAAGAATATGTAAGAATACCACGTTATAAGGAAATACAATTTTGCAGAGTAAAGACAAATAAGTACATATTGGAAACACTTTACAAGAAGAAATAACGCATCGTAAAAAATTAGCTTGTATCTCCTAAACAACATGTTGTATCTCGAAAAGAATTGTTGTGGCGTGTACGTCTTAACATGTAGCATCTAAAGAGAACCAAAAGGAGAATTTTCTTTCGTCAAAATTTTTCAAAGAATCACGTTTTAAGGAAATCCCGCATCGTGCGAAATTATCTTGTTTTTCCTAAACAACACGTTGTAAGTCGAAAAGCTTTCATGTTGCGTGTATGTCTAAGTGTGTAGCCTCAAAAGAGAAGGCACAGGACAGTTTTCTCTCGAAAGGATATGTAAGAATACCACTTCATAAGGAAATAAAGTTTTGCAGAGTAAAGACATATACGTACGCATTGGAAACTCTTTATGAGAAGAAATAACGCATAGTACAAAATTAGCTTGTATCTCCATAACTACATGTTGTATCTCGAAAAGAATTGTTGTGGCGTGTACGTCTTAACATGTAGCATCTAAAGAGAACCAAAAGGAGAATTTTCTTTCGTCAAAATTTTTCAGAAAATCACGTTTTAAGGAAATCACGCATCGTGCGAAATTATCTTGTTTTTCCTAAACAACACGTTGTAAGTCGAAAAGCTTTCATGTTGCGTGTATGTCTAAGTGTGTAGCCTCAAAAGAGAAGGCACAGGACAGTTTTCTCTCGAAAGGATATGTAAGAATACCACTTCATAAGGAAATACAGTTTTGCAGAGTAAAGACATATACGTAAGCATTGGAAACTCTTACGAGAAGAAATAACGCATAGTACAAAATTAGCTTGTATCTCCATAACTACATGTTGTATCTCGAAAAGAATTGATGTGGCGTGTACGTCTTAACATGTAGCATCTAAAGAGAACCAAAAGGAGAATTTTCTTTCGTCAAAATTTTTCAGAAAATCACGTTTTAAGGAAATCACGCATCGTGCGAAATTATCTTGTTTTTCCTAAACAACACGTTGTAAGTCGAAAAGCTTTCATGTTGCGTGTATGTCTAAGTGTGTAGCCTCAAAAGAGAAGGCACAGGACAGTTTTCTCTCGAAAGGATATGTAAGAATACCACTTCATAAGGAAATACAGTTTTGCAGAGTAAAGACATATACGTACGCATTGGAAACTCTTTACGAGAAGAAATAACGCATAGTACAAAATTAGCTTGTATCTCCAAAACTACATGTTGTATCTCGAAAAGAATTGTTGTGGCGTGTACGTCTTAATATGTAGCATCTAAAGAGAACCAAAAGGAGAATTTTCTTTCGTCAAAATTTTTCAGAAAATCACGTTTTAAGGAAATCCCTCATTGTGCGAAATTATCTAGTTTTTCCTAAACAACACCTTGTAAGTCGAAAAGCTTTCATGTTGCGTGTATGTCTAAGTGTGTAGCCTCAAAAGAGAAGGCACAGGACAGTTTTCTCTCGAAAGGATATGTAAGAATACCACTTCATAAGGAAATACAGTTTTGCAGAGTAAACACATATACGTACGCATTGGAAACTCTTTACGAGAAGAAATAACGCATAGTACAAAATTAGCTTGTATCTCCAAAACTACATGTTGTATCTCGAAAAGAATTGTTGTGGCGTGTACGTCTTAACATGTAGCATCTAAAGAGAACCAAAAGGAGAATTTTCTTTCGTCAAAATTTTTCAGAAAATCACGTTTTAAGGAAATCACGCATCGTGCGAAATTATCTTGTTTTTCCTATACAACACGTTGTAAGTCGAAAAGCTTTCATGTTGCGTGTATGTCTAAGTGTGTAGCCTCAAAAGAGAAGGCACAGGACAGTTTTCTCTCGAAAGGATATGTAAGAATACCACTTCATAAGGAAATACAGTTTTGCAGAGTAAAGAAGTATACGTATGCATTGGAAACTCTTTACGAGAAGAAATAACGCATAGTAAAAAATTAGCTTGTATCTCCAAAACTACATGTTGTATCTCGAAAAGAATTGTTGTGGCGTGTACGTCTTAACATGTAGCATCTAAAGAGAACCAAAAGGAGAATTTTCTTTCGTAAAAATTTTTCAGAGAATCACGTTTTAAGGAAATCACGCATCGTGCGAAATTATCTTGTTTTTCCTAAACAACACGTTGTAAGTCGAAAAGCTTTCATGTTGCGTGTATGTCTAAGTGTGTAGCCTCAAAAGAGAAGGCACAGGACAGTTTTCCCTCGAAAGGATATGTAAGAATACCACTTCATAAGGAAATACAGTTTTGCAGAGTAAAGACATATACGTACGCATTGGAAACTCTTTACGAGAAGAAATAACGCATAGTACAAAATTAGCTTGTATCTCCAAAACTACATGTTGTATCTCGAAAAGAATTGTTGTGGCGTGTACGTCTTAACATGTAGCATCTAAAGAGAACCAAAAGGAGAATTTTCTTTCGTCAAAATTTTTCAGAAAATCACGTTTTAAGGAAATCCCGCATCGTGCGAAATTATCTTGTTTTTCCTAAACAACACGTTGTAAGTCGAAAAGCTTTCATGTTGCGTGTATGTCTAAGTGTGTAGCCTCAAAAGAGAAGGCACAGGACAGTTTTCTCTCGAAATGATATGTAAGAATACCACTTCATAAGGAAATACAGTTTTGCAGAGTAAAGACATATACGTACGCATTGGAAACTCTTTACGAGAAGAAATAACGCATAGTACAAAATTAGCTTGTATCTCCAAAACTACATGTTGTATCTCGAAAAGAATTGTTGTGGCGTGTACGTCTTAACATGTAGCATCTAAAGAGAACCAAAAGGAGAATTTTCTTTCGTCAAAATTTTTCGGAAAATCACGTTTTAAGGAAATCCCGCATCGTGCGAAATTATCTTGTTTTTCCTAAACAACACGTTGTAAGTCGAAAAGCTTTCATGTTGCGTGTATGTCTAAGTGTGTAGCCTCAAAAGAGAAGGCA
The DNA here is from genome assembly GCF_947179515.1 of Apodemus sylvaticus. Taxonomy (NCBI): domain Eukaryota; kingdom Metazoa; phylum Chordata; class Mammalia; order Rodentia; family Muridae; genus Apodemus; species Apodemus sylvaticus. Next base: position 1,742,035 of record NW_026263196.1, read on the forward strand.
CAGGACAGTTTTCTCTCGAAAGGATATGTAAGAATACCACTTCATAAGGAAATACAGTTTTGCAGAGTAAAGACATATACGTACGCATTGGAAACTCTTTACGAGAAGAAATAACGCATAGTAAAAAATTAGCTTGTATCTCCAAAACTACATGTTGTATCTCGAAAACAATTGTTGTGGCGTGTACGTCTTAACATGTAGCATCTAAAGAGAACCAAAAGGAGAATTTTCTTTCGTCAAAATTTTTCAGAGAATCACGTTTTAAGGAAATCCCGCATCGTGCGAAATTATATTGTTTTTCCTAAACAACACGTTGAAAGTCGAAAAGCTTTCATGTTGCGTGTATGTCTAAGTGTGTAGCCTCAAAAGAGAAGGCACAGGACAGTTTTCTCTCGAAAGGATATGTAAGAATACCACTTCATAAGGAAATACAGTTTTACAGAGTAAAGACATATATGTACGCATTGGAAACTCTTTACGAGAAGAAATAACGCATAGAACAAAATTAGCTTGTATCTCCATAACTACATGTTGTATCTCGAAAAGAATTGTTGTGGCGTGTACGTCTTAACATGTAGCATCTAAAGAGAACCAAAAGGAGAATTTTCTTTCGTCAAAATTTTTCAGAGAATCACGTTTTAAGGAAATCCCGCATCGTGCGAAATTATCTTGTTTTTCCTAAACAACACGTTGTAAGTCGAAAAGCTTTCATGTTGCGTGTATGTCTAAGTGTGTAGCCTCAAAAGAGAAGGCACAGGACAGTTTTCTCTCGAAAGGATATGTAAGAATACCACTTCATAAGGAAATACAGTTTTGCAGAGTAAAGACATATAAGTACGCATTGGAAACTCTTTACGAGAAGAAATAACGCATAGTAAAAAATTAGCTTGTATCTCCAAAACTACATGTTGTATCTCGAAAACAATTGTTGTGGCGTGTACGTCTTAACATGTAGCATCTAAAGAGAACCAAAAGGAGAATTTTCTTTCGTCAAAATTTTTCAGAGAATCACGTTTTAAGGAAATCCCGCATCGTGCGAAATTATATTGTTTTTCCTAAACAACACGTTGAAAGTCGAAAAGCTTTCATGTTGCGTGTATGTCTAAGTGTGTAGCCTCAAAAGAGAAGGCACAGGACAGTTTTCTCTCGAAAGGATATGTAAGAATACCACTTCATAAGGAAATACAGTTTTGCAGAGTAAAGACATATACGTATGCATTGGAAACTCTTTACGAGAAGAAATAACGCATAGAACAAAATGAGCTTGTATCTCCATAACTACATGTTGTATCTCGAAAAGAATTGTTGTGGCGTGTACGTCTTAACATGTAGCATCTAAAGAGAACCAAAAGGAGAATTTTCTTTCGTCAAAATTTTTCAGAGAATCACGTTTTAAGGAAATCCCGCATCGTGCGAAATTATCTTGTTTTTCCTAAACAACACGTTGTAAGTCGAAAAGCTTTCATGTTGCGTGTATGTCTAAGTGTGTAGCCTCAAAAGAGAAGGCACAGGACAGTTTTCTCTCGAAAGGATATGTAAGAATACCACTTCATAAGGAAATACAGTTTTGCAGAGTAAAGACATATAAGTACGCATTGGAAACTCTTTACGAGAAGAAATAACGCATAGTAAAAAATTAGCTTGTATCTCCAAAACTACATGTTGTATCTCGAAAACAATTGTTGTGGCGTGTACGTCTTAACATGTAGCATCTAAAGAGAACCAAAAGGAGAATTTTCTTTCGTCAAAATTTTTCAGAGAATCACGTTTTAAGGAAATCCCGCATCGTGCGAAATTATATTGTTTTTCCTAAACAACACGTTGAAAGTCGAAAAGCTTTCATGTTGCGTGTATGTCTAAGTGTGTAGCCTCAAAAGAGAAGGCACAGGACAGTTTTCTCTCGAAAGGATATGTAAGAATACCACTTCATAAGGAAATACAGTTTTGCAGAGTAAAGACATATACGTATGCATTGGAAACTCTTTACGAGAAGAAATAACGCATAGAACAAAATGAGCTTGTATCTCCATAACTACATGTTGTATCTCGAAAAGAATTGTTGTGGCGTGTACGTCTTAACATGTAGCATCTAAAGAGAACCAAAAGGAGAATTTTCTTTCGTCAAAATTTTTCAGAGAATCACGTTTTAAGGAAATCCCGCATCGTGCGAAATTATCTTGTTTTTCCTAAACAACACGTTGTAAGTCGAAAAGCTTTCATGTTGCGTGTATGTCTAAGTGTGTAGCCTCAAAAGAGAAGGCACAGGACAGTTTTCTCTCGAAAGGATATGTAAGAATACCACTTCATAAGGAAATACAGTTTTGCAGAGTAAAGACATATAGGTACGCATTGGAAACTCTTTATGAGAAGAAATAACGCATAGTACAAAATTAGCTTGTATCTCCATAACTACATGTTGTATCTCGAAAAGAATTGTTGTGGCGTGTACGTCTTAACATGTAGCATCTAAAGAGAACCAAAAGGAGAATTTTCTTTCGTCAAAATTTTTCAGAAAATCACGTTTTAAGGAAATCACGCATCGTGCGAAATTATCTTGTTTTTCCTAAACAACACGTTGTAAGTCGAAAAGCTTTCATGTTGCGTGTATGTCTAAGAGTGTAGCCTCAAAAGAGAAGGCACAGGACAGTTTTCTCTCGAAAGGATATGTAAGAATACCACTTCATAAGGAAATACAGTTTTGCAGAGTAAAGACATATACATACGCATTGGAAACTCTTTACGAGAAGAAATAACGCATAGTACAAAATTAGCTTGTATCTCCATAACTACATGTTGTATCTCGAAAAGAATTGTTGTGGCGTGTACGTCTTAACATGTAGCATCTAAAGAGAACCAAAAGGAGAATTTTCTTTCGTCAAAATTTTTCAGAAAATCACGTTTTAAGGAAATCACGCATCGTGCGAAATTATCTTGTTTTTCCTAAACAACACGTTGTAAGTCGAAAAGCTTTCATGTTGCGTGTATGTCTAAGTGTGTAGCCTCAAAAGAGAAGGCACAGGACAGTTTTCTCTCGAAAGGATATGTAAGAATACCACTTCATAAGGAAATACAGTTTTGCAGAGTAAAGACATATACATACGCATTGGAAGCTCTTTACGAGAAGAAATAACGCATAGTACAAAATTAGCTTGTATCTCCAAAACTACATGTTGTATCTCGAAAAGAATTGCTGTGGCGTGTACGTCTTAACATGTAGCATCTAAAGAGAACCAAAAGGAGAATTTTCTTTCGTCAAAATTTTTCAGAAAATCACGTTTTAAGGAAATCCCGCATCGTGCGAAATTATCTTGTTTTTCCTAAACAACACGTTGTAAGTCGAAAAGCTTTCATGTTGCGTGTATGTCTAAGTGTGTAGCCTCAAAAGAGAAGGCACAGGACAGTTTTCTCTCGAAAGGATATGTAAGAATACCACTTCATAAGGAAATACAGTTTTGCCGAGTAAACACTTATACGTACGCATTGGAAACTCTTTAGGAGAAGAAATAACGCATAGTACAAAATTAGCTTGTATCTCCAAAACTACATGTTGTATCTCGAAAAGAATTGTTGTGGCGTGTACGTCTTAACATGTAGCATCTAAAGAGAACCAAAAGGAGAATTTTCTTTCGTCAAAATTTTTCAGAAAATCACGTTTTAAGGAAATCCCGCATCGTGCGAAATTATCTTGTTTTTCCTATACAACACGTTGTAAGTCGAAAAGCTTTCAAGTTGCGTGTATGTCTAAGTGTGTAGCCTCAAAAGAGAAGGCACAGGACAGTTTTCTCTCGAAAGGATATGTAAGAATACCACTTCATAAGGAAATACAGTTTTGCAGAGTAAAGACATATACGTATGCATTGGAAACTCTTTACGAGAAGAAATAACGCATAGTACAAAATTAGCTTGTATCTCCAAAACTACATGTTGTATCTCGAAAAGAATTGTTGTGGCGTGTACGTCTTAACATGTAGCATCTAAAGAGAACCAAAAGGAGAATTTTCTTTCGTCAAAATTTTTCAGAAAATCACGTTTTAAGGAAATCCCGCATTGTGCGAAATTATCTTGTTTTTCCTAAACAACACGTTGTAAGTCGAAAAGCTTTCACGTTGTGTGTATGTCTAAGTGTGTAGCCTCAAAAGAGAAGGCACAGGACAGTTTTCTCTCGAAAGGATATGTAAGAATACCACTTCAAAAGGAAATACAGTTTTGCAGAGTAAAGACATATAAGTACGCATTGGAAACTCTTTACGAGAAGAAATAACGCATAGTACAAAATTAGCTTGTATCTCCAAAACTACACGTTGTATCTCGAAAAGAATTGTTGTGGCGTGTACGTCTTGACATGTAGCATCTGAAGAGAACCAAAAGGAGAATTTTCTTTCGTCAAAATTTTTCAGAAAATCACGTTTTAAGGAAATCCCGCATCGTGCGAAATTATCTTGTTTTTCCTAAACAACACGTTGTAAGTCGAAAAGCTTTCATGTTGCTTGTATGTCTAAGCGTGTAGCCTCAAAAGAGAAGGCACAGGAGAGTTTTCTCTCGAAAGTATATGTAAGAATACCACTTCATAAGGAAATACAGTTTTGCAGAGTAAAGACATATACGTACGTATTGGAAACTCTTTACGAGAAGAAATAACGCATCGTACAAAATTAGCTTGTATCTCCAAAACTACACGTTGTAACTCGAAAAGAATTGTTGTGGCGTGTACGTCTTAACATGTAGCATCTAAAGAGAACCAAAAGGAGAATTTTCTTTCGTCAAAATTTTTCAGAAAATCACGTTTTAAGGAAATCCCGCATCGTGCGAAATTATCTTGTTTTTCCTAAACAACACGTTGTAAGTCGAAAAGCTTTCATGTTGCGTGTATGTCTAAGTTTGTAGCCTCAAAAGAGAAGGCACAGGACAGTTTTCTCTCGAAAGGATATGTAAGAATACCACTTCATAAGGAAAAACAGTTTTGCAGAGTAAACACATATACGTACGCATTGGAAACTCTTTACGAGAAGAAATAACGCATAGTACAAAATTAGCTTGTATCTCCAAAACTACATGTTGTATCTCGAAAAGAATTGTTGTGGCGTGTACGTCTTAACATGTAGCATCTAAAGAGAACCAAAAGGAGAATTTTCTTTCGTCAAAATTTTTCAGAAAATCACGTTTTAAGGAAATCCCGCATCGTGCGAAATTATCTTGTTTTTCCTAAACAACACGTTGTAAGTCGAAAAGCTTTCATGTTGCGTGTATGTCTAAGTGTGTAGCCTCAAAAGAGAAGGCACAGGACAGTTTTCTCTCGAAAGGATATGTAAGAATACCACTTCATAAGGAAATACAGTTTTGCAGAGTAAAGACATATACATACGCATTGGAAGCTCTTTACGAGAAGAAATAATGCATAGTACAAAATTAGCTTGTATCTCCAAAACTACACGTTGTATCTCGAAAAGAATTGTTGTGGCGTGTACGTCTTAACATGTAGCATCTGAAGAGAACCAAAAGGAGAATTTTCTTTCGTCAAAATTTTTCAGAAAATCACGTTTTAAGGAAATCCCGCATCGTGCGAAATTATCTTGTTTTTCCTAAACAACACGTTGTAAGTCGAAAAGCTTTCATGTTGCGTGTATGTCTAAGTGTGTAGCCTCAAAAGAGAAGGCACAGGACAGTTTTCTCTCGAAAGGATATGTAAGAATACCACTTCATAAGGAAATACAGTTTTGCAGAGTAAACACATATACGTACGCATTGGAAACTCTTTACGAGAAGAAATAACGCATAGTACAAAATTAGCTTGTATCTCCAAAACTACATGTTGTATCTCGAAAAGAATTGTTGTGGCGTGTACGTCTTAACATGTAGCATCTAAAGAGAACCAAAAGGAGAATTTTCTTTCGTCAAAATTTTTCAGAAAATCACGTTTTAAGGAAATCCCGCATCGTGCGAAATTATCTTGTTTTTCCTATACAACACGTTGTAAGTCGAAAAGCTTTCATGTTGCGTGTATGTCTAAGTGTGTAGCCTCAAAAGAGAAGGCACAGGACAGTTTTCTCTCGAAAGGATATGTAAGAATACCACTTCATAAGGAAATACAGTTTTGCAGAGTAAAGACATATACGTATGCATTGGAAACTCTTTACGAGAAGAAATAACGCATAGTACAAAATTAGCTTGTATCTCCAAAACTACATGTTGTATCTCGAAAAGAATTGTTGTGGCGTGTACGTCTTAACATGTAGCATCTAAAGAGAACCAAAAGGAGAATTTTCTTTCGTCAAAATTTTTCAGAAAATCACGTTTTAAGGAAATCCCGCATTGTGCGAAATTAACTTGTTTTTCCTAAACAACACGTTGTAAGTCGAAAAGCTTTCACGTTGTGTGTATGTCTAAGTGTGTAGCCTCAAAAGAGAAGGCACAGGACAGTTTTCTCTCGAAAGGATATGTAAGAATACCACTTCAAAAGGAAATACAGTTTTGCAGAGTAAAGACATATAAGTACGCATTGGAAACTCTTTACGAGAAGAAATAACGCATAGTACAAAATTAGCTTGTATCTCCAAAACTACACGTTGTATCTCGAAAAGAATTGTTGTGGCGTGTACGTCTTAACATGTAGCATCTGAAGAGAACCAAAAGGAGAATTTTCTTTCGTCAAAATTTTTCAGAAAATCACGTTTTAAGGAAATCCCGCATCGTGCGAAATTATCTTGTTTTTCCTAAACAACACGTTGTAAGTCGAAAAGCTTTCATGTTGCTTGTATGTCTAAGCGTGTAGCCTCAAAAGAGAAGGCACAGGAGAGTTTTCTCTCGAAAGGATATGTAAGAATACCACTTCATAAGGAAATACAGTTTTGCAGAGTAAAGACATATACCTAGGTATTGGAAACTCTTTACGAGAAGAAATAACGCATCGTACAAAATTACCTTTATCTCCAAAACTACACGTTGTAACTCGAAAAGAATTGTTGTGGCGTGTACGTCTTAACATGTAGCATCTAAAGAGAACCAAAAGGAGAATTTTCTTTCGTCAAAATTTTTCAGAAAATCACGTTTTAAGGAAATCCCGCATCGTGCGAAATTATCTTGTTTTTCCTAAACAACACGTTGTAAGTCGAAAAGCTTTCATGTTGCGTGTATGTCTAAGTTTGTAGCCTCAAAAGAGAAGGCACAGGACAGTTTTCTCTCGAAAGGATATGTAAGAATACCACTTCATAAGGAAAAACAGTTTTGCAGAGTAAACACATATACGTACGCATTGGAAACTCTTTACGAGAAGAAATAACGCATAGTACAAAATTAGCTTGTATCTCCAAAACTACATGTTGTATCTCGAAAAGAATTGTTGTGGCGTGTACGTCTTAACATGTAGCATCTAAAGAGAACCAAAAGGAGAATTTTCTTTCGTCAAAATTTTTCAGAAAATCACGTTTTAAGGAAATCCCGCATCGTGCGAAATTATCTTGTTTTTCCTAAACAACACGTTGTAAGTCGAAAAGCTTTCATGTTGCGTGTTTGTCTAAGTGTGTAGCCTCAAAAGAGAAGGCACAGGACAGTTTTCTCTCGAAAGGATATGTAAGAATACCACTTCATAAGGAAATACAGTTTTGCAGAGTAAAGACATACGTACGCATTGGAAACTCTTTACGAGAAGAAATAACGCATAGTACAAAATTAGCTTGTATCTCCAAAACTACATGCTGTATCTCGAAAAGAATTGTTGTGGCGTGTACGTCTTAACTTGTAGCATCTAAAGAGAACCAAAAGGAGAATTTTCTTTCGTCAAAATTTTTCAGAAAATCACGTTTTAAGGAAATCCCGCATCTTGCGAAATTATCTTGTTTTTCCTAAACAACACGTTGTAAGTCGAAAAGCTTTCATGTTGCGTGTATGTCTAAGTGTGTAGCCTCAAAAGAGAAGGCACAGGACAGTTTTCTCTCGAAAGGATATGTAAGAATACCACTTCATAAGGAAATACAGTTTTGCAGAGTAAAGACATATACGTATGCATTGGAAACTCTTTACGAGAAGAAATAACGCATAGTACAAAATTAGCTTGTATCTCCAAAACTACATGTTGTATCTCGAAAAGAATTGTTGTGGCGTGTACGTCTTAACATGTAGCATCTAAAGAGAACCAAAAGGAGAATTTTCTTTCGTCAAAATTTTTCAGAAAATCACGTTTTAAGGAAATCCCGCATTGTGCGAAATTATCTTGTTTTTCCTAAACAACACGTTGTAAGTCGAAAAGCTTTCACGTTGTGTGTATGTCTAAGTGTGTAGCCTCAAAAGAGAAGGCACAGGACAGTTTTCTCTCGAAAGGATATGTAAGAATACCACTTCAAAAGGAAATACAGTTTTGCAGAGTAAAGACATATAAGTACGCATTGGAAACTCTTTACGAGAAGAAATAACGCATAGTACAAAATTAGCTTGTATCTCCAAAACTACACGTTGTATCTCGAAAAGAATTGTTGTGGCGTGTACGTCTTAACATGTAGCATCTGAAGAGAACCAAAAGGAGAATTTTCTTTCGTCAAAATTTTTCAGAAAATCACGTTTTAAGGAAATCCCGCATCGTGCGAAATTATCTTGTTTTTCCTAAACAACACGTTGTAAGTCGAAAAGCTTTCATGTTGCTTGTATGTCTAAGCGTGTAGCCTCAAAAGAGAAGGCACAGGAGAGTTTTCTCTCGAAAGTATATGTAAGAATACCACTTCATAAGGAAATACAGTTTTGCAGAGTAAAGACATATACGTACGTATTGGAAACTCTTTACGAGAAGAAATAACGCATCGTACAAAATTAGCTTGTATCTCCAAAACTACACGTTGTAACTCGAAAAGAATTGTTGTGGCGTGTACGTCTTAACATGTAGCATCTAAAGAGAACCAAAAGGAGAATTTTCTTTCGTCAAAATTTTTCAGAAAATCACGTTTTAAGGAAATCCCGCATCATGCGAAATTATCTTGTTTTTCCTAAACAACACGTTGTAAGTCGAAAAGCTTTCATGTTGCGTGTATGTCTAAGTTTGTAGCCTCAAAAGAGAAGGCACAGGACAGTTTTCTCTCGAAAGGATATGTAAGAATACCACTTCATAAGGAAAAACAGTTTTGCAGAGTAAACACATATACGTACGCATTGGAAACTCTTTACGAGAAGAAATAACGCATAGTACAAAATTAGCTTGTATCTCCAAAACTACATGTTGTATCTCAAAAAGAATTGTTGTGGCGTGTACGTCTTAACATGTAGCATCTAAAGAGAACCAAAAGGAGAATTTTCTTTCGTCAAAATTTTTCAGAAAATCACGTTTTAAGGAAATCCCGCATCGTGCGAAATTATCTTGTTTTTCCTAAACAACACGTTGTAAGTCGAAAAGCTTTCATGTTGCGTGTATGTCTAAGTGTGTAGCCTCAAAAGAGAAGGCACAGGACAGTTTTCTCTCGAAAGGATATGTAAGAATACCACTTCATAAGGAAATACAGTTTTGCAGAGTAAAGACATACGTACGCATTGGAAACTCTTTACGAGAAGAAATAACGCATAGTACAAAATTAGCTTGTATCTCCAAAACTACATGCTGTATCTCGAAAAGAATTGTTGTGGCGTGTACGTCTTAACTTGTAGCATCTAAAGAGAACCAAAAGGAGAATTTTCTTTCGTCAAAATTTTTCAGAAAATCACGTTTTAAGGAAATCCCGCATCGTGCGAAATTATCTTGTTTTTCCTAAACAACACGTTGTAAGTCGAAAAGCTTTCATGTTGCGTGTATGTCTAAGTGTGTAGCCTCAAAAGAGAAGGCACAGGACAGTTTTCTCTAGAAAGGATATGTAAGAATACCACTTCATAAGGAAATACAGTTTTGCAGAGTAAAGACATATACGTACGCATTGGAAACTCTTTACTAGAAGAAATAACGCATAGTACAAAATTAGCTTGTATCTCCAAAACTACATGTTGTTTCTCGAAAAGAATTGTTGTGGCGTGTACGTCTTAACATGTAGCATCTAAAGAGAACCAAAAGGAGAATTTTCTTTCGTCAAAATTTTTCAGAAAATCACGTTTTAAGGAAATCCCGCATCGTGCGAAATTATCTTGTTTTTCCTAAACAACACGTTGTAAGTCGAAAAGCTTTCACGTTGTGTGTATGTCTAAGTGTGTAGCCTCAAAAGAGAAGGCACAGGACAGTTTTCTCTCGAAAGGATATGTAAGAATACCACTTCAAAAGGAAATACAGTTTTGCAGAGTAAAGACATAAGTACGCATTGGAAACTCTTTACGAGAAGAAATAACGCATAGTACAAAATTAGCTTGTATCTCCAAAACTACACGTTGTATCTCGAAAAGAATTGTTGTGGCGTGTACGTCTTAACATGTAGCATCTGAAGAGAACCAAAAGGAGAATTTTCTTTCGTCAAAATTTTTCAGAAAATCACGTTTTAAGGAAATCCCGCATCGTGCGAAATTATCTTGTTTTTCCTAAACAACACGTTGTAAGTCGAAAAGCTTTCATGTTGCTTGTATGTCTAAGCGTGTAGCCTCAAAAGAGAAGGCACAGGAGAGTTTTCTCTCGAAAGTATATGTAAGAATACCACTTCATAAGGAAATACAGTTTTGCAGAGTAAAGACATATACGTACGTATTGGAAACTCTTTACGAGAAGAAATAACGCATCGTACAAAATTAGCTTGTATCTCCAAAACTATACGTTGTAACTCGAAAAGAATTCTTGTGCCGTGTACGTCTTAACATGTAGCATCTAAAGAGAACCAAAAGGAGAATTTTCTTTCGTCAAAATTTTTCAGAAAATCACGTTTTAAGGAAATCCCGCATCGTGCGAAATTATCTTGTTTTTCCTAAACAACACGTTGTAAGTCGAAAAGCTTTCATGTTGCGTGTATGTCTAAGTTTGTAGCCTCAAAAGAGAAGGCACAGGACAGTTTTCTCTCGAAAGGATATGTAAGAATACCACTTCATAAGGAAATACAGTTTTGCAGAGTAAAGAAGTATACGTATGCATTGGAAACTCTTTACGAGAAGAAATAACGCATAGTAAAAAATTAGCTTGTATCTCCAAAACTACATGTTGTATCTCGAAAAGAATTGTTGTGGCGTGTACGTCTTAACATGTAGCATCTAAAGAGAACCAAAAGGAGAATTTTCTTTCGTAAAAATTTTTCAGAGAATCACGTTTTAAGGAAATCACGCATCGTGCGAAATTATCTTGTTTTTCCTAAACAACACGTTGTAAGTCGAAAAGCTTTCATGTTGCGTGTATGTCTAAGTGTGTAGCCTCAAAAGAGAAGGCACAGGACAGTTTTCCCTCGAAAGGATATGTAAGAATACCACTTCATAAGGAAATACAGTTTTGCAGAGTAAACACATATACGTACGCATTGGAAACTCTTTACGAGAAGAAATAACGCATAGTACAAAATTAGCTTGTATCTCCAAAACTACATGTTGTATCTCGAAAAGAATTGTTGTGGCGTGTACGTCTTAACATGTAGCATCTAAAGAGAACCAAAAGGAGAATTTTCTTTCGTCAAAATTTTTCAGAAAATCACGTTTTAAGGAAATCCCGCATCGTGCGAAATTATCTTGTTTTTCCTAAACAACACGTTGTAAGTCGAAAAGCTTTCATGTTGCGTGTATGTCTAAGTGTGTAGCCTCAAAAGAGAAGGCACAGGACAGTTTTCTCTCGAAATGATATGTAAGAATACCACTTCATAAGGAAATACAGTTTTGCAGAGTAAAGACATATACGTACGCATTGGAAACTCTTTATGAGAAGAAATAACGCATAGTACAAAATTAGCTTGTATCTCCAAAACTACACGTTGTAAATCGAAAAGAATTGGTGTGGCGTGTACGTCTTAACGTGTAGTCTCAAAAGAGAGCCCAAGGAGAATTTTCTTTCGTCAAAATTTTTCAGAAAATCACGTTTTAAGGAAATCCCGCATCGTGCGAAATTATCTTGTTTTTCCTAAACAACACGTTGTAAGTCGAAAAGCTTTCATGTTGCGTGTATGTCTAAGTGTGTAGCCTCAAAAGAGAAGGCACAGGACAGTTTTCTCTAGAAAGGATATGTAAGAATACCACTTCATAAGGAAATACAGTTTTGCAGAGTAAAGACATATACGTACGCATTGGAAACTCTTTACTAGAAGAAATAACGCATAGTACAAAATTAGCTTGTATCTCCAAAACTACATGTTGTTTCTCGAAAAGAATTGTTGTGGCGTGTACGTCTTAACATGTAGCATCTAAAGAGAACCAAAAGGAGAATTTTCTTTCGTCAAAATTTTTCAGAAAATCACGTTTTAAGGAAATCCCGCATCGTGCGAAATTATCTTGTTTTTCCTAAACAACACGTTGTAAGTCGAAAAGCTTTCACGTTGTGTGTATGTCTAAGTGTGTAGCCTCAAAAGAGAAGGCACAGGACAGTTTTCTCTCGAAAGGATATGTAAGAATACCACTTCAAAAGGAAATACAGTTTTGCAGAGTAAAGACATAAGTACGCATTGGAAACTCTTTACGAGAAGAAATAACGCATAGTACAAAATTAGCTTGTATCTCCAAAACTACACGTTGTATCTCGAAAAGAATTGTTGTGGCGTGTACGTCTTAACATGTAGCATCTGAAGAGAACCAAAAGGAGAATTTTCTTTCGTCAAAATTTTTCAGAAAATCACGTTTTAAGGAAATCCCGCATCGTGCGAAATTATCTTGTTTTTCCTAAACAACACGTTGTAAGTCGAAAAGCTTTCATGTTGCTTGTATGTCTAAGCGTGTAGCCTCAAAAGAGAAGGCACAGGAGAGTTTTCTCTCGAAAGTATATGTAAGAATACCACTTCATAAGGAAATACAGTTTTGCAGAGTAAAGACATATACGTACGTATTGGAAACTCTTTACGAGAAGAAATAACGCATCGTACAAAATTAGCTTGTATCTCCAAAACTATACGTTGTAACTCGAAAAGAATTCTTGTGCCGTGTACGTCTTAACATGTAGCATCTAAAGAGAACCAAAAGGAGAATTTTCTTTCGTCAAAATTTTTCAGAAAATCACGTTTTAAGGAAATCCCGCATCGTGCGAAATTATCTTGTTTTTCCTAAACAACACGTTGTAAGTCGAAAAGCTTTCATGTTGCGTGTATGTCTAAGTTTGTAGCCTCAAAAGAGAAGGCACAGGACAGTTTTCTCTCGAAAGGATATGTAAGAATACCACTTCATAAGGAAATACAGTTTTGCAGAGTAAAGAAGTATACGTATGCATTGGAAACTCTTTACGAGAAGAAATAACGCATAGTAAAAAATTAGCTTGTATCTCCAAAACTACATGTTGTATCTCGAAAAGAATTGTTGTGGCGTGTACGTCTTAACATGTAGCATCTAAAGAGAACCAAAAGGAGAATTTTCTTTCGTAAAAATTTTTCAGAGAATCACGTTTTAAGGAAATCACGCATCGTGCGAAATTATCTTGTTTTTCCTAAACAACACGTTGTAAGTCGAAAAGCTTTCATGTTGCGTGTATGTCTAAGTGTGTAGCCTCAAAAGAGAAGGCACAGGACAGTTTTCCCTCGAAAGGATATGTAAGAATACCACTTCATAAGGAAATACAGTTTTGCAGAGTAAAGACATATACGTACGCATTGGAAACTCTTTACGAGAAGAAATAACGCATAGTACAAAATTAGCTTGTATCTCCAAAACTACATGTTGTATCTCGAAAAGAATTGTTGTGGCGTGTACGTCTTAACATGTAGCATCTAAAGAGAACCAAAAGGAGAATTTTCTTTCGTCAAAATTTTTCAGAAAATCACGTTTTAAGGAAATCCCGCATCGTGCGAAATTATCTTGTTTTTCCTAAACAACACGTTGTAAGTCGAAAAGCTTTCATGTTGCGTGTATGTCTAAGTGTGTAGCCTCAAAAGAGAAGGCACAGGACAGTTTTCTCTCGAAATGATATGTAAGAATACCACTTCATAAGGAAATACAGTTTTGCAGAGTAAAGACATATACGTACGCATTGGAAACTCTTTACGAGAAGAAATAACGCATAGTACAAAATTAGCTTGTATCTCCAAAACTACATGTTGTATCTCGAAAAGAATTGTTGTGGCGTGTACGTCTTAACATGTAGCATCTAAAGAGAACCAAAAGGAGAATTTTCTTTCGTCAAAATTTTTCGGAAAATCACGTTTTAAGGAAATCCCGCATCGTGCGAAATTATCTTGTTTTTCCTAAACAACACGTTGTAAGTCGAAAAGCTTTCATGTTGCGTGTATGTCTAAGTGTGTAGCCTCAAAAGAGAAGGCACAGGACAGTTTTCTCTCGAAAGGATATGTAAGAATACCACTTCATAAGGAAATACAGTTTTGGAGAGTAAAGACATATACGTACGCATTGGAAACTCTTTACGAGAAGAAATAACGCATAGTAAAAAATTAGCTTGTATCTCCAAAACTACATGTTGTATCTCGAAAACAATTGTTGTGGCGTGTACGTCTTAACATGTAGCATCTAAAGAGAACCAAAAGGAGAATTTTCTTTCGTCAAAATTTTTCAGAGAATCACGTTTTAAGGAAATCCCGCATCGTGCGAAATTATATTGTTTTTCCTAAACAACACGTTGAAAGTCGAAAAGCTTTCATGTTGCGTGTATGTCTAAGTGTGTAGCCTCAAAAGAGAAGGCACAGGACAGTTTTCTCTCGAAAGGATATGTAAGAATACCACTTCATAAGGAAATACAGTTTTACAGAGTAAAGACATATATGTACGCATTGGAAACTCTTTACGAGAAGAAATAACGCATAGAACAAAATTAGCTTGTATCTCCATAACTACATGTTGTATCTCGAAAAGAATTGTTGTGGCGTGTACGTCTTAACATGTAGCATCTAAAGAGAACCAAAAGGAGAATTTTCTTTCGTCAAAATTTTTCAGAGAATCACGTTTTAAGGAAATCCCGCATCGTGCGAAATTATCTTGTTTTTCCTAAACAACACGTTGTAAGTCGAAAAGCTTTCATGTTGCGTGTATGTCTAAGTGTGTAGCCTCAAAAGAGAAGGCACAGGACAGTTTTCTCTCGAAAGGATATGTAAGAATACCACTTCATAAGGAAATACAGTTTTGCAGAGTAAAGACATATACATACGCATTGGAAGCTCTTTACGAGAAGAAATAACGCATAGTACAAAATTAGCTTGTATCTCCAAAACTACATGTTGTATCTCGAAAAGAATTGTTGTGGCGTGTACGTCTTAACATGTAGCATCTAAAGAGAACCAAAAGGAGAATTTTCTTTCGTCAAAATTTTTCAGAAAATCACGTTTTAAGGAAATCCCGCATCGTGCGAAATTATCTTGTTTTTCCTAAACAACACGTTGTAAGTCGAAAAGCTTTCATGTTGCGTGTATGTCTAAGTGTGTAGCCTCAAAAGAGAAGGCACAGGACAGTTTTCTCTCGAAAGGATATGTAAGAATACCACTTCATAAGGAAATACAGTTTTGCAGAGTAAACACTTATACGTACGCATTGGAAACTCTTTAGGAGAAGAAATAACGCATAGTACAAAATTAGCTTGTATCTCCAAAACTACATGTTGTATCTCGAAAAGAATTGTTGTGGCGTGTACGTCTTAACATGTAGCATCTAAAGAGAACCAAAAGGAGAATTTTCTTTCGTCAAAATTTTTCAGAAAATCACGTTTTAAGGAAATCCCGCATCGTGCGAAATTATCTTGTTTTTCCTATACAACACGTTGTAAGTCGAAAAGCTTTCATGTTGCGTGTATGTCTAAGTGTGTAGCCTCAAAAGAGAAGGCACAGGACAGTTTTCTCTCGAAAGGATATGTAAGAATACCACTTCATAAGGAAATACAGTTTTGCAGAGTAAAGACATATACGTATGCATTGGAAACTCTTTACGAGAAGAAATAATGCATAGTACAAAATTAGCTTGTATCTCCAAAACTACATGTTGTATCTCGAAAAGAATTGTTGTGGCGTGTACGTCTTAACATGTAGCATCTAAAGAGAACCAAAAGGAGAATTTTCTTTCGTCAAAATTTTTCAGAAAATCACGTTTTAAGGAAATCACGCATCGTGCGAAATTATCTTGTTTTTCCTAAACAACACGTTGTAAGTCGAAAAGCTTTCATGTTGCGTGTATGTCTAAGTGTGTAGCCTCAAAAGAGAAGGCACAGGACAGTTTTCCTCTCGAAAGGATATGTAAGAATACCACTTCATAAGGAAATACAGTTTTGCAGAGTAAAGACATATACATACGCATTGGAAGCTCTTTACGAGAAGAAATAACGCATAGTACAAAATTAGCTTGTATCTCCAAAACTACACGTTGTATCTCGAAAAGAATTGTTGTGGCGTGTACGTCTTAACATGTAGCATCTGAAGAGATCCAAAAGGAGAATTTTCTTTCGTCAAAATTTTTCAGAAAATCACGTTTTAAGGAAATCCCGCATCGTGCGAAATTATCTTGTTTTTCCTAAACAACACGTTGTAAGTCGAAAAGCTTTCATGTTGCGTGTATGTCTAAGTGTGTAGCCTCAAAAGAGAAGGCACAGGACAGTTTTCTCTCGAAAGGATATGTAAGAATACCACTTCATAAGGAAATACAGTTTTGCAGAGTAAACACATATACGTACGCATTGGAAACTCTTTACGAGAAGAAATAACGCATAGTACAAAATTAGCTTGTATCTCCAAAACTACATGTTGTATCTCGAAAAGAATTGTTGCGGCGTGTACGTCTTAACATGTAGCATCTAAAGAGAACCAAAAGGAGAATTTTCTTTCGTCAAAATTTTTCAGAAAATCACGTTTTAAGGAAATCCCGCATCGTGCGAAATTATCTTGTTTTTCCTATACAACACGTTGTAAGTCGAAAAGCTTTCATGTTGCGTGTATGTCTAAGTGTGTAGCCTCAAAAGAGAAGGCACAGGACAGTTTTCTCTCGAAAGGATATGTAAGAATACCACTTCATAAGGAAATACAGTTTTGCAGAGTAAAGACATATACGTATGCATTGGAAACTCTTTACGAGAAGAAATAACGCATAGTACAAAATTAGCTTGTATCTCCAAAACTACATGTTGTATCTCGAAAAGAATTGTTGTGGCGTGTACGTCTTAACATGTAGCATCTAAAGAGAACCAAAAGGAGAATTTTCTTTCGTCAAAATTTTTCAGAAAATCACGTTTTAAGGAAATCCCGCATTGTGCGAAATTATCTTGTTTTTCCTAAACAACACGTTGTAAGTCGAAAAGCTTTCACGTTGTGTGTATGTCTAAGTGTGTAGCCTCAAAAGAGAAGGCACAGGACAGTTTTCTCTCGAAAGGATATGTAAGAATACCACTTCAAAAGGAAATACAGTTTTGCAGAGTAAAGACATATAAGTACGCATTGGAAACTCTTTACGAGAAGAAATAACGCATAGTACAAAATTAGCTTGTATCTCCAAAACTACACGTTGTATCTCGAAAAGAATTGTTGTGGCGTGTACGTCTTGACATGTAGCATCTGAAGAGAACCAAAAGGAGAATTTTCTTTCGTCAAAATTTTTCAGAAAATCACGTTTTAAGGAAATCCCGCATCGTGCGAAATTATCTTGTTTTTCCTAAACAACACGTTGTAAGTCGAAAAGCTTTCATGTTGCTTGTATGTCTAAGCGTGTAGCCTCAAAAGAGAAGGCACAGGAGAGTTTTCTCTCGAAAGTATATGTAAGAATACCACTTCATAAGGAAATACAGTTTTGCAGAGTAAAGACATATACGTACGTATTGGAAACTCTTTACGAGAAGAAATAACGCATCGTACAAAATTAGCTTGTATCTCCAAAACTACACGTTGTAACTCGAAAAGAATTGTTGTGGCGTGTACGTCTTAACATGTAGCATCTAAAGAGAACCAAAAGGAGAATTTTCTTTCGTCAAAATTTTTCAGAAAATCACGTTTTAAGGAAATCCCGCATCGTGCGAAATTATCTTGTTTTTCCTAAACAACACGTTGTAAGTCGAAAAGCTTTCATGTTGCGTGTATGTCTAAGTTTGTAGCCTCAAAAGAGAAGGCACAGGACAGTTTTCTCTCGAAAGGATATGTAAGAATACCACTTCATAAGGAAAAACAGTTTTGCAGAGTAAACACATATACGTACGCATTGGAAACTCTTTACGAGAAGAAATAACGCATAGTACAAAATTAGCTTGTATCTCCAAAACTACATGTTGTATCTCGAAAAGAATTGTTGTGGCGTGTACGTCTTAACATGTAGCATCTAAAGAGAACCAAAAGGAGAATTTTCTTTCGTCAAAATTTTTCAGAAAATCACGTTTTAAGGAAATCCCGCATCGTGCGAAATTATCTTGTTTTTCCTAAACAACACGTTGTAAGTCGAAAAGCTTTCATGTTGCGTGTATGTCTAAGTGTGTAGCCTCAAAAGAGAAGGCACAGGACAGTTTTCTCTCGAAAGGATATGTAAGAATACCACTTCATAAGGAAAAACAGTTTTGCAGAGTAAACACATATACGTACGCATTGGAAACTCTTTACGAGAAGAAATAACGCATAGTACAAAATTAGCTTGTATCTCCAAAACTACATGTTGTATCTCGAAAAGAATTGTTGTGGCGTGTACGTCTTAACATGTAGCATCTAAAGAGAACCAAAAGGAGAATTTTCTTTCGTCAAAATTTTTCGGAAAATCACGTTTTAAGGAAATCCCGCATCGTGCGAAATTATCTTGTTTTTCCTAAACAACACGTTGTAAGTCGAAAAGCTTTCATGTTGCGTGTATGTCTAAGTGTGTAGCCTCAAAAGAGAAGGCACAGGACAGTTTTCTCTCGAAAGGATATGTAAGAATACCACTTCATAAGGAAATACAGTTTTGGAGAGTAAAGACATATACGTACGCATTGGAAACTCTTTACGAGAAGAAATAACGCATAGTAAAAAATTAGCTTGTAACTCCAAAACTACATGTTGTATCTCGAAAACAATTGTTGTGGCGTGTACGTCTTAACATGTAGCATCTAAAGAGAACCAAAAGGAGAATTTTCTTTCGTCAAAATTTTTCAGAGAATCACGTTTTAAGGAAATCCCGCATCGTGCGAAATTATATTGTTTTTCCTAAACAACACGTTGAAAGTCGAAAAGCTTTCATGTTGCGTGTATGTCTAAGTGTGTAGCCTCAAAAGAGAAGGCACAGGACAGTTTTCTCTCGAAAGGATATGTAAGAATACCACTTCATAAGGAAATACAGTTTTACAGAGTAAAGACATATATGTACGCATTGGAAACTCTTTACGAGAAGAAATAACGCATAGAACAAAATTAGCTTGTATCTCCATAACTACATGTTGTATCTCGAAAAGAATTGTTGTGGCGTGTACGTCTTAACATGTAGCATCTAAAGAGAACCAAAAGGAGAATTTTCTTTCGTCAAAATTTTTCAGAGAATCACGTTTTAAGGAAATCCCGCATCGTGCGAAATTATCTTGTTTTTCCTAAACAACACGTTGTAAGTCGAAAAGCTTTCATGTTGCGTGTATGTCTAAGTGTGTAGCCTCAAAAGAGAAGGCACAGGACAGTTTTCTCTCGAAAGGATATGTAAGAATACCACTTCATAAGGAAATACAGTTTTGCAGAGTAAAGACATATAAGTACGCATTGGAAACTCTTTACGAGAAGAAATAACGCATAGTAAAAAATTAGCTTGTATCTCCAAAACTACATGTTGTATCTCGAAAACAATTGTTGTGGCGTGTACGTCTTAACATGTAGCATCTAAAGAGAACCAAAAGGAGAATTTTCTTTCGTCAAAATTTTTCAGAGAATCACGTTTTAAGGAAATCCCGCATCGTGCGAAATTATATTGTTTTTCCTAAACAACACGTTGAAAGTCGAAAAGCTTTCATGTTGCGTGTATGTCTAAGTGTGTAGCCTCAAAAGAGAAGGCACAGGACAGTTTTCTCTCGAAAGGATATGTAAGAATACCACTTCATAAGGAAATACAGTTTTGCAGAGTAAAGACATATACGTATGCATTGGAAACTCTTTACGAGAAGAAATAACGCATAGAAAAAAATGAGCTTGTATCTCCATAACTACATGTTGTATCTCGAAAAGAATTGTTGTGGCGTGTACGTCTTAACATGTAGCATCTAAAGAGAACCAAAAGGAGAATTTTCTTTCGTCAAAATTTTTCAGAGAATCACGTTTTAAGGAAATCCCGCATCGTGCGAAATTATCTTGTTTTTCCTAAACAACACGTTGTAAGTCGAAAAGCTTTCATGTTGCGTGTATGTCTAAGTGTGTAGCCTCAAAAGAGAAGGCACAGGACAGTTTTCTCTCGAAAGGATATGTAAGAATACCACTTCATAAGGAAATACAGTTTTGCAGAGTAAAGACATATACGTACGCATTGGAAACTCTTTATGAGAAGAAATAACGCATAGTACAAAATTAGCTTGTATCTCCATAACTACATGTTGTATCTCGAAAAGAATTGTTGTGGCGTGTACGTCTTAACATGTAGCATCTAAAGAGAACCAAAAGGAGAATTTTCTTTCGTCAAAATTTTTCAGAAAATCACGTTTTAAGGAAATCACGCATCGTGCGAAATTATCTTGTTTTTCCTAAACAACACGTTGTAAGTCGAAAAGCTTTCATGTTGCGTGTATGTCTAAGAGTGTAGCCTCAAAAGAGAAGGCACAGGACAGTTTTCTCTCGAAAGGATATGTAAGAATACCACTTCATAAGGAAATACAGTTTTGCAGAGTAAAGACATATACGTACGCATTGGAAACTCTTTACGAGAAGAAATAACGCATAGTACAAAATTAGCTTGTATCTCCATAACTACATGTTGTATCTCGAAAAGAATTGTTGTGGCGTGTACGTCTTAACATGTAGCATCTAAAGAGAACCAAAAGGAGAATTTTCTTTCGTCAAAATTTTTCAGAAAATCACGTTTTAAGGAAATCACGCATCGTGCGAAATTATCTTGTTTTTCCTAAACAACACGTTGTAAGTCGAAAAGCTTTCATGTTGCGTGTATGTCTAAGTGTGTAGCCTCAAAAGAGAAGGCACAGGACAGTTTTCTCTCGAAAGGATATGTAAGAATACCACTTCATAAGGAAATACAGTTTTGCAGAGTAAAGACATATACATACGCATTGGAAGCTCTTTACGAGAAGAAATAACGCATAGTACAAAATTAGCTTGTATCTCCAAAACTACATGTTGTATCTCGAAAAGAATTGTTGTGGCGTGTACGTCTTAACATGTAGCATCTAAAGAGAACCAAAAGGAGAATTTTCTTTCGTCAAAATTTTTCAGAAAATCACGTTTTAAGGAAATCCCGCATCGTGCGAAATTATCTTGTTTTTCCTAAACAACACGTTGTAAGTCGAAAAGCTTTCATGTTGCGTGTATGTCTAAGTGTGTAGCCTCAAAAGAGAAGGCACAGGACCAGGACAGTTTTCTCTCGAAAGGATATGTAAGAATACCACTTCATAAGGAAATACAGTTTTGCAGAGTAAACACTTATACGTACGCATTGGAAACTCTTTAGGAGAAGAAATAACGCATAGTACAAAATTAGCTTGTATCTCCAAAACTACATGTTGTATCTCGAAAAGAATTGTTGTGGCGTGTACGTCTTAACATGTAGCATCTAAAGAGAACCAAAAGGAGAATTTTCTTTCGTCAAAATTTTTCAGAAAATCACGTTTTAAGGAAATCCCGCATCGTGCGAAATTATCTTGTTTTTCCTATACAACACGTTGTAAGTCGAAAAGCTTTCATGTTGCGTGTATGTCTAAGTGTGTAGCCTCAAAAGAGAAGGCACAGGACAGTTTTCTCTCGAAAGGATATGTAAGAATACCACTTCATAAGGAAATACAGTTTTGCAGAGTAAAGACATATACGTATGCATTGGAAACTCTTTACGAGAAGAAATAATGCATAGTACAAAATTAGCTTGTATCTCCAAAACTACATGTTGTATCTCGAAAAGAATTGTTGTGGCGTGTACGTCTTAACATGTAGCATCTAAAGAGAACCAAAAGGAGAATTTTCTTTCGTCAAAATTTTTCAGAAAATCACGTTTTAAGGAAATCACGCATCGTGCGAAATTATCTTGTTTTTCCTAAACAACACGTTGTAAGTCGAAAAGCTTTCATGTTGCGTGTATGTCTAAGTGTGTAGCCTCAAAAGAGAAGGCACAGGACAGTTTTCTCTCGAAAGGATATGTAAGAATACCACTTCATAAGGAAATACAGTTTTGCAGAGTAAAGACATATACATACGCATTGGAAGCTCTTTACGAGAAGAAATAACGCATAGTACAAAATTAGCTTGTATCTCCAAAACTACACGTTGTATCTCGAAAAGAATTGTTGTGGCGTGTACGTCTTAACATGTAGCATCTGAAGAGAACCAAAAGGAGAATTTTCTTTCGTCAAAATTTTTCAGAAAATCACGTTTTAAGGAAATCCCGCATCGTGCGAAATTATCTTGTTTTTCCTAAACAACACGTTGTAAGTCGAAAAGCTTTCATGTTGCGTGTATGTCTAAGTGTGTAGCCTCAAAAGAGAAGGCACAGGACAGTTTTCTCTCGAAAGGATATGTAAGAATACCACTTCATAAGGAAATACAGTTTTGCAGAGTAAAGACATATACGTACGCATTGGAAACTCTTTACGAGAAGAAATAACGCATAGTACAAAATTAGCTTGTATCTCCAAAACTACATGTTGTATCTCGAAAAGAATTGTTGCGGCGTGTACGTCTTAACATGTAGCATCTAAAGAGAACCAAAAGGAGAATTTTCTTTCGTCAAAATTTTTCAGAAAATCACGTTTTAAGGAAATCCCGCATCGTGCGAAATTATCTTGTTTTTCCTATACAACACGTTGTAAGTCGAAAAGCTTTCATGTTGCGTGTATGTCTAAGTGTGTAGCCTCAAAAGAGAAGGCACAGGACAGTTTTCTCTCGAAAGGATATGTAAGAATACCACTTCATAAGGAAATACAGTTTTGCAGAGTAAAGACATATACGTATGCATTGGAAACTCTTTACGAGAAGAAATAACGCATAGTACAAAATTAGCTTGTATCTCCAAAACTACATGTTGTATCTCGAAAAGAATTGTTGTGGCGTGTACGTCTTAACATGTAGCATCTAAAGAGAACCAAAAGGAGAATTTTCTTTCGTCAAAATTTTTCAGAAAATCACGTTTTAAGGAAATCCCGCATTGTGCGAAATTATCTTGTTTTTCCTAAACAACACGTTGTAAGTCGAAAAGCTTTCACGTTGTGTGTATGTCTAAGTGTGTAGCCTCAAAAGAGAAGGCACAGGACAGTTTTCTCTCGAAAGGATATGTAAGAATACCACTTCAAAAGGAAATACAGTTTTGCAGAATAAAGACATATAAGTACGCATTGGAAACTCTTTACGAGAAGAAATAACGCATAGTACAAAATTAGCTTGTATCTCCAAAACTACACGTTGTATCTCGAAAAGAATTGTTGTGGCGTGTACGTCTTGACATGTAGCATCTGAAGAGAACCAAAAGGAGAATTTTCTTTCGTCAAAATTTTTCAGAAAATCACGTTTTAAGGAAATCCCGCATCGTGCGAAATTATCTTGTTTTTCCTAAACAACACGTTGTAAGTCGAAAAGCTTTCATGTTGCTTGTATGTCTAAGCGTGTAGCCTCAAAAGAGAAGGCACAGGAGAGTTTTCTCTCGAAAGTATATGTAAGAATACCAGTTCATAAGGAAATACAGTTTTGCAGAGTAAAGACATATACGTACGTATTGGAAACTCTTTACGAGAAGAAATAACGCATCGTACAAAATTAGCTTGTATCTCCAAAACTACACGTTGTAACTCGAAAAGAATTGTTGTGGCGTGTACGTCTTAACATGTAGCATCTAAAGAGAACCAAAAGGAGAATTTTCTTTCGTCAAAATTTTTCAGAAAATCACGTTTTAAGGAAATCCCGCATCGTGCGAAATTATCTTGTTTTTCCTAAACAACACGTTGTAAGTCGAAAAGCTTTCATGTTGCGTGTATGTCTAAGTTTGTAGCCTCAAAAGAGAAGGCACAGGACAGTTTTCTCTCGAAAGGATATGTAAGAATACCACTTCATAAGGAAAAACAGTTTTGCAGAGTAAACACATATACGTACGCATTGGAAACTCTTTACGAGAAGAAATAACGCATAGTACAAAATTAGCTTGTATCTCCAAAACTACATGTTGTATCTCGAAAAGAATTGTTGTGGCGTGTACGTCTTAACATGTAGCATCTAAAGAGAACCAAAAGGAGAATTTTCTTTCGTCAAAATTTTTCAGAAAATCACGTTTTAAGGAAATCCCGCATCGTGCGAAATTATCTTGTTTTTCCTAAACAACACGTTGTAAGTCGAAAAGCTTTCATGTTGCGTGTATGTCTAAGTGTGTAGCCTCAAAAGAGAAGGCACAGGACAGTTTTCTCTCGAAAGGATATGTAAGAATACCACTTCATAAGGAAATACAGTTTTGCAGAGTAAAGACATATACATACGCATTGGAAGCTCTTTACGAGAAGAAATAACGCATAGTACAAAATTAGCTTGTATCTCCAAAACTACACGTTGTATCTCGAAAAGAATTGTTGTGGCGTGTACGTCTTAACATGTAGCATCTGAAGAGAACCAAAAGGAGAATTTTCTTTCGTCAAAATTTTTCAGAAAATCACGTTTTAAGGAAATCCCGCATCGTGCGAAATTATCTTGTTTTTCCTAAACAACACGTTGTAAGTCGAAAAGCTTTCATGTTGCGTGTATGTCTAAGTGTGTAGCCTCAAAAGAGAAGGCACAGGACAGTTTTCTCTCGAAAGGATATGTAAGAATACCACTTCATAAGGAAATACAGTTTTGCAGAGTAAACACATATACGTACGCATTGGAAACTCTTTACGAGAAGAAATAACGCATAGTACAAAATTAGCTTGTATCTCCAAAACTACATGTTGTATCTCGAAAAGAATTGTTGTGGCGTGTACGTCTTAACATGTAGCATCTAAAGAGAACCAAAAGGAGAATTTTCTTTCGTCAAAATTTTTCAGAAAATCACGTTTTAAGGAAATCCCGCATCATGCGAAATTATCTTGTTTTTCCTATACAACACGTTGTAAGTCGAAAAGCTTTCATGTTGCGTGTATGTCTAAGTGTGTAGCCTCAAAAGAGAAGGCACAGGACAGTTTTCTCTCGAAAGGATATGTAAGAATACCACTTCATAAGGAAATACAGTTTTGCAGAGTAAAGACATACGTACGCATTGGAAACTCTTTATGAGAAGAAATAACGCATAGTACAAAATTAGCTTGTATCTCCAAAACTACATGTTGTATCTCGAAAAGAATTGTTGTGGCGTGTACGTCTTAACATGTAGCATCTAAAGAGAACCAAAAGGAGAATTTTCTTTCGTCAAAATTTTTCAGAAAATCACGTTTTAAGGAAATGCCGCATTGTGCGAAATTATCTTGTTTTTCCTAAACAACACGTTGTAAGTCGAAAAGCTTTCACGTTGTGTGTATGTCTAAGTGTGTAGCCTCAAAAGAGAAGGCACAGGACAGTTTTCTCTCGAAAGGATATGTAAGAATACCACTTCAAAAGGAAATACAGTTTTGCAGAGTAAAGACATATAAGTACGCATTGGAAACTCTTTACGAGAAGAAATAACGCATAGTACAAAATTAGCTTGTATCTCCAAAACTACACGTTGTATCTCGAAAAGAATTGTTGTGGCGTGTACGTCTTAACATGTAGCATCTGAAGAGAACCAAAAGGAGAATTTTCTTTCGTCAAAATTTTTCAGAAAATCACGTTTTAAGGAAATCCCGCATCGTGCGAAATTATCTTGTCTTTCCTAAACAACACGTTGTAAGTCGAAAAGCTTTCATGTTGCTTGTATGTCTAAGCGTGTAGCCTCAAAAGAGAAGGCACAGGAGAGTTTTCTCTCGAAAGTATATGTAAGAATACCACTTCATAAGGAAATACAGTTTTGCAGAGTAAAGACATATACGTACGTATTGGAAACTCTTTACGAGAAGAAATAACGCATCGTACAAAATTACCTTTATCTCCAAAACTACACGTTGTAACTCGAAAAGAATTGTTGTGGCGTGTACGTCTTAACATGTAGCATCTAAAGAGAACCAAAAGGAGAATTTTCTTTCGTCAAAATTTTTCAGAAAATCACGTTTTAAGGAAATCCCGCATCGTGCGAAATTATCTTGTTTTTCCTAAACAACACGTTGTAAGTCGAAAAGCTTTCATGTTGCGTGTATGTCTAAGTTTGTAGCCTCAAAAGAGAAGGCACAGGACAGTTTTCTCTCGAAAGGATATGTAAGAATACCACTTCATAAGGAAAAACAGTTTTGCAGAGTAAACACATATACGTACGCATTGGAAACTCTTTACGAGAAGAAATAACGCATAGTACAAAATTAGCTTGTATCTCCAAAACTACATGTTGTATCTCGAAAAGAATTGTTGTGGCGTGTACGTCTTAACATGTAGCATCTAAAGAGAACCAAAAGGAGAATTTTCTTTCGTCAAAATTTTTCAGAAAATCACGTTTTAAGGAAATCCCGCATCGTGCGAAATTATCTTGTTTTTCCTAAACAACACGTTGTAAGTCGAAAAGCTTTCATGTTGCGTGTATGTCTAAGTGTGTAGCCTCAAAAGAGAAGGCACAGGACAGTTTTCTCTCGAAAGGATATGTAAGAATACCACTTCATAAGGAAATACAGTTTTGCAGAGTAAAGACATACGTACGCATTGGAAACTCTTTACGAGAAGAAATAACGCATAGTACAAAATTAGCTTGTATCTCCAAAACTACATGCTGTATCTCGAAAAGAATTGTTGTGGCGTGTACGTCTTAACTTGTAGCATCTAAAGAGAACCAAAAGGAGAATTTTCTTTCGTCAAAATTTTTCAGAAAATCACGTTTTAAGGAAATCCCGCATCTTGCGAAATTATCTTGTTTTTCCTAAACAACACGTTGTAAGTCGAAAAGCTTTCATGTTGCGTGTATGTCTAAGTGTGTAGCCTCAAAAGAGAAGGCACAGGACAGTTTTCTCTCGAAAGGATATGTAAGAATACCACTTCATAAGGAAATACAGTTTTGCAGAGTAAAGACATATACGTATGCATTGGAAACTCTTTACGAGAAGAAATAACGCATAGTACAAAATTAGCTTGTATCTCCAAAACTACATGTTGTATCTCGAAAAGAATTGTTGTGGCGTGTACGTCTTAACATGTAGCATCTAAAGAGAACCAAAAGGAGAATTTTCTTTCGTCAAAATTTTTCAGAAAATCACGTTTTAAGGAAATCCCGCATTGTGCGAAATTATCTTGTTTTTCCTAAACAACACGTTGTAAGTCGAAAAGCTTTCACGTTGTGTGTATGTCTAAGTGTGTAGCCTCAAAAGAGAAGGCACAGGACAGTTTTCTCTCGAAAGGATATGTAAGAATACCACTTCAAAAGGAAATACAGTTTTGCAGAGTAAAGACATATAAGTACGCATTGGAAACTCTTTACGAGAAGAAATAACGCATAGTACAAAATTAGCTTGTATCTCCAAAACTACACGTTGTATCTCGAAAAGAATTGTTGTGGCGTGTACGTCTTAACATGTAGCATCTGAAGAGAACCAAAAGGAGAATTTTCTTTCGTCAAAATTTTTCAGAAAATCACGTTTTAAGGAAATCCCGCATCGTGCGAAATTATCTTGTTTTTCCTAAACAACACGTTGTAAGTCGAAAAGCTTTCATGTTGCTTGTATGTCTAAGCGTGTAGCCTCAAAAGAGAAGGCACAGGAGAGTTTTCTCTCGAAAGTATATGTAAGAATACCACTTCATAAGGAAATACAGTTTTGCAGAGTAAAGACATATACGTACGTATTGGAAACTCTTTACGAGAAGAAATAACGCATCGTACAAAATTAGCTTGTATCTCCAAAACTACACGTTGTAACTCGAAAAGAATTGTTGTGGCGTGTACGTCTTAACATGTAGCATCTAAAGAGAACCAAAAGGAGAATTTTCTTTCGTCAAAATTTTTCAGAAAATCACGTTTTAAGGAAATCCCGCATCGTGCGAAATTATCTTGTTTTTCCTAAACAACACGTTGTAAGTCGAAAAGCTTTCATGTTGCGTGTATGTCTAAGTTTGTAGCCTCAAAAGAGAAGGCACAGGACAGTTTTCACTCGAAAGGATATGTAAGAATACCACTTCATAAGGAAAAACAGTTTTGCAGAGTAAACACATATACGTACGCATTGGAAACTCTTTACGAGAAGAAATAACGCATAGTACAAAATTAGCTTGTATCTCCAAAACTACATGTTGTATCTCGAAAAGAATTGTTGTGGCGTGTACGTCTTAACATGTAGCATCTAAAGAGAACCAAAAGGAGAATTTTCTTTCGTCAAAATTTTTCAGAAAATCACGTTTTAAGGAAATCCCGCATCGTGCGAAATTATCTTGTTTTTCCTATACAACACGTTGTAAGTCGAAAAGCTTTCATGTTGCGTGTATGTCTAAGTGTGTAGCCTCAAAAGAGAAGGCACAGGACAGTTTTCTCTCGAAAGGATATGTAAGAATACCACTTCATAAGGAAATACAGTTTTGCAGAGTAAAGACATACGTACGCATTGGAAACTCTTTATGAGAAGAAATAACGCATAGTACAAAATTAGCTTGTATCTCCAAAACTACATGTTGTATCTCGAAAAGAATTGTTGTGGCGTGTACGTCTTAACATGTAGCATCTAAAGAGAACCAAAAGGAGAATTTTCTTTCGTCAAAATTTTTCAGAAAATCACGTTTTAAGGAAATGCCGCATTGTGCGAAATTATCTTGTTTTTCCTAAACAACACGTTGTAAGTCGAAAAGCTTTCACGTTGTGTGTATGTCTAAGTGTGTAGCCTCAAAAGAGAAGGCACAGGACAGTTTTCTCTCGAAAGGATATGTAAGAATACCACTTCAAAAGGAAATACAGTTTTGCAGAGTAAAGACATATAAGTACGCATTGGAAACTCTTTACGAGAAGAAATAACGCATAGTACAAAATTAGCTTGTATCTCCAAAACTACACGTTGTATCTCGAAAAGAATTGTTGTGGCGTGTACGTCTTAACATGTAGCATCTGAAGAGAACCAAAAGGAGAATTTTCTTTCGTCAAAATTTTTCAGAAAATCACGTTTTAAGGAAATCCCGCATCGTGCGAAATTATCTTGTCTTTCCTAAACAACACGTTGTAAGTCGAAAAGCTTTCATGTTGCTTGTATGTCTAAGCGTGTAGCCTCAAAAGAGAAGGCACAGGAGAGTTTTCTCTCGAAAGTATATGTAAGAATACCACTTCATAAGGAAATACAGTTTTGCAGAGTAAAGACATATACGTACGTATTGGAAACTCTTTACGAGAAGAAATAACGCATCGTACAAAATTACCTTTATCTCCAAAACTACACGTTGTAACTCGAAAAGAATTGTTGTGGCGTGTACGTCTTAACATGTAGCATCTAAAGAGAACCAAAAGGAGAATTTTCTTTCGTCAAAATTTTTCAGAAAATCACGTTTTAAGGAAATCCCGCATCGTGCGAAATTATCTTGTTTTTCCTAAACAACACGTTGTAAGTCGAAAAGCTTTCATGTTGCGTGTATGTCTAAGTTTGTAGCCTCAAAAGAGAAGGCACAGGACAGTTTTCTCTCGAAAGGATATGTAAGAATACCACTTCATAAGGAAAAACAGTTTTGCAGAGTAAACACATATACGTACGCATTGGAAACTCTTTACGAGAAGAAATAACGCATAGTACAAAATTAGCTTGTATCTCCAAAACTACATGTTGTATCTCGAAAAGAATTGTTGTGGCGTGTACGTCTTAACATGTAGCATCTAAAGAGAACCAAAAGGAGAATTTTCTTTCGTCAAAATTTTTCAGAAAATCACGTTTTAAGGAAATCCCGCATCGTGCGAAATTATCTTGTTTTTCCTAAACAACACGTTGTAAGTCGAAAAGCTTTCATGTTGCGTGTATGTCTAAGTGTGTAGCCTCAAAAGAGAAGGCACAGGACAGTTTTCTCTCGAAAGGATATGTAAGAATACCACTTCATAAGGAAATACAGTTTTGCAGAGTAAAGACATACGTACGCATTGGAAACTCTTTACGAGAAGAAATAACGCATAGTACAAAATTAGCTTGTATCTCCAAAACTACATGCTGTATCTCGAAAAGAATTGTTGTGGCGTGTACGTCTTAACTTGTAGCATCTAAAGAGAACCAAAAGGAGAATTTTCTTTCGTCAAAATTTTTCAGAAAATCACGTTTTAAGGAAATCCCGCATCTTGCGAAATTATCTTGTTTTTCCTAAACAACACGTTGTAAGTCGAAAAGCTTTCATGTTGCGTGTATGTCTAAGTGTGTAGCCTCAAAAGAGAAGGCACAGGACAGTTTTCTCTCGAAAGGATATGTAAGAATACCACTTCATAAGGAAATACAGTTTTGCAGAGTAAAGACATATACGTATGCATTGGAAACTCTTTACGAGAAGAAATAACGCATAGTACAAAATTAGCTTGTATCTCCAAAACTACATGTTGTATCTCGAAAAGAATTGTTGTGGCGTGTACGTCTTAACATGTAGCATCTAAAGAGAACCAAAAGGAGAATTTTCTTTCGTCAAAATTTTTCAGAAAATCACGTTTTAAGGAAATCCCGCATTGTGCGAAATTATCTTGTTTTTCCTAAACAACACATTGTAAGTCGAAAAGCTTTCACGTTGTGTGTATGTCTAAGTGTGTAGCCTCAAAAGAGAAGGCACAGGACAGTTTTCTCTCGAAAGGATATGTAAGAATACCACTTCAAAAGGAAATACAGTTTTGCAGAGTAAAGACATATAAGTACGCATTGGAAACTCTTTACGAGAAGAAATAACGCATAGTACAAAATTAGCTTGTATCTCCAAAACTACACGTTGTATCTCGAAAAGAATTGTTGTGGCGTGTACGTCTTAACATGTAGCATCTGAAGAGAACCAAAAGGAGAATTTTCTTTCGTCAAAATTTTTCAGAAAATCACGTTTTAAGGAAATCCCGCATCGTGCGAAATTATCTTGTTTTTCCTAAACAACACGTTGTAAGTCGAAAAGCTTTCATGTTGCTTGTATGTCTAAGCGTGTAGCCTCAAAAGAGAAGGCACAGGAGAGTTTTCTCTCGAAAGTATATGTAAGAATACCACTTCATAAGGAAATACAGTTTTGCAGAGTAAAGACATATACGTACGTATTGGAAACTCTTTACGAGAAGAAATAACGCATCGTACAAAATTAGCTTGTATCTCCAAAACTACACGTTGTAACTCGAAAAGAATTGTTGTGGCGTGTACGTCTTAACATGTAGCATCTAAAGAGAACCAAAAGGAGAATTTTCTTTCGTCAAAATTTTTCAGAAAATCACGTTTTAAGGAAATCCCGCATCGTGCGAAATTATCTTGTTTTTCCTAAACAACACGTTGTAAGTCGAAAAGCTTTCATGTTGCGTGTATGTCTAAGTTTGTAGCCTCAAAAGAGAAGGCACAGGACAGTTTTCACTCGAAAGGATATGTAAGAATACCACTTCATAAGGAAAAACTGTTTTGCAGAGTAAACACATATACGTACGCATTGGAAACTCTTTACGAGAAGAAATAACGCATAGTACAAAATTAGCTTGTATCTCCAAAACTACATGTTGTATCTCAAAAAGAATTGTTGTGGCGTGTACGTCTTAACATGTAGCATCTAAAGAGAACCAAAAGGAGAATTTTCTTTCGTCAAAATTTTTCAGAAATTCACGTTTTAAGGAAATCCCGCATCGTGCGAAATTATCTTGTTTTTCCTAAACAACACGTTGTAAGTCGAAAAGCTTTCATGTTGCGTGTATGTCTAAGTGTGTAGCCTCAAAAGAGAAGGCACAGGACAGTTTTCTCTCGAAAGGATATGTAAGAATACCACTTCATAAGGAAATACAGTTTTGCAGAGTAAAGACATACGTACGCATTGGAAACTCTTTATGAGAAGAAATAACGCATAGTACAAAATTAGCTTGTATCTCCAAAACTACATGCTGTATCTCGAAAAGAATTGTTGTGGCGTGTACGTCTTAACTTGTAGCATCTAAAGAGAACCAAAAGGAGAATTTTCTTTCGTCAAAATTTTTCAGAAAATCACGTTTTAAGGAAATCCCGCATCGTGCGAAATTATCTTGTTTTTCCTAAACAACACGTTGTAAGTCGAAAAGCTTTCATGTTGCGTGTATGTCTAAGTGTGTAGCCTCAAAAGAGAAGGCACAGGACAGTTTTCTCTAGAAAGGATATGTAAGAATACCACTTCATAAGGAAATACAGTTTTGCAGAGTAAAGACATATACGTACGCATTGGAAACTCTTTACTAGAAGAAATAACGCATAGTACAAAATTAGCTTGTATCTCCAAAACTACATGTTGTATCTCGAAAAGAATTGTTGTGGCGTGTACGTCTTAACATGTAGCATCTAAAGAGAACCAAAAGGAGAATTTTCTTTCGTCAAAATTTTTCAGAAAATCACGTTTTAAGGAAATCCCGCATCGTGCGAAATTATCTTGTTTTTCCTAAACAACACGTTGTAAGTCGAAAAGCTTTCACGTTGTGTGTATGTCTAAGTGTGTAGCCTCAAAAGAGAAGGCACAGGACAGTTTTCTCTCGAAAGGATATGTAAGAATACCACTTCAAAAGGAAATACAGTTTTGCAGAGTAAAGACATATAAGTACGCATTGGAAACTCTTTACGAGAAGAAATAACACATAGTACAAAATTAGCTTGTATCTCCAAAACTACACGTTGTATCTCGAAAAGAATTGTTGTGGCGTGTACGTCTTAACATGTAGCATCTGAAGAGAACCAAAAGGAGAATTTTCTTTCGTCAAAATTTTTCAGAAAATCACGTTTTAAGGAAATCCCGCATCGTGCGAAATTATCTTGTTTTTCCTAAACAACACGTTGTAAGTCGAAAAGCTTTCATGTTGCTTGTATGTCTAAGCGTGTAGCCTCAAAAGAGAAGGCACAGGAGAGTTTTCTCTCGAAAGTATATGTAAGAATACCACTTCATAAGGAAATACAGTTTTGCAGAGTAAAGACATATACGTACGTATTGGAAACTCTTTACGAGAAGAAATAACGCATCGTACAAAATTAGCTTGTATCTCCAAAACTATACGTTGTAACTCGAAAAGAATTCTTGTGGCGTGTACGTCTTAACATGTAGCATCTAAAGAGAACCAAAAGGAGAATTTTCTTTCGTCAAAATTTTTCAGAAAATCACGTTTTAAGGAAATCCCGCATCGTGCGAAATTATCTTGTTTTTCCTAAACAACACGTTGTAAGTCGAAAAGCTTTCATGTTGCGTGTATGTCTAAGTTTGTAGCCTCAAAAGAGAAGGCACAGGACAGTTTTCTCTCGAAAGGATATGTAAGAATACCACTTCATAAGGAAAAACAGTTTTGCAGAGTAAACACATATACGTACGCATTGGAAACTCTTTACGAGAAGAAATAACGCATAGTACAAAATTAGCTTGTATCTCCAAAACTACATGTTGTATCTCGAAAAGAATTGTTGTGGCGTGTACGTCTTAACATGTAGCATCTAAAGAGAACCAAAAGGAGAATTTTCTTTCGTCAAAATTTTTCAGAAAATCACGTTTTAAGGAAATCCCGCATCGTGCGAAATTATCTTGTTTTTCCTAAACAACACGTTGTAAGTCGAAAAGCTTTCATGTTGCGTGTATGTCTAAGTGTGTAGCCTCAAAAGAGAAGGCACAGGACAGTTTTCTCTCGAAAGGATATGTAAGAATACCACTTCATAAGGAAATACAGTTTTGCAGAGTAAAGACATACGTACGCATTGGAAACTCTTTACGAGAAGAAATAACGCATAGTACAAAATTAGCTTGTATCTCCAAAACTACATGCTGTATCTCGAAAAGAATTGTTGTGGCGTGTACGTCTTAACTTGTAGCATCTAAAGAGAACCAAAAGGAGAATTTTCTTTCGTCAAAATTTTTCAGAAAATCACGTTTTAAGGAAATCCCGCATCGTGCGAAATTATCTTGTTTTTCCTAAACAACACGTTGTAAGTCGAAAAGCTTTCATGTTGCGTGTATGTCTAAGTGTGTAGCCTCAAAAGAGAAGGCATAGGACAGTTTTCTCTAGAAAGGATATGTAAGAATACCACTTCATAAGGAAATACAGTTTTGCAGAGTAAAGACATATACGTACGCATTGGAAAATCTTTACTAGAAGAAATAACGCATAGTACAAAATTAGCTTGTATCTCCAAAACTACATGTTGTATCTCGAAAAGAATTGTTGTGGCGTGTACGTCTTAACATGTAGCATCTAAAGAGAACCAAAAGGAGAATTTTCTTTCGTCAATATTTTTCAGAAAATCACGTTTTAAGGAAATCCCGCATCGTGCGAAATTATCTTGTTTTTCCTAAACAACACGTTGTAAGTCGAAAAGCTTTCATGTTGCTTGTATGTCTAAGCGTGTAGCCTCAAAAGAGAAGGCACGGGAGAGTTTTCTCTCGAAAGAATATGTAAGAATACCACTTCATAAGGAAATACAGTTTTGCAGAGTAAAGACATATACGTACGTATTGGAAACTCTTTACGAGAAGAAATAACGCATCGTACAAAATTAGCTTGTATCTCCAAAACTACATGTTGTATCTCGAAAAGAATTGTTGTGGCGTGTACGTCTTAACATGTAGCATCTAAAGAGAACCAAAAGGAGAATTTTCTTTCGTCAAAATTTTTCAGAAAATCACGTTTTAAGGAAATCCCGCATCGTGCGAAATTATCTTGTTTTTCCTAAACAACACGTTGTAAGTCGAAAAGCTTTCATGTTGCTTGTATGTCTAAGCGTGTAGCCTCAAAAGAGAAGGCACAGGAGAGTTTTCTCTCGAAAGTATATGTAAGAATACCACTTCATAAGGAAATACAGTTTTGCAGAGTAAAGACATATACGTACGTATTAGAAACTCTTTACGAGAAGAAATAACGCATCGTACAAAATTAGCTTGTATCTCCAAAACTATACGTTGTAACTCGAAAAGAATTCTTGTGGCGTGTACGTCTTAACATGTAGCATCTAAAGAGAACCAAAAGGAGAATTTTCTTTCGTCAAAATTTTTCAGAAAATCACGTTTTAAGGAAATCCCGCATCGTGCGAAATTATCTTGTTTTTCCTAAACAACACGTTGTAAGTCGAAAAGCTTTCATGTTGCGTGTATGTCTAAGTTTGTAGCCTCAAAAGAGAAGGCACAGGACAGTTTTCTCTCGAAAGGATATGTAAGAATACCACTTCATAAGGAAAAACAGTTTTGCAGAGTAAACACATATACGTACGCATTGGAAACTCTTTACGAGAAGAAATAACGCATAGTACAAAATTAGCTTGTATCTCCAAAACTACATGTTGTATCTCGAAAAGAATTGTTGTGGCGTGTACGTCTTAACATGTAGCATCTAAAGAGAACCAAAAGGAGAATTTTCTTTCGTCAAAATTTTTCAGAAAATCACGTTTTAAGGAAATCCCGCATCGTGCGAAATTATCTTGTTTTTCCTAAACAACACGTTGTAAGTCGAAAAGCTTTCATGTTGCGTGTATGTCTAAGTGTGTAGCCTCAAAAGAGAAGGCACAGGACAGTTTTCTCTCGAAAGGATATGTAAGAATACCACTTCATAAGGAAATACAGTTTTGCAGAGTAAAGACATACGTACGCATTGGAAACTCTTTACGAGAAGAAATAACGCATAGTACAAAATTAGCTTGTATCTCCAAAACTACATGCTGTATCTCGAAAAGAATTGTTGTGGCGTGTACGTCTTAACTTGTAGCATCTAAAGAGAACCAAAAGGAGAATTTTCTTTCGTCAAAATTTTTCAGAAAATCACGTTTTAAGGAAATCCCGCATCGTGCGAAATTATCTTGTTTTTCCTAAACAACACGTTGTAAGTCGAAAAGCTTTCATGTTGCGTGTATGTCTAAGTGTGTAGCCTCAAAAGAGAAGGCATAGGACAGTTTTCTCTAGAAAGGATATGTAAGAATACCACTTCATAAGGAAATACAGTTTTGCAGAGTAAAGACATATACGTACGCATTGGAAACTCTTTACTAGAAGAAATAACGCATAGTACAAAATTAGCTTGTATCTCCAAAACTACATGTTGTATCTCGAAAAGAATTGTTGTGGCGTGTACGTCTTAACATGTAGCATCTAAAGAGAACCAAAAGGAGAATTTTCTTTCGTCAATATTTTTCAGAAAATCACGTTTTAAGGAAATCCCGCATCGTGCGAAATTATCTTGTTTTTCCTAAACAACACGTTGTAAGTCGAAAAGCTTTCATGTTGCTTGTATGTCTAAGCGTGTAGCCTCAAAAGAGAAGGCACGGGAGAGTTTTCTCTCGAAAGAATATGTAAGAATACCACTTCATAAGGAAATACAGTTTTGCAGAGTAAAGACATATACGTACGCATTGGAAACTCTTTACGAGAAGAAATAACGCATCGTACAAAATTAGCTTGTATCTCCAAAACTACATGTTGTATCTCGAAAAGAATTGTTGTGGCGTGTACGTCTTAACATGTAGCATCTAAAGAGAACCAAAAGGAGAATTTTCTTTCGTCAAAATTTTTCAGAAAATCACGTTTTAAGGAAATCCCGCATCGTGCGAAATTATCTTGTTTTTCCTAAACAACACGTTGAAAGTCGAAAAGCTTTCATGTTGCGTGTATGTCTAAGTGTGTAGCCTCAAAAGAGAAGGCACAGGACAGTTTTCTCTCGAAAGGATATGTAAGAATACCACTTCATAAGGAAATACAGTTTTGCAGAGTAAAGACATATACGTACGCATTGGAAACTCTTTATGAGAAGAAATAACGCATAGTACAAAATTAGCTTGTATCTCCAAAACTACATGTTGTATCTCGAAAAGAATTGTTGTGCCGTGTACGTCTTAACATGTAGCATCTAAAGAGAACCAAAAGGAGAATTTTCTTTCGTCAAAATTTTTCAGAAAATCACGTTTTAAGGAAATCCCGCATCGTGCGAAATTATCTTGTTTTTCCTAAACAACACGTTGTAAGTCGAAAAGCTTTCATGTTGCGTGTATGTCTAAGTGTGTAGCCTCAAAAGAGAAGGCACAGGACAGTTTTCTCTCGAAAGGATATGTAAGAATACCACTTCATAAGGAAATACAGTTTTGCAGAGTAAAGACATATACGTACGCATTGGAAACTCTTTACGAGAAGAAATAACGCATATGTTAGAGTACCATGTTATAAGGAAATACAGTGTTGCAGAGTAAAGACAAATACTTACTTATTGGAAAAACTTTATGAGAAGAAAGAACGCATCGTACAAAATTAGCTTGTATCTCCTAAACAACACATTGTAACTCGAAAAGTTTTGGTGTGGCGTGTACGTCTAAACGTGTAGCCTCAAAAGAGAACCCACAGGAGAATTTTTGTTCGTAAAATTTGTCAGAAATCCATGTTTTAAGGAAATCACTCATCGTGCGAAATTATCTTGTTTTTCCTAAACAACACGTTGTAACTCGAAAAGCTTTGATGTTGCGTGTATGTCTAAGCGTGTAGCCTCAAAAGAGAACGCACAGGAGAGTTTTCTCTCGAAAGAACATGTAAGAATACCACATTATAAGGAAATACAGTTTTGCAGAGTAAAGACAAATACGTATGTATTTGAAACACTCTATGAGAAGAAATAACGCATCGTAAAAAATTAGTTTGTATCTCCTAAACAACACGTTGTAACTCGAAAAGATTTGGTATGGCATGTACGTCTAAACGTGTAGCCTCAAAAGAGAACCCACAGGAGAATTTTCTTTCGTCAAAATTTGTCAGAAAACCACTTATTAAGGAAATCCCGCATCATGCGAAACTATCTTGTTTTTCCTAAACAACACATTGTAACTCGAAAATCTTTGGTGTTGCGTGTATGTCTAAGCATGTAGCCTCAAAAGAGAACGCACAGGAGAGATTTCTCTCGAACGAGTATGTAAGAATACCACGTTATAAGGAAATACATTGTGGCAAATTAAAGATAAATACGTTCCTTTTGGAAACACTTAAACTTTACAAGAAGATATAAAGCATCGTAAAAAATTAGCTTGTATCTCCTAAAGAACACGTTGTAACTCGAAAACATTTGGTGTGGCGTGTACGTCTAAACGTTTAGCCTCAAATGAAAACCCACAGGAGAATTTTATTTCCTCAAAAT
Source organism: Apodemus sylvaticus (assembly GCF_947179515.1). Classification (NCBI taxonomy): domain Eukaryota; kingdom Metazoa; phylum Chordata; class Mammalia; order Rodentia; family Muridae; genus Apodemus; species Apodemus sylvaticus. Next base: position 1,780,435 of record NW_026263196.1, read on the forward strand.
TTGTCAGAAAACCACGTTTTAAGGAATTCCCGCATCATGAGAAATTATCTTGTTTTTCCTAAACAACACGTTCTTACTCGAAATGCTTTGGTGTTGCGTGTATGTCTAAGCGTGTAGCCTCAAAAGAGAATGCACCGGAGAGTTTTCTCTCGAAAGAATATGTACGAATACCATGTTATAAGGAAATACAGTGTTGTAGAATAAAGACAAATACGTACATATTGGAAACACTTTAGGAGAAGAAATAACGCATCGTACAAAATTAGCTTGTATCTCCTAAACAACACGTTGTAACTCGAAAAGATTTGGTGTGGCGTATACGTCTAAACATGTAGCCTCAAAAGAGAACCCACAGGAGAATTTTCTTTCGTCAAAATTTGTCAGAAAACCACGTTTTAAGGAAATCCAGCATTGTGCGCAATTATCTTGTTTTTCATAAACAAAACATTGTAACTCGAAAAGCTTTGGTGTTGGGTGTATGTATAAGCGTGTAGCCTCAAAAGAGAATGCACAGGAGAGTTTTCTCTCGAAAGAATATGTAAGAATACCACGTTAAAAGGAAATATATTGCTAAAGAGTAAAGACAAATACATACGTATTGGAAACATATTATGAGAAGAAATAATGCATGGTACAAAATTTGCTTGTATCTCCTAAACAACACGTGGTAACTCAAAAAGATTTGGTGTGGCGTGCACGTCTAAATGTGTAGCCTCAAAAGAGAACCCACAGGAGAATTTTCTTACGTCAAAATTTGTCAGAAAACCACTTTTTAAGGAAATCCCGCATCGTGGGAAATTATCTTGTTTTTCCTAATCAACACGTTGTAACTCGAAAAGTTTTGGTGGTGCGTGTATGTCTAAGCATGTAGCCTCCAAAGAGAACGCAAGGCATAGTTTTCTCTCGAAAGAATATGTAAGAATACCACGTTATAAGGAAATACAGTGTTGCAGAGTGTAGACAAATATGTACTTATTGGAAACACTTTACGAAAAGAAATAACACATCATGCAAACTTAGCTTGTATCTCCTAAACAACACGTTGTAACTCGAAAAGATTTGGTGTGGCGTGAACGACTAAACGTGTACCCTCAAAGGAGAACCCACAGGAGAGTTTTCTTTCATCAAAATTTGTCAGAAAACCACGTTTTAAGGAAATCCTGCATCCTGCGAAATTATCTTGTTTTTCCTAAACAACATGTTGTAACTCGAAAAGCTTTGGTGTTGCGTATATGTCTAAGCATGTAGCCTCAAAAGAGAACGCACAGGAGAGTTTTCTCCCGAAAAAAATATGTAGGAATACCACGTTATAAGGAAATACAGTGTTGCAGAGTAAAGACAAATAAATACTTATTGGAAACACTTAAACTTTACGAGAAGAAATAAAACATAGGTTAAAAATTCAGGAGACAGCAGGTGTTGGAGAGGGTGCGGAGAAAGAGGAACACCCCTCCACTGCTGGTGGGGTTGCAAATTGGTACAACCACTCTGGAAAGCAGTCTGGCGGTTCCTCCGAAAACTGGGCACCTCACTTCCAGAAGATCCTGCTATACCACTCCTGGGCATATACCCAGAGGATTCCCCACCATGGAATAAGGATTCATGCTCTACTATGTTCATAGCAGCCCTATTTATAATTGCCAGATGCTGGAAAGAACCCAGGTATCCCTCAACAGAAGAGTGGATACAAAAAATGTGGTATATCTACACAATGGAGTACTATTCAGCCATTAGAAACAATGAATTCATGAAATTCTTAGGCAAATGGATGGAGCTAGAGAACATCATACTAAGTGAGGTAACCCAGACTCAAAAGGCGAATCATGGTATGCACTAACTAATAAGTGGTTATTAACCTAGAAAACTGGAATACCCAAAACATAATCCACACATCAAATGAGATACAAGAAGAAAGCAGGAGTGGTCCCTGCTTCTGGAAAGACTCAGTGAAACAGTATTTGGCAAAACCAGAACGGGGAACTGGGAAGGGGTGGGAGGGAGGACAGGGGAAGAGAAGGGGGCTTACGGGACTTTCGGGGAGTGGGGGGGGGCTAGAAAAGGGGAAATCATTTGAAATGTAAATAAATTATATCGAATAAAAAAAAGAATGAAAAAAAAAGAAATAAAACAGTACAAAATTAGCTTGTATATCCTAAACAACACGTTATAACTCGAAAGGATTTGGTGTTGCGTGTATGTCTAAGCATGTAGCCTCAAAAGAGAATGCACAGGAGAGTTTTCTCTCAAAAGAATATGTAAGAATACCACGTTATAAGGAAACATATTGCTGCAGAGTAAAGACAAATACATACGTTTTGGAAACACATTATGAGAAGAAATAACGCATGGTACAAAATTAGCTTGCATCTCCGAAACAACACATGGTTACTCAAAAAGATTTGGTGTGGCTTGTACATCTAAACGTGTAGCCTCAAAAGAGAACCCACAGGAGAATTTTCTTACGTCAAAATTTGTCTGAAAACCACGTTTTAAGGAAATCCCGCATCGTGCGAAATTATCTTGTTTTTCCTAATCAACACGTTGTAACTCGAAAAGCTTTGGTGGTGCATGTATGTCTAAGCGTGTAGCCTCCAAAGAGAATGCACAGGATAGTTTTCTCTCGAAAGAATATGTAAGAATACCACGTTATAAGGAAATACAGTGTTGCAGAGTATAGACAAATATGTACTTATTGGAAACACTTTAGGAGAAGAAATAACGCATCATGTAAAATTAGCTTGTATCTCCTAAACAACACGTTGTAACTCGACAAGATTTGGTGTGGCGTGTATGTCTAAACGTGTAGCCTCAAAAGAGAACCCACAGGAGAGTTTTCTTTCATCAAAATTTGTCAGAAAACCACGTTTTAAGGAAATACCGCATCGTGCGAAATTATCTTGTTTATCCTAAACAACATGTTGTAACTCGAAAAGCTTTGGTGGTGCGTGTATGTCTAAGCGTGTAGCCTCCAAAGAGAACGCACAGGAGAGTTTTCTCTCGAAAGAATATGTAAGAATACCACGTTATAAGGAAATACAGTGTTGCAGAGTAAAGACAAATACATACTTATTGGAAACACTTAAGCTTTACGAGAAGAAATAACACATATTACAAAATTAGCTTGTATATCCTAAACAACACGTTATATCTCGAAAGGATTTGGTGTGGCGTGTACGTCTAAACGTGCAGCCTCAAAAGAGAACCCACAGGAGAATTTTCTTTCATCAAAATTTGTCAGAAAACCACGTTTTAAGGAAATCCCGCATCATGCGAAATTATCTTGTTTTTCCTAAACAACACGTTGTAACTCGAAAAGCTTTGGTGTTGCGTGAATGTCTAAGTGTGTAGCCTCCAAAGAGAACGCACAGGAGAGTTTTCTCTCGAAAGAATATGTAAGAATATCACGTTATAAGGAAATACAGTGTTGCAGAGTAGAGGCAAATACATACGTATTGGAAACACTTAAACTTTACGAGAAGAAATAATTCATCTTAAAAAAATTAGCTTGTATCTCCTAAACAACAAGTTGTAACTCAAAAAGATTTGGTGTGGCTTGTACGTCTAAATGTGTAGCCTCAAAAGAGAACGCACAGGAGAGTTTTCTCTCGAAAGAATATTTAAGAATACAACGTTATAAGGAAATACAGTGTTGCAGAGTAGAGGCAAATACATACGTATTGTAAACACTTAAACTTTACGAGAAGAAATAATTCATTGTAAAAAAATTAGCTTGTATCTCCTAAACAACAAGTTGCAACTCAAAGAGATTTGGTGTGGCATGTACGTCTAAACATTTAGCCTCAAAAGAGAACCGACAGGAGAATTTTCTTTCCTCAAAATATGTCAGAAAACCACGTTTTAAGGAAATCCCGCATCGTGAGAAATTATCTTGTTCTTCCTAAACAACACGTAACTCGAAAAGCTTTGCTGTTGCGTGTATGTCTCAGCGTGTAGCCTCAAATGAGAACGCACAGGAGAGTTTTCTCTCGAAAAAATATGTAAGAGTACCATGTTATAAGGAAATACAGTGTTGCAGAGTAAAGACAAATACTTACTTATTGGAAAAACTTTATGAGAAGAAAGAACGCATCGTACAAAATTAGCTTGTATCTCCTAAACAACACATTGTAACTCGAAAAGATTTGGTGTGGCGTGTACGTCTAAACGTGTAGCCTCAAAAGTGAACCCACAGGAGAATTTTTGTTCGTAAAATTTGTCAGAAATCCATGTTTTAAGGAAATCACTCATCGTGCGAAATTATCTTGTTTTTCCTAAACAACACGTTGTAACTCGAAAAGCTTTGATGTTGCGTGTATGTCTAAGCGTGTAGCCTCAAAAGAGAACGCACAGGAGAGTTTTCTCTCGAAAGAACATGTAAGAATACCACATTATAAGGAAATACAGTTTTGCAGAGTAAAGACAAATACGTATGTATTTGAAACACTCTATGAGAAGAAATAACGCATCATAAAAAATTAGTTTGTATCTCCTAAACAACACGTTGTAACTCGAAAAGATTTGGTATGGCATGTACGTCTAAACGTGTAGCCTCAAAAGAGAACCCACAGGAGAATTTTCTTTCGTCAAAATTTGTCAGAAAACCACTTATTAAGGAAATCCCGCATCATGCGAAACTATCTTGTTTTTCCTAAACAACACATTGTAACTCGAAAATCTTTGGTGTTGCGTGTATGTCTAAGCATGTAGCCTCAAAAGAGAACGCACAGGAGAGATTTCTCTCGAACGAGTATGTAAGAATACCACGTTATAAGGAAATACATTGTGGCAAATTAAAGATAAATACGTTCCTTTTGGAAACACTTAAACTTTACAAGAAGATATAAAGCATCGTAAAAAATTAGCTTGTATCTCCTAAAGAACACGTTGTAACTCGAAAACATTTGGTGTGGCGTGTACGTCTAAACGTTTAGCCTCAAATGAAAACCCACAGGAGAATTTTATTTCCTCAAAATTTGTCAGAAAACCACGTTTTAAGGAATTCCCGCATCGTGCGAAATTATCTTGTTTTTCCTAAACAACACGTTCTAACTCGAAATGCTTTGGTGTTGCGTGTATGTCTAAGCGTGTAGCCTCAAAAGAGAATGCACAGGAGAGTTTTCTCTCGAATGAATATGTACGAATACCATGTTATAAGGAAATACAGTGTTGTAGAGTAAAGACAAATACGTACGTATTGGAAACACTTTAGGAGAAGAAATAACGCATCGTACAAAATTAGCTTGTATCTCCTAAACAACACGTTGTAACTCGAAAAGATTTGGTGTGGCATGTACGTCTAAACATGTAGCCTCAAAAGAAAACCCACAGGAGAATTTTCTTTCGTCAAAATTTGTCAGAAAACCACGTTTTAAGGAAATCCCGCATTGTGCGCAATTATCTTGTTTTTCATAAACAAAACATTGTAACTCGAAAAGCTTTGGTGTTGGGTGTATGTGTAAGCGTGTAGCCTCAAAAGAGAATGCACAGGAGAGTTTTCTCTCGAAAGAATATGGAAGAATACCACGTTACAAGGAAATATATTGCTGCAGAGTAAAGACAAATACATACGTATTGGAAACATATTATGAGAAGAAATAATGCATGGTACAAAATTTGCTTGTATCTCCTAAACAACACGTGGTAACTCAAAAAGATTTGGTGTGGCGTGCACGTCTAAATGTGTAGCCTCAAAAGAGAACCCACAGGAGAATTTTCTTACGTCAAAATTTGTCAGAAAACCACATTTTAAGGAAATCCCGCATCGTGTTAAATTATCCTGTTTTTCCTAATCAACACGTTGTAACTCGAAAAGCTTTGGTGGTGCGTGTATGTCTAAGCGTGTAGCCTTCAAAGAGAACGCACAGGATAGTTTTCTCTCGAAAGAATATGTAAGAATACCACGTTATAAGGATATACAACGTTGCAGAGTATAGACAAATATGTACTTATTGGAAACACTTTACGAGAAGAAATAACGCATCATGCAAAATTAGCTTGTATCTCCTAAACAACACGTTGCAACTCGAAAAGATTTGTTGTGGCGTGTACGACTAAACGTGTAGCCTCAAAGGAGAACCCACAGGAGGGTTTTCTTTCGTCAAAATTTGTCAGAAAACCACGTTTTAAGGAAATCCTGCATCGTGCGAAATTATCTTGTTTTTCCTAAACAACATGTTGTAACTCGAAAAGCTTTGATGTTGCATATATGTCTAAGGGTGTAGCCTCAAAAGAGAACGTACAGGAGAGTTTTCTCCCGAAAGAATATGTAGGAATACCACGTTATAAGGAAATACAATGTTGCAGAGTAAAGACAAATACATACTTATTGGAAACACTTAAACTTTACAAGAAGAAATAAAACATAGTAAAAAATTAGCTTGTATATCCTAAACAACACGTTATACCTCGAAAGGATTTGGTGTTGCGTGTATGTCTAAGCATGTAGCCTCAAAAGAGAATGCACAGAAGAGTTTTCTCTCGAAAGAATATGTAAGAATACCACGTTATAAGGAAATATATTGCTGCAGAGTAAAGACAAATACGTACGTATTGAAAACACATTGTGAGAAGAAATAACGCATGGTACAAAATTAGCTTGTATCTCCGAAACAACACGTGGTAACTCAAAAAGATTTGGTGTGGCGTGTACATCTAAATGTGTAGCCTCAAAAGAAAACCAACAGGAGAATTTTCTTACGTCAAAATTTGTCAGAAAACCACGTTTTAAGGAAATCCCGCATCGTGCGAAATTATCTTGTTTTTCCTAATCAACACGTTGTAACTTGAAAAGCTTTGGTGGTGCGTGTATGTCTAAGCGTGTAGCCTCCAAAGAGAACGCACAGGATAGTTTTCTCTCGAAAGAATATGTGAGAATACCACGTTATTAGGAAATACAGTGTTGCAGAGTATAGACAAATATGTACTTATTGGAAACACTTTAGGAGAAGAAATAACGCATCATGTAAAATTAGCTTGTATCTCCTAATCAACACGTTGTAACTCGAAAAGTTTGGTGTTGCGTGAATGTCTAAGCGTGTAGCCTCCAAAGAGAACGCACAGGAGAGTTTTCTCTCGAAAGAATATGTAAGAATACCACATTATAAGGAAATACAGTGTTGCAGAATAAAGGCAAATACATACGTATTGGAAACACTTAAACATTACGAGAAGAAATAACGCATCGTAAAAAAATTAGCTTGTATCTCCTAAACAACAAGTTGTAACTCAAAAAGATTTGGTGTGGCGTGTACGTCTAAACGTGTAGCCTCAAAAGAGAACCCACAGAACAATTTTCTTTCTTCAAAATTTGTCAGAAAACCACGTTTTATGGAAATCCCGCATCGTGAGAAATTATCTTGTTCTTCCTAAACAACACGTTGTAACTCGAAAAGCTTTGCTGTTGCTTGTATGTCTAAGCGTGTAGCCTCAAATGAGAATGCCCAGGAGAGTTTTCTCTCGAAAAAATATGTAAGAATACCATGTTATAAGGAAATACAGTGTTGCTGAGTAAAGACAAATACTTACTTATTGGAAAAACTTTACGAGAAGAAATAACGCATCGTACAAAATTAGCTTGTATCTCCTAACCAACACGTTGTAACTTAAAAAGATTTGGTGTGGCATGTACGTCTAAACGTGTAGTCTCAAAAGAGAACCCATAGGAGAATTTTCTTTGGTCAAAATTTGTCAGAAAACCACGTATTAAGGAAATTCCTAATCGTGCGAAATTATCTTGTTTTTCCTAAACAACACGTTGTAACGCGAAAAGCTTTGGTGTTGCGTGTATGTCTAAGCATGTAGCCTCAAAAGAGGACACACAGGAGAGTTTTCACTCGAAAGAAGATATAAGAATACAACGTTATAAGGAAATACAGTGTTGCAGACTAAAGGCAAATACGTACGTATTGGAAACACTTTAGAGAAGAAATAACGCATCGTACAAAATTAGCTTCTAGTTCCTAAACAACACGTTGTAACTTACTTCTCTTAAAGAGTTTCCAATAGGTACATATTTGTCTTTACTCTGCAACACTGTATTTCCTTATAACGGGGTATTCTTACATATTCTTTCGAGAGAAAACTCTCCTGTGCGTTCTCTTTTGAGGCTACAAGCTTAGACATACACGCAACACCAAAGCTTTTCGAGTTACAACGTGTTGTTTAGGAAAAACAAGATAATTTCGCAGGATGCGAGATTTCCTTAAAACGTGGTTTCTGAAAAATTTTGATGAAAGAAAGTTCTCCTGTGGGTTCTCTTTTGAGGCTACACGTTTAAACGTACACCTCACACCAAATCTTTTCGAGTTACAAGGTGTTCTTAGGAGATACAAGCTAATTTTGTATGATGAGTTATTTCTTCTCGTAAAGTCTTTCCAATATGTACTTATTTGTCTTTACTCTGCAAAATTGTATTTCCTTATAACGTGGTATTCTTATATATTCTTTCGAGAGAAAACTCTCCTGTGCCTACTCTTTTGAGGATCCACGCTTACCCATACACGCAACACCAAATCTTTTCGAGTTACAACATGTTGTTTAGGAAAAAGAAGATGATTTCGCACGATGCAGGATTTCCTTAAAACGAGGTTTCTGAAAAATTTTGACGAAAGAAAATTCTCCTGTGGGTTCTCTTTTGAGGCTACACGTTTAGACGTACATGCCACACCAAATCTTTTCGAGTTACAACATGTTGTTTCGGAGATACAAGCATAATTTTGTAAGATGCGTTACTTCTTCTCGTAAAGTGTTTCCAATATGTAAGTACTTGTCTTTACTCTGCAACACTGTATTTCCTTATAACGTGGTATTCTTATATATTCTTTCAAGAGAAAACTATCCTGTGCGTTCCCTTTTTAGGCTACACACTTAGACATACAGGCAACACCAAAGCTTTTCGAGTTACAACGTGTTGTTTATGAAAAACAAGATAATTTCGCACGATGCGTGATTTCCTTAAAACGTAGTTTTCTGAAACATTTTGACGAAAGAAAATTCTTCAGTGGGTTCTCTTTTGAGGCTACACGTTTAGACGTACACGCCACACCAAATTCTTTCGATTTACCACGTGTTGTTTAGGAGATACAAGCTAATTTTGTATGATTCGTTATTTCTTCTCGTAAAGTGTTTCCAATAAGTAAGTATTTGTCTTTACTCTGCAACACTGTATTTCCTTATAACGTTGTATTCTTACATATTCTTTCAAGAGAAAACTCTCCTGTGCGTTCTCTTTAGAGGCCATACGCTTAGAAATACACGCAACGCCAAAGCTTTTCGAGTTACAATGTGTTGTTTAGGAAAAACAAGATAATTTCACAGGATGCGAGATTTCCATAAAACGTGGTTTTCTGAAAAATTTTGACGAAACAAAGTTCTCCTGTGGGTTCTCTTTTGAGACTACACGTGTAGAGGTACGAGTCACACCAAATCTTTTCGAGTTACAACTTGTTGTTTAGGAGATACAAGCTAATTTTTTCGTTGCCTTATTTCTTCTCTTAAAGTGTTTCCAATAGTGTTTGTCTTTACTCTGCAACACAGTATTTCCTTATAACGTGGTATTCTTACATATTCTTTCGAGCGAAAACTCTCCTGTGTGCTCTCTTTTGAGGCTACACGCTTAGACATACACGCAACACCAAAGCTTTTCGAGTTACAACGTGTTGTTTAGGAAAAACAAGATAATTTCGTACGATGCGAGATTTCCTTAAAACTTGGTTTCTGACAAATTTTGATGAAAGAAGATTCTCCTGTGGGTTCTCGTTTGAGGCTACACATTTAGACTTACACGTCACACCAAATCTTTTCCAGTTACAACGTGCTGTTTAGGAGATACAAGCTAATTTTGTATGATGCGTTATTTCTTCTCGTAAAGTGTTTCCAATATGTACTTATTTGTCTTTACTCTGCAAATTTGTATTTCCTTATAACGTGATATACTTACATCTTCTTTCGAGAGAAAATTCTCCTGTGCCTTCTCTTTTGAGGCTACACGCTTACACATACACGCAACACAAAAGCTTTTCGAGTTACAACGTTTTGTTTAGGAAAAACAAGATAATTTCGTACGATGTGAGATTTCCTTAAAACGTGGTTTCTGACAAATTTTGATGAAAGAAGATTCTCCTGTCGGTTCTCGTTTGAGGCTACACTTTTAGACTTACAGGTCACACTAAATCTTTTCGAGTTACAACGTGTTGTTTAGGAGATACAAGCTAATTTTGTACGATGCGTTATTTCTTCTCGTAAAGTGTTTCCAATATGTACTTATTTGTCTTTACTCTGCAAAACTGTATTTCCTTATAACGTTATATTCTTACATATTCTTTCGAGAGAAAATTCTCCTGTGCCTTCTCTTTTGAGGCTACTCGTTTACACAGACACGCAACACCAAAGCTTTTCGAGTTACAACATGTTGTTTAGGAAAAAGAAGATGATTTCGCACCATGCGGCATTTCCTTAAAACGAGGTGTTCTGAAAAATTTTGAAGTAAGAAAATTCTCCTGTGGGTTCTCTTTTGAGGCTACACATTTAGACGTACATGCCACACCAAATCCTTTCGAGTTACCACGTGTTGTTTAGGAGATACAAGCTAATTTTGTATGATGCGTTATTTCTTCTCGTAAAGTGTTTCCAATATGTACGTATTTGTCTTTACTCTGCAACACTGTATTTCCTTATAACGTTGTATTCTTACATGTTCTTTCGAGAGAAAACTCTCCTGTGCATTCTCTTTAGAGGCTACATGCTCAGACATACACGCAACACCAAAGCTTTTCGAGTTACAACGTGTTGTTTAGGAAAAACAAGATAATTTTGCACGATGCGGGATTTCCTTAAACGTGGTTTTCTGACAAATTTTGAAGAAAGAAAGTTCTCCTGTGGGTTCTCTTTTGAGGCTAAACGTGTAAACATACGAGCCACACGAAATATTTTTGAGTTACAACGTGTTGTTTAGGAGATACAAGCAAATATTGTACAATGCGTTATTTCTTCTCATATAGTGTTTCCAATACGTACTTATTTGTCTTTACTCTGCAACACTGTATTTCCTTATAACGTGGTATTCTTACATATTCTTTCGAGGGAAAACAATCCTGTGCATTCTCTTTTGAGGTTACACGCTTAGACAAACACGCAACGCCAAAGTTTTGGAGTTACAACGTGTTGTTTTGGAAAAACAAGATAATTTCGCACGATACGAGATTTCCATTAAACGTGGTTTTCTGAAAATTTTTGACGAAACAAAGTTCTCCTGTGGGTTCTCTATTGAGGCTGCACGTGTAGAGGTACGAGCCACACCAAATCTTTTTGAGTTACTACGTGTTGTTTAGGAGATACAAGCTAATTTTCTAGGATGCGATATTTCTTCTCTTAAAGTGTTTCCAATACGTACGTAGTTGTCTTTACTCTGCAACACTGTATTTCCTTATAACGTGGTATTCTTACATATTCTTTCGAGAGAAAACTCTCCTGTGCGTTCTCCTTTGAGGCTACACGCGTAGACATCCACGCAACACCAAAGCTTTTCGAGTTACAACGTGTTGTTTAGGAAAAACACGATAATTTCGCACGATGCGAGACTTCCTTAAAACGTGGTTTCTGACAAATTTTGATGAAAGAAAATTCTCCTGTGGGTTCTCGTTTGAGGCTACACTTTTAGACGTACACGTCACAACAAATCTTTTTGAGTTACAACGTGTTGTTTAGGAGATACAAGATAATTTTGTAAGATGCGTTATTTCTTCTCGTAAAGTGTTTCCAATATGTACTTATTGGTCTTTACTCTGCAAAATTGTATTTCCTTATAATGTGGTATTCTTACATATTCTTTCGAGAGAATACTCTCCAGTGCCTTCTCTTTTGAGGTTCCACGCTTACACATACATGCAACACCATAGCTTTTCGAGTTACAACATGTTGTTTAGGAAAAAGAAGATGATTTCGCACGATGCGGGATTTCCTTAAAACGTGGTTTTCTGAAAAATTTTGAATAAAGAAAATTCTCCTGTGGGTTCTCTTTTGAGGCTACACGTTTAGACGTACATGCCACACCAAATCCTTTCGAGTTACCACGTGTTGTTTAGGAGATACAAGCTAATTTTGTACGATGCATATTTCTTCTCGTAAAGTGTTTCCAATACGTACTTATTTGTCTTTAATCTGCAACACTGTATTTCCTTATAACATAGTATTCTTACATATTATTTCGAGGGAAAACTCTCCTGTGCGTTCTCTTTTGAGGGGACACGCTTAGACAAACACGCAACGCCAAAGCTTTTCGAGTTACAATGTGTTGTTTAGGAAAAACAAGATAATTTAGCACGATGCGAGATTTCCATAAAATGTGGTTTTCTGAAAAATTTTGACGAAAGAAAGTTCTCCTGTGGGTTCTCTTATGTAGCTACTCGTGTAGAGGTACGAGCCACACCAAATCTTTTCGAATTACTACGTGTTGTTTAGGAGATATAAGCTAATTTTTTACGATGCGTTAATTCTTCTCGTAAAGTGTTTCCAATAAGTACATATTTGTCTTTACACTGCAACATTATATTTCCTTATAACGTGGTATTCTTACATATTCCTTAGAGGGAAAACTATCCTGTGCGTTCCCTTTTGAGGCTACACACTTAGACATACAGGCAACACCAAAGCTTTTCGAGTTACAACGTGTTGTTTATGGAAAACAAGATAATTTTGCACGATGCGGGATTTCCTTAAAACGTGGTTTTCTGACAAATTTTGACGAAAGAAAATTCTCCTGTGGCTTCTCTTTTGAGGCTACACGTTTAGACGTGCACGCCACACCAAATCCTTTCGAGTAACCACGTGTTGTTTAAGAGATACAAGCTAATTTTGTATGATGCGTTATTTCTTTTCGTAAAGTGGTTCCAATACGTATGTATTTGTCTTTACTCTGCAACAGTGTATTTCCTTATAACGTTGTATTCTTACATGTTCTTTCGAGAGAAAACTCTCCTGTGCATTCTCTTTAGAGGCTACATGCTCAGACATACACGCAACACCAAAGCTTTTCGAGTTACAACGTGTTGTTTAGGAAAAACAAGATAATTTTGCACGATGCGGGATTTCCTTAAAACATGGTTTTCTGAAAAATTTTGACGAAAGAAAGTTCTCCTGTGGGTTCTCTTTTGAGGCTACACGTGTAGCCGTACGAGCCACACCAAATAATTTTGAGATACAACGTGTTCTTTATGAGATACAAGCAAATATTGTACGATGCGCTATTTCTTCTCATAAAGTGTTTCCAATACATACATATTTGTCTATACTCTGCAACACTGTATTTCCTTATAACATGGTATTCTTACATATTCTTTCAAGGGATAATTCTCCTGTGCATTCTCTTTTGAGGCTACACGATTAGACAAACACGCAACACCAAAGCTTTTCTAGTTACAACATGTTGTTTAGGAAAAAGAAGATGATTTCGCACGATGCGGGATTTCCTAAAAACCTGGTTTTCTGAAAAATTTTGACGAAAGAAAATTCTCCTGTGGGTTCTCTTTTGAGGCTACATATTCAGACGTACACGTCACACCAAATCTTTTCGAGTTACAACGTGTTGTTTAGGACATACAAGCTAATTTTTTTATAATGCGTTAATTCTCGTAAAGTGTTTCCAATACGTACGTATTTGTCTTTACTCTGCAACACTGTATTTCCTTATAACGTGGTATTCTTACATATTCTTTCGAGAGAAAACTATTCTGTGCATTCCCTTTTGAGGCTAAACACTTAGACATACAGGCAACACCAAAGCTTTTTGAGTTACAACGTGTTGTTTATAAAAAACAAGATAATTTCGCACGATGCCTGATTTCCTTAAAACATGGTCTTCTGACAAAATTTGATGAACGAAAATTATTCTGTTGGTTCTCTTTTGAAGCTTCACGTTTAGACGTGCACGCCACACCTAATCCTTTCGAGTTGCCACGTGTTGTTTAGGAGATACAAGCTAATTTTGTAAGATGCTTTATTTCTTCTCCTAAAGTGTTTCCAATATGTACGTATTTGTCTTTACTCTGCAACACTGTATTTCCTTATAATGTGGTATTCTTATACATTCTTTCGAGTGAAAACTATCCTGTGCCTTCCCTTTTGAGGCTACACACTTAGACATACAGGCAACACCAAAGCTTTTCAAGTTACAACGTGTTGTTTATGAAAAACAAGATAATTTCGCACGATGCGGGATTTCCTTAAAACTTGGTGTTCTGACAAATTTTGACTAAAGAAAATTCTCCTGTGGGTTCTCTTATGAGGCTACACGTTTAGACGTGCACGCCACACCAAATCCTTTTGAATTACCACGTGTTGTTTAGGAGATAAAAGCTAATTTTCTACGATGCGTTATTTCTTCTTGTAAAGAGTTTCCAATATGTACATATTTGTCTTTACTCTGCAACACTGTATTTCCTTCTAACATTGTATTCTTACATGTTCTTTCGAGAGAAAACTCTCCTGTGCATTCTCTTTAGAAGCTACACGCTTAGATATACACGCAACACCAAAGCTTTGCGAGTTACAACGTGTTGTTTAGGAAAAACAAGATAATTTTGCACGATGTGGGATATCATTAAAACGTGGTTTTCTGACAAATTTTGACTAAAGAAAGTTCTCCTGTGCATTGTCTTTTGAGGCTACAGGTTTAGACGTACACGACACACCAAATCTTTTCGAGTTACAACTTGTTGTTTAGGAGATACAAGCAATTATTTTCGATGCGTTATTTCTTCTTGTAAAGTGTGTCGAATACGTAATTAATTGTCTTTACTCTGCAACACTGTATTTCCTTATAACGTGGTATTCTTACATATTCTTTCGAGGGAAAACTCTCCTGTGCGTTCTCTTTTGGGCTACACGCTTAGACATACACGCAACGCCAAAGCTTTTCTAGTTACAACATGTTGTTTAGGAAAAACAAGATAATTTCGCACGATGCGAGATTTCCATAAAACGTGGTTTTCTGAAAAATTTTGAGGAAAGAAAGTTCTCCTGTGGATTCTCTTTTGAGGCTACATGTTTAGACGTACACGTCACACCAAATCTTTTCGAGTTACAACGTGTTGTTTAGGAGATACAAGCTAATTTTTTACGATGCGTTATTTTTTCTCATAAAGTGTTTCCAATAAGTACTTATTTGTCTTTACTCTCCAAAATTGTATTTCCTTATAACGTGGTATTCTTGCATATTCTTTCGAGAGAAAACTCTCCTGTGCCTTCTCTTTTGAGGCTCCACACTTACACATACACGCAACACCAAAGCTTTTCGAGTTACAACATGTTGTTTAGGAAAAAGAAGATGATTTCGCATGATGCGGTATTTCCTTAAAACGTGGTTTTCTGAAAAATTTTGACAAAAGAAAATTCTCCTGTGGGTTCTCTTTTGAGGCTACACGTTTAGACGTACATGCCACACCAAATCTTGTTGAGTTACAACGTGTTGTTTAGGAGATACAAGCTAATTTTTTACGATGTGTTTATTTTTCTCGTAAAGTGTTTCCAACACATACGTATTTGTCTTTACTCTGCAACATTGTATATCCTTATAACGTGGTATTCTTACATATTCTTTTGATAGAAAACTATCCTGTGCGTTCCCTTTTGAGGCTACACACTTAGACATACAGGCAACATCAAAGCTTTTCGAGTTACAACGTGTTGTTTATGAAAAACAAGATAATTTCGCGCGATGCGGGATTTCCTTAAAACGTGGTGTTCTGACAAATTTTGACGAAAGAAAATTCTCCTGTGGGTACTCTTTTGACGCTACACGTTTAGAGGTACACGCCACAGCAAATCCTATCGAGTTACTACGTGTTGTTTAGGAGATACAAGCTAATTTTGTACGATGCTTTATTTCTTCTCGTAAAGTGTTTCCAAACTTACGTATTTGTCTTTACTCTGCAACACTGTATTTCCTTATAATGTTGAATTCTTACATGTTCTTGCGAGAGAAAACTTTCCTGTGCATTCTCTTTAGAGGCTACATGCTCACACATACACGCAACACCAAAGCTTTTCGAGTTACAACGTGTTGTTTAGGAAAAACAAGATAATTTTGCACGATGCAGATATCCTTAAAATGTGGTTTTCTGACAAATTTTGACGAAAGAAAGTTCTCCTGTTCATTGTCTTTTGAGGCTACAGGTTTAGGCATACATGCCACACCAAATCTTTTTGAGTTACAACCTGTTGTTTAGGAGATACAAGCAAATTTTTTACAATGCGTTATTTCTTCTTGTAAAGTGTTTCCAATACATAAGTATTTGTCTTTACTCTACAACACTGTATTTCCTTATAACGTGGTATTCTTACATATTCTTTCAAGAGAAAACTCTCCTGTGAGTTCTCTTTTGATGCTACACGCTTAGACATACACGCAACACCAAAGCTTTTCGAGTTACAACGTGTTGTTTAGGAGATACAAGTTAATTTTGTACGATGCGTTATTCCTTCCCATAAAGTGTTTCCAATATGTACTTAATTGTCTTTACTCTGCAACACTGTGTTTCCTTATAACGTGGTATTCTTACATATTCTTTCGAGGGAAAACTCTCCTGTGCATTCTCTTTTGGGCTACACGCTTAGACATACACGCAACGCCAAAGCTTTTCGAGTTACAACGTGTTGTTTAGGAAAAACAAGATAATTTCGCACGATGCGAGATTTCCATAAAACGTGGTTTTCTGAAAAAAATTTGACGAAAGAAAGTTCTCCTGTGGGTTCTCTTTTGAGGCTACACGTTGAGACAAACATGTCACACCAAATCTTTTCAAGTTACAATGTGTTGTTTAGGAGATACAAGCTAATTTTGTATGATGCGTTATTTCTTCTCATAAAGTGTTTCCAATAAGTACTTATTTGTCTTTACTCTGCAAAATTGTATTTCCTTATAACGTGGTATTCTTGCATATTCTTTCGAGAGAAAACTCTCCTGTGCTTTCTCTTTTGAGGCTCCACACTTACACATACACGCAACACCAAAGCTTTTCAAGTTACAACATGTTGTTTAGGAAAAAGAAGATGATTTCGCATGATGCGAGATTTCCTTAAAACGTCGTTTTCTGAAAAATTTTGACAAAAGAAAATTCTCCTGTGGGTTCTCTTTTGAGGCTACACATTTAGACGTACATGCCACACCAAATCTTGTCGAGTTACAACTTGTTGTTTAGGAGATACAAGCTAATTTTTTACGATGTGTTTATTCTTCTCGTAAAGTGTTTCCAACACATACGTATTTGTCTTTACTCTGCAACATTGTATATCCTTATAACGTGGTATTCTTACATAATCTTTCAAGAGAAAACTATCCTGTGCGTTCCCTTTTGAGGCTACACACTTAGACATACAGGCAACATCAAAGCTTTTCGAGTTACAACATGTTGTTTAGGAAAAAGAAGATGATTTCGCACGATGCGGGATTTCCTTGATGTGTGGTTTTCTGAAAAATTTTGACGAAAGAAAATTCTCCTGTGGGTTCTCTTTTGAGGCTACACGTTTAGACGAACATGCCACACCAAATCTTTTCGAGTTACAACGTGTTGTTTCGGAGATACAAGCTAATTTTGTAGGATGTGTTAATTATTCTCATAAAGTGTTTCCAAGACTTACATATTTGTCTTTACTCTGCAACACTGTATTTCCTTATAACGTGGTATTCTTACATATTCTTTCGAGAGAAAACTATCCCGTGCTTTCACTTTTGCGGCTACACACTTAGACAAAGAGGCAACACCAAACCTTTTCGAGTTACAACGTGTTGTTTATGAAAAACAAGATAATTTCGCACGATGCAGGATTTCCTTAAAACGTAGTTTTCTGAAAAATTTGACGAAAGAAAATTCTTCAGTGGGTTTTCTTTTGAGGCTACATGTTTAGACGTACACGCCACACCAATTCCTTTCGAGTTACCACGTGTTGTTTAGGAGATACAAGCTAATTTTGTATGATGCGTTATTTCTTCTCGTAAAGTGTTTCCAATATGTACGTATTTGTCTTTACTCTGCAACACTTTATTTCCTTATAACGTGGTATTCTTACATATTCTTTGGAGAGAAAACTCTACTGTGCGTTCTCTTTAGAGGCTACACACTTAGACATACACGCAACACCAAAGCTTTTCGAGTTACAATGTGCTGTTTAGGAAAAACAAGATAATTTCGCACGATGTGAGATTTCCATAAAACCTGATTGTCTGAAAAATGTTGACGAAAGAAAGTTCTCCTGTGGATTTTCTTTTGAGGCTACACATGTAGAGGTACGAGCCACACCAAATCTTTTCGAGTAACAACGTGTTGTTTAGGAGATACAAGCTAATTTTGTACGATGCATTATTTCTTCTCTTAAAGTGTTTCCAATACTATTTGTCTTTACTCTGCAACACTGTATTTCCTTATAACGTGGTATTTTTACATATTCTTTCGAGAGAAAACTCTCCTGTGAGTTCTCTTTTGAGGCTACACGCTTAGACATACACGCAACACCAAAGGTTTTTGAGTTACAACGTGTTGTTTAGGAAAAACAAGATAATTTCGCACGATGCGAGATTTCCTTAAAACGTGGTTTCTGACAAATTTTGATGAAAGAAAATTCTCCTGTGGGTTCTCTTTTGAGGCTACACTTTTAGACGTACACGTCACACCAAATCTTTTCAAGTTACAACGTGTTGTTTAGGAGATACAAGGTAATTTTGAACGATGCGTTATTTCTTCTCTTAAAGTGTTTCCAATATGTATTTATTTGTCTTTACTCTGCAAAATTGTATTTCCTTATAACGTGGTATTCTTACATACTCTTTCGAGAGAAAACTCTCCTTTGCCTTCTCTTTTGAGGCTCCACGCTTACACATACACGCAACACCAAAGCTTTTCGAGTTACAACATGTTGTTTAGGAAAAAGAAGATGATTTCGCACGATGCCGGATTTCCTTAAAACGTGATTTTCTGAAAATTTTTGAAGAAATGAAATTCTCCTGTAGGTTCTCTTTTGAGGCTACACGTTTAGACGTACATGCCACACCAAATCTTTTCGAGTTACAAGGTGTTGTTTAGAAGATTCAAGCTAATCTTTTACGATGCGTTAATTCTTCTCGTGAAGTGTTTCCAATACGTACGTATTTGTCTTTACTCTGCAACATTGTATTTCCTTATAACGTGGTATTCTTACATATTCTTTCTAGAGAAAACTATCCTGTGCGTTCTCTTTTGAGGTTACACACTTAGACATACACGCAACACCAAAGATTTTTGAGTTATAACGTGTTATTTAGGAAAAACAAGATAATTTCGCACGATGCGATATATCCTTAAAACGTGGTTACTGTCAAATATTGATGAAAGAAAATTCTCTTGTGGGTTCCCTTTTGAGGCTACACGCTTAGACGTACACGTCACACCAAATCTTTTCGAGTTACAACGTGTTGTTTAGGAGATACAAGCTAATTTTTTACGATGCGTTATTTCTTCTTGTAAAGTGTTTCCAATATGTACTTATTTGTCTTTACTCTGCAAAATTGTATTTCCTTATAACGTGGTATTCTTACATATTCTTTCAAGAGAAAACTCTCCTGTGCCTTCTCTTTTGAGGCTCCACGCTTACACATACACGCAACACCAAAGCTTTTCGAGTTACAACATGTTGCTTAGGAAAAAGAAGATGATTTCGCACGATGCGGGATTTCCTTAAAACGTGGTTTTCTGAAAAATTTTGAAGAAAGAAAATTCTCCTGTGGGTTCTCTTTTGAGGCTACACATTTAGACGTACACGGAACACCAAATCTTTTCGAGTTACAACATGTTGTTTCGGAGATACAAGCTAATTTTGTAAGATGTGTTACTTCTGCTCGTAAAGTTTCCCAATACGTACTAATTTGTCTTTACTCTGCAACACTGTATTTCCTTATAACATGGTATTCTTACATATTCTTTTGAGGGAAACGTCTCCTGTGCGTTCTCTTTTGGGCTACATGCTTAGACATACACACAACACCAAAGCTTTTCGAGTTACAACGTGTTGTTTATGAAAAAGAAGATAATTTCACACGATGCGGGATTTCCTTAAAACGTGGTTTTCTGACAAATTTTGACGAAAGAAAATTCTCCTGTGGGTTCTCTTTTGAGGCTTCACGTTTAGAAGTGCATGCCACACCAAATCCTTTCGAGTTACCACGTGTTGTTTAGGAGATACAAGCTAATTTTTTACGATGCGTTATTTCTTCTCGTAAAGTGTTTCCAATAAGTAAGTATTTGCCTTTACTCTGAAACACTGTATTTCCTTATAACGTGGTATTCTTACATGTTCTTTGGAGAGAAAAATCTCCTGTGCGTTCTCTTAAGTGGCTACACGCATAGACATACACGCAACACCAAAGCTTTTCGAGTTACAACGTGTGGTTTAGGAAAAACAAGATAATTTCGCACGATGCGGGATATCCTTAAAACATGGTTTTCTGACAAATTTGACGAAAGAAAATTCTCTTGTGGGTTCTCTTTTGAGGGTACACGTTTAGACGTACAAGCCACACCAAATCCTTTCGAGTTATAACGTGTTGTTTAGGAGATACAAGCTAATTTTGTACTATGTGTTATTTCTACTCGTTAAGTTTAAGTGTTTCCAATAAGTATGTATTTGTCTTTACTCTGCAACACTGTATTTCCTTATAACGTGGTATTCCTACATATTCTTTCGGGAGAAAACTCTCCTGTGCGTTCTCTTTTGAGGCTACACGCTTAGACATACACGCAACACCAATGCTTTTCGAGTTACAACATGTTGTTTAGGAAAAACAAGATAATTTCGCACGATGCGGGATTTCCTTAAAACGTGGTTTTTGACAAATTTTGACAAAAGAAAACTCTCCTGTGGGTTCTCTTTTGAGGCTACACGTTTAGACGTACACGCCACACCAAATCTTTTCGAGTTACAGCGTGTTGTTTAGGAGATACAAGCTAATTTTGCATGATGCGTTATTTCTTCTTGTAAAGTGTTTCCAATAAGTACGTATTTGTCTTTACTCTGCAACACTGTATTTCCTTATCACGTGGTATTCTTACATATTCTTTCGAGAGAAAACTATCCTGTGCGTTCTCTTTGGAAGCTACACGCTTAGACATACACGCAACACCAAAGCTTTTCGAGTTACAACGTGTTGATTAGGAAAAACAAGATAATTTCGCCCAATGCGGGATTTCCTTAAAACGTGGTTTTCTGACAAATTTTGACGTAAGAAAATTCTCCTGTGGGTTCTCTTTTGAGGCTACATGTTCAGACGTACACGCCACACCAAATCTTTTTGAGTTACCACGTGTTGTTTTGGAGATACAAGCTAATTTTGTACCATGTGCTATTTCTTCTCATAATGTGTTTCCAATAAGTACGTATACGTCTTTACTCTGCAGCAATATGTTTCCTTATAACGTGGTATTCTTACATATTCTTTCGAGAGAAAACTCTCCTGTGCATTCTCTTTTGAGGCTGCACACTTAGACATACACCCTACACCAAAGCTTTTCGCGTTAAAACGTGTTGTTTAGGAAGAACAAGATAATTTTTCACGATGCGGGATTTCCTTAAAACGTGGTTTTCTGAAAAATTTTGATGAAAGAAAATTCTCCTGTGGGTTCTCTTTTGAGGCTACACGTTTAGACGTACACGCCACACCAAATCTTTTCGAGTTACAACGTGTTGTTTCGGAGATACAAGCTAATTTTGTACGATGCTTTATTTCATCTGGTAAAGTTTATGGGTTTCCAATACATACGTATTTGTCTTTATTCTGCAACATTGTATTTCCTTATAACGTGGTATCCTTACAAATTCTATCGAGAAAAAACTCTCCTGTGCGTTCTCTTTTGAGGCTACACGCTTAGACATACACGCAACACCAAAGCTTTTCGAGTTACAACGTGTTGTTTAGGAAAAACAAGATAATTTCGCACGATGCGGGATTTCCGTAAAACGTGGTTTTCTGAAAAGTTTTGACGAAAGAAAATTCTCCTGTGGGTTCTCTTTTGATGCTACACGTTTAGACGTACACGCCACACCAAATCTTTTCGAGTTACAACTTGTTGTTTAGGAGATACAAGCTAATTTTGTACGTTGCGTTATTTCTTCTGGTAAAGTGTTTCCAATACATACGTATTTGCCTTTACTCTGCAACACTGTATTTCCTTATAAAGTGGTATTCTTACATACTCTTTTGAGAGAAAACTCTCCTATGCGTTCTCTTTTGAGGCTACACGCTTAGACACAGACGCAACACCAAAGCTTTTCGAGTTACAACGTGTTGTTTAGGAAAAAGAAGATAATTGCGCACGATGCGGGATTTCCTTAAAACGTAGTTTTCTGAAAAATTTTGACGAAAGAAAATTCTCCTGTGGGTTCTCTTTTGAAGCTACACGTTTAGACGTACAGGCCACACCAAATCTTTGTAAGTTACAACGTGTTGTTTAGGAGATACAAGCTAATTTTGTACTATGCTTTCTTTCTTCTCGTAAAGTTTTTCCAATACGTATTTGTCTTTACTCTACAACACTGTGTTTCATAATAACGTGGTATTCTTACATATTCTTTCGAGACAAAACTCTCCTTTGCATTCTCTTTTGAGGCTACACGCTTAGACATACATGCAACAACAAAGCTTTTCGAGTTACAAACGTGTTGTTTCCGAAAAAAAAAGATAATTTCCCACGATGCGGGATTTCCATAAAACGTGGTTTTCTGACAAATTTTGACGAAAGAAAATTCTCCTGTGGGTTCTCTTTTGAGGCTACACGTTTAGTTGTACACACCACACCAAATCTTTTTGAGATACAACGTGTTGTTTAGGAGATACAAGCTAATTTTTTTAGATGCGTTATTTCTTCTCGTAAAGTTTAAGTGTTTCCAATACGTATGTATTTGCCTTTACTCTGCAACACTGTATTTCTTTATAACGTGGTATTCTTACATATTCTTTCGAGAGAAAACTCTCCTGTGCGTTCTCTTTGGAGGCTACACGCTTAGACATACATGCAACACCAAAGCTTTTCGAGTTACAACGTGTTGTTTAGGAAAAACAAGATAATTTCGCATGATGCGCGATTTCCTTAAAACTTGGTTTTCTGACAAATTTTGACAAAAGATAATTCTCCCGTGGGTTCTCTTTTGAGGGTACACATTTAGACGTACAAGCCACACCAAATCCTTTCGAGTTATAACGTGTTGTTTAGGAAATACAAGCTAATTTTGTACTATGTGTTATTTCTACTCGTTAAGTTTAAGTGTTTCCAATAAGTATGTATTTGTCTTTACTCTGCAACACTGTATTTCCTTATAACGTGGTATTCCTACATATTCTTTCGGGAGAAAACTCTCCTGTGCGTTCTCTTTTGAGGCTACACGCTTAGACATACACGCAACACCAATGCTTTTCGAGTTACAACATGTTGTTTAGGAAATCAAGATAATTTCGCACGATGCGGGATTTCCTTAAAACGTGGTTTTTGACAAATTTTGACAAAAGAAAACTCTCCTGTGGGTTCTCTTTTGAGGCTACACGTTTAGACCTACACGCCACACCAAAGCTTTTCGAGTTACAGCGTGTTGTTTAGGAGATACAAGCTAATTTTACATGATGCGTTATTTCTTCTCGTAAAGTGTTTCCCATAAGTACGTATTTGTCTTTACTCTGCAACACTTTATTTCCTTATAACATGGTTTTCTTACATATTCTTTTGAGAGAAAACTATCCTGTGCGTTCTCTTTGGAGGCTACACGCTTAGACATACACGCAACACCAAAGCTTTTCGAGTTACAACGTGTTGATTAGGAAAAACAAGATAATTACGCATGATGCGGGATTTCCTTAAAACGTGGTTTTCTGACAAATTTTGACGTTAGAAAATTCTCCTGTGGGTTCTCTTCTGAGGCTACACTTTCAGACGTACATGCCACACCAAATCTTTTTGAGTTACCACGTGTTGTTTCGGAGATACAAGCTAATTTTGTACCATGCGTTATTTCTTCTCATAATGTGTTTCCATTAAGTACGTATATGTCTTTACTCTGCAGCAATATATTTCCTTATAACGTGGCATTCTTACATATTCTTTCGAGAGAAAACTCTCCTGTGCATTCTCTTTTGAGGCTGCATGCTTAGACATACACGCAACACCAAAGCTTTTCTAGTTACAATGTGTTGTTTAGGAAAAACAAGATAATTTCGCACGATGCGGGATTTCCTTAAAACGTGGTTTTCTGACAAATTTTGACCAAAGAAAACTCTCCTGTGGGTTCTCTTTTGAGGCTAAACTTTTAGACGAACACGCCACACCAAATCTTTTTGAGTTACAACGTGTTGTTTAGAACATACAAGCTAATTTTGCAAGATGCGTTATTTCTCTCATAAAGTGCTTCCAATACGTACGTATTTGTCTTTACTCTGTCACACTGTATTTCCTTATAACGTGGTATTCTTACATATTCTTTCGAGAAAAAACTCTCCTGTGCGTTCTCTTTTGGGGCTACACGCTTAGACATACACCAAACACCAAAGCTTTTCGAGTTACAACGTGTTGTTTAGGAAAAACAAGATAATTGCGCACGATGCGGGATTTCCTTAAAACGTGGTTTTCTGGAAAATTTTGACGAAAGAAAATTGTCCTGTGGGTTCTCTTTTGAGGCTACACGTTTAGATATACAGGCCACACCAAATCTTTTTAAGTTACAACGTGTTGTTTAGGAGATACAAGCTAATTTTTTAAGATGCGTTATTTCTTCTCCTAAAGTTTTTCCAATACGTATTTGTCTTTACTCTACAACACTGTGTTTCATAATAACGTGGTATTCTTACATATTCTTTCGAGAAAAAACTCTCCTTTGCATTCTCTTTTGAGGCTACACGCTTAGACATACACGCAACAACAAAGCTTTTTGAGTTACAACGTGTTGTTTCGAAAAAACTTGATAATTTCGCACGATGCGGGATTTCCATAAAACGTGGTTTTCTGACAAATTTTGAAGAAAGAAAATTCTCCTGTGGGTTCTCTTTTGAGGCTACACATTTAGACTTACACGCCACACCAAATCCTTTCGAGTTACAACGTGTTGGTTAGGAGATACAAGCTAATTTTTTAAGATGCGTTATTTCTTCTCGTAAAGGTTAAATGTTTCCAATATGTATGTATTTGCCTTTACTCTGCAACACTGTATTTCCTTATAACGTGGTAATCTTGCATATTCTTTCGAGAGAAAAACTCTCCTGTGCGTTCTCTTTAGAGGCTACATGCTTAGACATACACGCAACACCAAAGCTTTTCGAAATACAACCTGTTTTAAGTAAATCCCGCATTGTGCGAAATTATCTTGTTTTTCCTACACAACACATTGTAACTCGAAAAGCTTTGGTGTTGCGTGTATGTCTAAACGTGTGGCCTCAAAAGAGAACGCACAGGAGAGTTTTCTCTCGAAAGAATATATAAGAATACCACATTATAAGGAAATACAGTGTTGCAGAGTAAAGACAATTACGTATGTATTGGAAACACTTTACGAGAAGAAATAACGCATCGTACAAAATTAGCTTGTATCTCCTAAACAACACGATGTAACTCGAAAAGATTTGGTGTGGCGTGTACGTCTAAACGTGCAGCCTCAAAAGAGAACTCACAGGAGAATTTTCTTTCGTCAAAATTTGTCAGAAAACCACGTTTTATGGAAATCCCGCATCGTGGAAATTATCTTGTTTTTCCTAAACAACACATTGTAACTCGAAAAGCTTTGGTGCTGCGTGTATGTCTAAGCGTGTAGCCTCAAAAGAGAACACACAAGAGAGTTTTCTCTCGAAAGAATATGTAAGAATACCACGTTATAAGGAAATACAGTGTTGCAGAGTAAAGACAAATAAGTACGTATTGGACACACTTTACGAGAAGAAATAACGCATCTTAAAAAATTAGCTTGTATCTCCTAAACAACACGTTGAAACTCAAAAAGATTTGGTGTGGCGTGTACATCTAAATGTGTAGCCTCAAAAGAGAACCCACAGGAGAATTTTCTTTCGTCAAAATTTGTCAGAAAACCAAGTTTTTAGGAAATCCCGCATCTTGCAAAATTATCTTGTTCTTCCTAAACAACACGGTGTAACTCGAAAAGCTTTGGTGTTGCGTATATGTCTAAGCGTGTAGCCTCAAATGAGAACGCACAGGAGAGTTTTCTCTTGAAAGAATATGTAAGAATACCACATTATAAGGAAATACAGTGTTGCAGAATAAAGACATATACTTACTTATTGGAAACATTTTAGGAGAAGAAATAACGCATCGTACAAAATTAGCTTGTATCTCCTAAAGAACACGTCTAAACGTGTAGCCTCAAAAGAGAACCCATAGAGGAATTTTCCTTGGTCAAAATTTGTCAGAAAACCACTTACTAAGGAAATCCCGCATCGTGCGTAATTATCTTGTTTTTCCTAAACAACACGTTGTAACTTGAAAAGCTTTGGTGTTGCGTGTATGTCTAAGTGCGTAGCATCAAAGGGGAACGCACAGGAGAGTTTTCTCTCGAAAGAATATGTAAGAATACCACGTTATAAGGAAATACAGTGAAACAGAATATAGACAAATACGTACTTATTGGAAACACTTTACGAGAAGAAATAAAGCATCATGCAAAATTAGCTTGTATCTCCTAAAGAACACGTTGTAACTGGAAAAGATTTGGTGTGGTGTGTACGTCTAAACGTGTAGCCTCAAAAGAGAACCCACAGGAGACTTTTCTTTGGTCAAAATTTGTCAAAAACCACTTTTTACGGAAATCCCGCACCGTGCGAAAATATCTTGTTTTTCCTAAACAACACTTTGTAACTCGAAAGGATTTGGTGTTGCGTGTATTTCTAATCGTGTAGCCTCAAAAGAGAATGCACAGGAGAGTTTTCTCCCGAAAGAATATGTAGGAATACCACGTTTTAAGGAAATACAGTGGTGCAGAGTAAAGACAAATACATACTTATTGGAAACACTTAAACTTTACGAGATGAAATAACACATAGTACAAAATTAGCTTGTATCTCCTAAACAACACGTTATAACTTGAAAGGATTTGTTGTGGCGTGTACGTCTAAACGTGTACCCTCAAAAGAGAACCCACAGGAGAATTTTATCCTGTGTGTTCTCTTTTGAGGCTACACGCTTAGACATACACGCAACACCAAAGCTTTTCGAGTTACAACGTGTTGTTTAGGAAAAACAAGATAATTTCGCACGATGCGAGATTTCCTTAAAACCTGGTTTCTGACAAATTTTGATGAAATAAAATTCTCCTGTGGTTTCTCTTTTGAGGCTACACTTTTAGACGTACACGCCACACCAAATCTTTTCGAGTTACAACGTGTTGTTTAGGAGATACAAGCTAATTTTGTACGATGCGTTATTTCTTCTTGTAAGTGTTTCCAATATGTACTTATTTGTCTTTACTCTGCAAAATTGTATTTCCTTATAACGTGGTATTCTTATATAATCTTTCGAGAGAAAACTCTCCTGTGCCTTCTCTTTTGAGGCTTCATGCTTACACATACACGCAACACCAAAGCTTTTCGAGTTACAACATGTTGCTTAGGAAAAAGAAGATGATTTCGCACGATGCAGGATTTCCTTAAAACGTGGTTTTCTGAAAAATTTTGACGAAAGAAAATTCTCCTGTGGGTTCTCTTTTGAGGCTACACGTTTAGACGTACACGGCACACCAAATCTTTTCGAGTTACCACGTGTTGTTTCGGAGATACAAGCTAATTTTGTAAGATGTGTTACTTCTGCTCGTAAAGTTTTCCAATAAGTACTTATTTGTCTTAACTCTACAACAGTGTATTTCCTTATAACGTTGTATTCTTACATATTCTTTCGAGAGAAAACTCTCCTGTGCGTTCTCTTTAGAGGCTACACGCTTAGACATACACGCAACGCCAAAGCTTTTCGAGTTACAATGTGTCGTTTAGGAAATACAAGATAATTTTGCACGATGCGAGATTTCCATAAAACGTGGTTGTCTGAAAATTTTTGACGAAAGAAAGTTATCCTGTGGGTTCTCTTTTGAGGCTACACGTGTAGAGGTACGAGCCACAACAAATCTTTTCGAGTTACAACGTGTTGTTTAGGAGATACAAGCTAATTTTGTACGATGTGTTATTTCTTCTCTTAAAGTGTTTCCAATACGTACGTAGTTGTCTTTACTCTGCAACACTTTATTTCCTTATAACATGGTATTCTTACATATTCTTTCGAGAGAAAACTCTCCTGTGCGTTCTCTTTTGAGGCTACACGCTTAGACATACACGCAACACCAAAGCTTTTCGAGTTACAACGTGTTGTTTAGGAAAAACAAGATAATTTCGCACGATGCGAGATTTCCTTAAAACGTGGTTTCTGACAAATTTTGATGAAAGAAAATTCTCCTGTGTGTTCTCGTTTGAGGCTACACTTTCAGACGTACACGTCACACCAAATCCTTTCGAGTTACAATGTGTTGTTTAGGAGATACAAGATAATTTTGTAAGATGTGTTATTTCTTCTCATAAAGTGTTTCCAATATGTACTTATTTGTCTTTACTCTGCAAAATTGTATTTCCTTATAACGTGGTATTCTTACATATTCTTTGGAGTGAAAACTCTCCAGTGCCTTCTCTTTTGAGGCTCCACGCTTACACATACACGCAACACCATAGCTTTTCGAGTTACAACATGTTGTTTAGGAAAAAGAAGATGATTTCGCACGATGCCGGATTTCCTTAAAATGTGGTTTTCTGAAAAATTTTGAATAAAGAAAATTCTCCTGTGGGTTCTCTTTTGAGGCTACACGTTTAGACGTACACACCACACCAAATCCTTTCAAGTTACCACGTGTTGTTTAAGAGATACAAGCTAATTTTGTACGAAGCATTATTTCTTCTCGTAAAGTGTTTCCAATACGTACTTATTTGTCTTTAATCTGCTACACTGTATTTCCTTATAACATGGTATTCTTACATATTATTTCGAGGGAAAACTCTCCTGTGCGTTCTCTTTTGAGGGGACACGCTTAGACAAACATGCAACGCCAAAGCTTTTCGAGTTACAATGTGTTGTTTAGGAAAAACAAGATAATTTAGCACGATGCGAGATTTCCATAAAACGTGGTTTTCTGAAAAATTTTGACAGAAGAAAGTTCTCCTGTGGGTTCTCTTTAGAGGCTACACGTGTAGAGGTACGAGCCACACCAAATCTTTTCGAATTACAACGTGTTGTTTAGGAGATATAAGCTAATTTTTTACGATGCGTTAATTCTTCTCATAAAGTGTTTCCAATAAGTACATATTTGTCTTTACACTGCAGCATTATATTTCCTTATAACGTGGTATTCTTACATATTCCTTTGAGAGAAAACTATCCCGTGCGTTCACTTTTGAGGCTACACACTTAGACATACAGGCAACACCAAAGCTTTTCGAGTTACAACGTGTTGTTTATGGAAAACAAGATAATTTTGTACGATGCGGGATTTCCTTAAAACGTGGTTTTCTGACAAATTTTGACGAAAGAAAATTCTCCTGTGGCTTCTGTTTTGAGGCTACACGTTTAGACGTGCATGCCACACCAAATCCTTCCGAGTTACAACGTGTTGTTTAAGAGATACAAGCTAATTTTGTATGATGCGTTATTTCTTTTCTTAAAGTGGTTCCAATACATATGTATTTGTCTTTACTCTGCAACACTGTATTTCCTTATAACGTTGTATTCTTACATGTTCTTTCGAGAGAAAACTCTCCTGTGCATTCTCTTTAGAGGCTACATGCTCAGACATACACGCAACACCGAAGCTTTTCGAGGTACAACCTGTTGTTTAGGAAAAACAAGATAATTTTGCACGAAGCGGGATTTCCTTAAAACGTGGTTTTCTGACAAATTTTGATGAAAGAAAGTTCTCCTGTAGGTTCTCTTTTGAGGCTACACGTGTAGACGTACGAGCCACACCAAATATTTTTCAGTTACAACGTGTTGTTTAGGAGACACAAGCAAATATTGTATGATGCGTTATTTCTTCTCGTAAAGTGTTTCCAATACGTACATATTTGTCTTTACTCTGCAACACTGTATTTCCTTATAACATGGTATTCTTACATATTTTTTCGAGGGAAAACTCTCCTGTGCATTCTCTTTTGAGGCTACACGATTAGACAAACACGCAACACCAAAGCTTTTCGAGTTACAACGTGTTGTTTAGGAAAAAGAAGATGATTTCGCATGATGCGGGATTTCCTAAAAACCTGGTTTTCTGAAAAATTTTGACGAAAGAAAATTCTCCTGTGGGTTCACTTTTGAGGCTACATATTTAGACGTACACGTCACACCAAATCTTTTCGGGTTACATTGTATTGTTTAGGAGATACAAGCTAATTTTTTATAATGCGTTAATTCTCGTAAAGTGTTTCCAATACGTACGTATTTGTCTTTACTCTGCAACACTGTATTTTCTTATAACGTGGTATTCTTACATATTCTTTCGAGAGAAAACTATCCTGTGCATTCCCTTTTGAGGCTAAACACTTAGACATACAGGCAACACCAAAGCTTTTTGAGTTACAACGTGTTGTTTATAAAAAACAAGATACTTTCGCACGATGCCGGATTTCCTTAAAACATGGTTTTCTGACAAATTTTGACGAAAGAAAATTATTCTGTTGGTTCTCTTTTGAGGCTTCACGTTTCGACGTGCACGTCACACCTAATCCTTTCGAGTTACCACGTGTTGTTTAGGACATACAAGCTAATTTTGTACGATGCTTTATTTCTTCTCGTAAATTGTTTCCAATACGTACGTATTTGTCTTTACTCTGCAACACTGTATTTCCTTATAACGTGGTATTCTTACACATTCTTTCGAGAGAAAACTATCCTGTGCGTTCCCTTTTGAGGCTACACACTTAGACATACAGGCAACACCAAAGCTTGTCAAGTTACAACGTGTTGTTTATGAAAAAGAAGATAATTTCGCACGATGCGGGATTTCCTTAAAACTTGGTGTTCTGACAAATTTTGACGAAAGAAAATTCTCCTGTGGGTTCTCTTTTGAGGCTACACGTTTAGACGTGCACGCCACACCATATCCTTTTGAATTACCACGTGTTGTTTAGGAGATACAAGCTAATTTTGTACGATGCATTATTTATTCTCGTAAAGTGTTTCCAATATTTACGCATTTGTCTTTACTCTGCAACACTGTATTTCCTTATAACATTGTATTCTTACATGTTCTTTCGAAAGAAAACTCTCCGGTGCATTCTCTTTAGAGGCTACACGCTTAGACATACACACAACACCAAAGCTTTTCGAGTTACAACGTGTTGTTTAGGAAAAACAGGATAATTTTGCACGATGCGGGATATCCTTAAAACGTGGTTTTCTGACAAATTTTGACGAAAGAAAGTTCTCCTGTGCGTTGTCTTTTGAGGCTACAGGTTTAGACGTACACGCCACACCAAATCTTTTCGAGTTACAACTTGTTGTTTAAGAGATACAAGGAAATTTTGTTCGATGCGTTATTTCTTCTTGTAAAGTGTGTCCAATATGTACTTAATTGTCTTTACTCTGCAACACTGTATTTCCTTATAACGTGATATTCTTACATATTCTTTCGAGGAAAAACTCTCCTGTGCGTTCTCTTTTGGGCTACACGCTTAGACATACACGCAACACCAAAGCTTTTCAAGTTGCAACGTGTTGTTTAGGAAAAACAAGATAATTTCGCACAATGCAGGACTTCCTTAAAACGTGGTTTTCTGAAAAAATTTTGACCAAAGAAAATTCTCCTGTGGGTTCTCTTTTGATGCTACACGTTTAGATGTAAACACCACACCAAATCTTTTCGAGTTACAACGTGTTGTTTATACCAAAGCTTTTCGAGTTACAACGTGTTGTTTAGGAAAAACAAGATAATTTCGCACGATGCGGGATTTCTTTAAAACGTGGTTTTCTGACATATTTTGACGAAAGAAAATTCTCCTGTGGGTTCTCTTTTGAGGCTACACGTTTCAACGTACACGCCACACAAAATCTTTTCGCGTTACAACGTGTTGTTTAGGAAATACAAGCTAATTTTGTACGATGTATCATTCCTTCTCGTAAAGTGTTTCCAATATGTATGTATCTGTCTTTACTCTGCAACACTGTATGTCCTTATAACGTGGTATTCTTACATATTCTTTCGAGAGAATACTCTCTTGTGCGTTCTCTTTTGAGGCTACACGCTTCGACATACATTCAAAACCAAAGCTTTTCGAGTTACAACGTGTTGTTTAGGAAAAACCAGATAATTTCACACGATGCCGGATTTCCTTAAAACGTGGTTTTCTGAAAAAATTTTGACGAAAGAAAATTCTCCTGTGGGTTCTCTTTTGAGTCTACACCTTTAGATGTAAACACCACACCAAATCCTTTCGAGTTACTACGTGTTGTTTAGGAGATACAAGCTAATTTTTTCCCATGCATTATTTCTTCTCGTAAAGTGTTTCAAATACGTACATAATTGTCTTTACTCTGTAACACTGTTTTTCCATATAACGTAGTATTCCTACATATTCTTTCGAGAGAAAACTCTCCTGTGCGTTCTCTTTTGAGGCTACATTCTTAGACATACACCCAATACCAAAGCTTTTTGAGTTACAACGTGTTGTTTAGGAAAAACAAGATAATTTCGCACGATGTGGGATTTCCTTAAAACGTGGTTTTCTGACAAATTTTGACCAAAGAAAATTCTACTGTGGGTTCTCTTATAAGGCTACACTTTTAGACGTACACGCCACACCAAATCTTTTCGAGTTACGACGTGTTGTTTAGGAGAAACAAGCTAATTTTGTACGATGCAATATTTCGTCTGGTAAAGTGTTTCCAATACATATGTAATTGTCTTTATTCTGCAACACTGTATTTCCTTATAACTTGGTATTCTTACATATTCTTTTGAGAGAAAACTCTCCTGTGCATTCTCTTTTGAGGCTACACGCTTAGACATACACGCTACACCAAAGCTTTTCGAGTTACAACTTGTTGTTTAGGAAAAACAAGATAATTTCGCACGATGCGGGATTTCCTTAAAATCTGGTTTTCTGACAAATTTTGACAAGAGAAAATTCTCCAGTGTATTCTCTTTAGATGCTACACGTTTAGAGGTACATGCCACACCAAATCTTTTCGAGTAACAACGTGCTTTTTAGTAAATACAAGCTAATTTTGTATGATGCATTATTTCTTCTCATAAAGTGTTTCCAATATGTACGCATCTGTCTTTACTCTGCAACACTGTATTTCCTTATAACGTGGTATTCTTTCATATTCTTTCTAGAGAAAACTCTCCTGTGCGTTCTCTTTTGAGGCTACACGCTTAGACATACACGCAGAACCAAAGCTATTTGAGTCACAACGTGTTGTTTAGGAAAAACAAGATAATTTCGCACGATGCGGGATTTCCTTAATACGTGGTTTTCTGACAAATTTTGACGAAAGAAAATTCTCCTGTGGGTTCTCTTTTGAGGCTACACGCCACACCAAATCTTTTCGAGTTACAACGCGTTGTTTAGGAGATACAAGCTAATTTTGTACGATGCGTTATTTCTTCTCGTAAAGTGTTTCCAATACGTACGTATTTGTCTTTACTCTGCAACACTGTATTTCCTTATAACGTGGTATTCTTATATATTCTTTCGAGAGAAAACTCTCCTGTGCTTTCTCTTTGAGCCCACACGTTTAGACATACACGCAACACCAAAGCTTTTCGAGTTACAACGTGTTGTTAGGGAAACACAAGATAATTTCGCACGATGCGGGATTTCCTTAAAACGTGGTTTTCTGACAAATTTTGACGAAAGAAAATTCTCCTGTGGGTTCTCTTTTGAGGCTACACATTTCAACGTACACGCCACACCAAATCTTTTCGAGTTACAGCGTGTTGTTTAGGAAATACAAGCTAATTTTGTACGATGTATTATTCCTTCTCGTAAAGTGTTTCCAATACGTATGTATCTGTCTTTACTCTGCAACACTGTATTTCCTTATAACGTGGTATTCTTACATATTCTTTCGAGAGAATACTCTACTGTGCATTCTCTTTTGAGGCTACACGCAACACCAAAGCTTTTCGAGTTACAACGTGTTGTTTAGCAAAAACAAAATAATTTCGCACGATGCGGGATTTCCTTAAAACGTGGTTTTCTGAAAAAATTTTGATGAAAGAAAATACTCCTGTGGGTTCTCTTTTGAGGCTACACGTTTAGATGTAAACACCACATCAAATCCTTTTGAGTCACAACGTGTTGTTTAGGAGATACAAGCTAATTTTATACCATGCGTTATTTCTTCCCGTAAAGTGTTTCCAATACGTACATATTTGTCTTTACTCTGCAACACTGTATTTCCATATATCGTGGTTTTCTTACATATTGTATTTCCTTATAACGTGGTATTCTTATATAATCTTTCGAGAGAAACCTCTCCTGTGCGTTCTCTTTTGAGGCTACATGCTTAGACATACACGCAACACCAAAGTTTGTCGAGTTACAACGTGTTGTTTTGGAAAAACAAAATAATTTCACACGATGCGGGATTTCCTTAAAACGTGGTTGTCTGACAAATTTTGACGAAAGAAAATTCTCCTGTGGGTTCTCTTTTGAGGCTACATGTTTAGACGTACACGCCACATGAAATCTTTTCCAGTTACAACGTGTTGTTTAGGAAATACAAGCTAATTTTGTAGATGCATTATTTCTTCTCGTTAAGTGTTTCCAATACGTATGTATTTGTCTTTACTCTGCAACACTGTATTACCTTATAACGTGGTATTCTTACATATTCTTTCGAGAGAAAACTCTCCTGTGCATTCTCTTTAGAGGCCACACGTTTAGACATACACGCAACCCAAAAGCAGATTTGGAGATACAAGCTAATATTGTACGATGCGTTGTTTCTTCTCGTTAAGTGTTTTCAATACGTACGTATTTGTCTTTACTCTGCAAAATCGTACTTCCTTATAACGGGGTATTCTACAATATTCTTTCGAGAGAAAACTGTCCTGTGCCTTCTCTTTTGAGGCTACACACTTAGACATACACGCAACATGAAAGCTTTTCGACTTACAACGTGTTGTTTAGGAAAAACAAGATAATTTCGCACGATGCGGGATTTCCTTAAAACGTGATTTTCTGAAAAATTTTGACGAAAGAAAATTCTCCTTTTGGTTCTCTTTAGATGCTACATGTTAAGACGTACACGCCACAACAATTCTTTTCGAGATACAACATGTAGTTTTGGAGATACAAGCTAATTTTTTACTATGCGTTATTTCTTCTCGTAAAGAGTTTCCAATGCGTACGTATATGTCTTTACTCTGCAAAACTGTATTTCCTTATGAAGTGGTATTCTTACATATCCTTTCGAGAGAAAACTGTCCTGTGCCTTCTCTTTTGAGGCTACACACTTAGACATACACGCAACATGAAAGCTTTTCGACTTACAACGTGTTGTTTAGGAAAAACAAGATAATTTCGCACGATGCGGGATTTCCTTAAAACGTGATTTTCTGTAAAATTTTGATGAAAGAAAATTCTCCTCTGGGATCTCTTCTGAGGCTACACCTTTAGATATACATGCCACACCAATTCTTTTCGAGTTACAACGTGTTGTTTAGGAGATACAAGCTAATTTTGTACGATGCATTATTTCTTCTCATAAAGTGATTCCAATACTTATGTATTTGTCTTTACTCTGCAACATTCGGTATTTCTTCTCGCATGGTAAAAAATTAGCTTGTATCTCCTAAACAACACGTTGTAACTCGAAAAGATTTGTTGTGGCGTTTACATCTAAACGTGTAGCCTCAAAAGTGAACCCACAGGAGAATTTTCTTTCGTCAAAATTTTCCAGAAAACCACGTTTTATGGAAATCCCGCATCGTGCGAAATTATCTTGTTTTTCCTAAACAATACCTTGTACCTCGAAAAGTTTTGGTGTTGCGTGTATGTCTAAGCGTGTAGCCTCAAAAGAGAACGCATAGGAGAGTTTTCTCTCGAAAGAATATATAAGAATACCACGTTATATGGAAATACAGTGTTGCAGAGTAAAGACAAATATGTACGTATGGAAACACTTTACGAGAGGAAAAAACTCATGGTAAAAAATTAGCTTGTACCTCCTCAACAACACGTTGTAACTCGAAAAGATTTGGTGTGGTGTTTACATCTAAACGTGTAGCCTCAAAAGAGAACCCACAGGAGAATTTTCTTTCGTCAAAATTTGTCAGAAAACCACGTTTTAAGGAAATCCCGCATCGTGCAAAATTATCTTGTTTTTCCTAAACAACACGTTGTAACTCAAAAAGCTTTTGTGTTGCGTGTATGTCTAAGCGTGTAGCCTCAGAAGAGAACACACAGAAGAGTTTTCTCTTGAAAGAATATGTAAGAATACCACGTTATAAGGAAATACAGTGTTGCAGAGTAAAGACAAATAGGTACTTATTGGAAACACTTTACGAGAAGAAATAATGTATCGTACAAAATTAGCTTGTATCTCCTAAACAACACGTTGTAACTCGAAAAGATTTGGTGTGGCGAGTACGTCTAAACATGTAGCCCCAAAAGGGAACCCACAGGAGAATTTTCTTTCGTCAAAATTTGTCAGAAAACCACGTTTTAAGGAAATCCCTCATCGTGCGAAATTATCTTGTTTTTCCTAAACAACACGTTGTTACTCGAAAAGCTTTGGTGTTGCGTGTATGTCTAAGCGTGTAGCCTCAAAAGAGAATGCACAGGAGAGTTTTCTCTCGAAAGAATATGTAAGAATACCACGTTATTTGGAAATACAGTGTTGCAGAGTAAAGACCAATATGTATATATTGGAAACACTTTATGAGAAGAAATAACGCATGGTAAAAAATTAGCTTGTATCTCCTAAACAACACGTTGTAACTCGAAAAGGTTTGGTGTGGTGTTTACATCTAAACGTGTAGCCTCAAAAGAGAACCCACAGGAGAATTTTCTTTCGTCAAAATTTTTTGAGAAAACCACGTTTTAAGGAAATCCTGCATCATGCGAAATAATCTTGTTTTTCCTAAACATCACGTTGAAGAAAATTCTCCCCTGGGCTCTCTTTTGAGACTACACGTTAAGTCGTACACGCCACACCAATTCTTTTCGAGTTACAACGTGTAGTTTTGGAGATACAAGCTAATTTTTTACTCTGCGTTATTTCTTCTCGTAAAGAGTTTCCAATACGTATGTATATGTCTTTACTCTGCAAAACTGTATTTCCTTATGAAGTGGTATTCTTACATATTCTACGAGAGAAAACTCTCCTGTGCCTTCTCTTTTGAGGCTACATACTTAGACATACACGCAACATGAAAGCTTTTCGACTTACAACGTGTTGTTTAGGAAAAACAAGATAATTTCGCACGATGCGGGATTTCCATAAACGTGATTTTCTGAAAAATTTTGACGAAAGAAAATTCTCCTTTTGGTTCTCTTTAGATGCTACATGTTAAGACGTACACGCCACAACAATTCTTTTCGAGTTACAACGTGTAGTTTTGGAGATACAAGCTAATTTTGTACGATGCGTTATTTCTTCTCATGAAGAGTTTCCAATACGTACGTATATGTTTTACTCTGCAAAATTGTACTTCCTTATAACGTGGTATTCTACAATATTCTTTCGACAGAAAACTCTCCTGTGCCTTCTGTTTTGAGGCTACACACTTAGACATACACGCAACACGAAAGCTTTTCGAGTTACAACTTGTTGTTTAGGAAAAACAAGATAATTTCGCACTATGCGGGATTTCCTTAAAACGTGATTTTCTGAAAAATTTTGACCAAAGAAAATTCTCCTTTGGGATCTCTTTTGAGACTACACGTTAAGAAGTACACGCCACACCAATTCTTTTCGAGTTACAACGTGTAGTTTTGGAGATACAAGCTAATTTTGTACTATGCGTTATTTCTTCTCGTAAAGAGTTTCCAATGCGTACCTATATGTCTTTACTCTGAAAAACTGTATTTCCTTATGAAGTGGTATTCTTACATATGCTTTCGAGAGAAAACTGTCCTGTGCCTTCTCTTTTGAGGCTACACACTTAGACATACACGCAACCTGAAAGCTTTTCGACTTACAACGTATTGTTTAGGAAAAACAAGATAATTTCGCACGATGCGGGATTTCCTTAAAACGTGATTTTCTGAAAAATTTTGACGAAAGAAAATTCTCCTTTTGGTTCTCTTTAGATGCTACATGTTAAGACTTACACGCCACAACAATTCTTTTCGAGTTACAACGTGTAGTTTTGGAGATACAAGCTAATTTTGTACGATGAGTTATTTTTTCTCGTAATGTGTTTTCAATACGTACCTATTTGTCTTTACTCTGCAAAATTGTATTTCCTTATAACGTGGTATTCTACAATATTCTTTCGACAGAAAACTCTCCTGTGCCTTCTGTTTTGAGGCTACACACTTAGATATTCACGCAACATGAAAGCTTTTCGAGTTACAACGTGTTGTTTAGGAAAACAAGATAATTTCGCACGATGCGGGATTTCCTTAAAACGTGATTTTCTGAAAAATTTTGACGAAAGAAAATTCTCCTTTGGGTTCTCTTTTGAGACTACACGTTAAGACAAACACGCCACACCAATTCTTTTCGAGTTACAACGTGTAGTTTTGGAGATACAAGCTAATTTTGTACTATGCGTTATTTCTTCTCGTAAAGAGTTTCCAATGCGTACGTATATGTCTTTACTCTGCAAAACTGTATTTCCTTATGAAGTGGTATTCTTACATATTCTTTCGAGAGAAAACTGTCCTGTGCCTTCTCTTTTGAGGCTACACACTTAGTCATACACGCAAAATGAAAGCTTTTCGACTTACAACGTGTTGTTTAGGAAAAACAAGATAATTTCGCACGATACGGGATTTCCTTAAATCGTGATTTTCTGAAAAATTTTGACGAAAGAAAATTCTCCTTTTGGTTCTCTTTAGATGCTACATGTTCAGACGTACATGCCACAACAATTCTTTTCGAGTTACAACGTGTAGTTTTGGAGATACAAGCTAATTTTGTACGATGCATTGTTTCTTCTCGTAAAGTGTTTTCAATACATACGTATTTGTCTTTACTCTGCAAAATTGTACTTCCTTGTAACGTGGTATTCTACAATATTCTTTCGAGAGAAAACTCTCCTGTGCCTTCTCTTTTGAGGCTACACACTTAGACATACACGCAACATGAAAGCTTTTCGACTTACAACGTGTTGTTTAGGAAAAACAAGATAATTTCGCACGATGCGGGATTTCCTTAAAACGTGATTTTCTGAAAAATTTTGACGAAAGAAAATTCTTCTTTTGGTTCTCTTTAGATGCTACATGTTAAGACGTACATGCCACAACAATTCTTTTCGAGTTACAACGTGTAGTTTGGAGAAACAAGCTAATTTTGTACGATGCGTTATTTCTTCTCGTAAAGAGTTTCCAATAAGTACGTATGTGTCTCTACTCTGCAAAACTGTATTTCCTTATGAAGTGGTATTCTTACATATTCTTTCGAGAGAAAACTCTCCTGTGCCTTCTCTTTTGAGGCTACACACTTAGACATACACGCAACATGAAAGCTTTTCGACTTACAACGTGTTGTTTAGGAAAAACAAGATAATTTCGCACGATGCGGGATTTCCTTAAAACGTGATTTTCTGAAAAATTTTGACGAGAGAAAATTCTCCTTTTGGTTCTCTTTAGATGCTACATGTTAAGACGTACACGCCACAACAATTCTTTTCGAGTTACAACGTGTAGTTTGGAGAAACAAGCTAATTTTGTACGATGCGTTATTTCTTCTCGTAAAGAGTTTCCAATACATACGTATATGTCTTTACTCTGCAAAACTGTATTTCCTTATGAAGTGGTACTCTTACATATTCTTTCGAGAGAAAACTCTCCTGTGCCTTCTCTTTTGAGGCTACACACTTAGACATACACGCAACACGAAAGCTTTTCGACTTACAACGTGTTGTTTAGGAAAAACAAGATAATTTCGCACGATGCGGGATTTCCTTAAAACGTGATTTTCTGAAAAATTTTGACGAAAGAAAATTCTCCTTTTGGTTCTCTTTAGATGCTACATGTTAAGACGTACACGCCACAACAATTCTTTTCGAGTTACAACGTGTAGTTTTGGAGATACAAGCTAATTTTGTACGATGCGTTATTTCTTCTCGTAAAGAGTTTCCAATACGTACGTATATGTCTTTACTCTGCAAAACTGTATTTCCTTATGAAGTGGTATTCTTACATATTCTTTCGAGAGAAAACTCTCCTGTGCCTTCTCTTTTGAGGCTACACACTTAGACATACACGCAACATGAAAGCTTTTCGACTTACAACGTGTTGTTTAGGAAAAACAAGATAATTTCGCACGATGCGGGATTTCCTTAAAACGTGATTTTCTGAAAAATTTTGACGAAAGAAAATTCTTCTTTTGGTTCTCTTTAGATGCTACATGTTAAGACGTACACGCCACAACAATTCTTTTCGAGTTACAACGTGTAGTTTGGAGAAACAAGCTAATTTTGTACGATGCGTTATTTCTTCCCGTAAAGAGTTTCCAATACGTACGTATATGTCTTTACTCTGCAAAACTGTATTTCCTTATGAAGTGGTATTCTTACATATTCTTTCGAGAGAAAACTCTCCTGTGCCTTCTCTTTTGAGGCTACACACTTAGACATGTACGCAAAATGAAAGCTTTTCGACTTACAACGTGTTGTTTAGGAAAAACAAGATAATTTCGCACGATGCGGGATTTCCTTAAATCGTGATTTTCTGAAAAATTTTGACGAAAGAAAATTCTCCTTTTGGTTCTCTTTAGATGCTACATGTTCAGACGTACATGACACAACAATTCTTTTCGAGTTACAACGTGTAGTTTTGGAGATACATGCTAATTTTGTACTATGCTTTGTTTCTTCTCGTAAAGTGTTTTCAATACGTACGTATTTGTCTTTAATCTGCAAAATTGTACTTCCTTATAACGGGGTATTCTACTATATTCTTTCGAGAGAAAACTCTCCTGTAGCTTCTCTTTTGAGGCTACACACTTAGACATACACGCAACATGAAAGCTTTTCGACTTACAACGTGTTGTTTAGGAAAAACAAGATAATTTCGCACGATGCGGGATTTCCTTAAAACGTGATTTTCTGAAAAATTTTGACGAAAGAAAATTCTCCTTTTGGTTCTCTTTAGATGCCACATGTTAAGACATACACGCCATAACAATTCTTTTCGAGATACAGCATGTAGTTTTGGAGATACAAGCTAATTTTGTACTATGCGTTATTTCTTCTCATAAAGAGTTTCCAATGCGTACGTATATGTCTTTACTCTGCAAAACTGTATTTCCTTATGAAGTGGTATTCTTACATATCCTTTCGAGAGAAAACTGTTCTCTGCCTTCTCTTTTGAGGTTACACACTTAGACATACACGCAACATGAAAGCTTTTCGACTTACAACGTGTTGTTTAGGAAAAACAAGATAATTTCGCACGATGCGGGATTTCCTTAAAACGTGATTTTCTGAAAAATTTTGACGAAAGAAAATTCTCCTTTTGGTTCTCTTTAGATGCTACATGTTAAGACGTACACGCCACAACAATTCATTTCGAGTTACAACGTGTAGTTTTGGAGATACAAGCTAATTTTTTACTATGCGTTATTTCTTCTCGTTAAGAGTTTCCAATACATACGTATATGTCTTTACTCTGCAAAACTGTATTTCCTTATGAAGTGGTATTCTTACATATCCTTTCGAGAGAAAACTCTCCTGTGCCTTCTCTTTTGAGGCTACACAC
Organism: Apodemus sylvaticus; assembly: GCF_947179515.1. NCBI lineage: Eukaryota > Metazoa > Chordata > Mammalia > Rodentia > Muridae > Apodemus > Apodemus sylvaticus. The sequence continues at coordinate 1,822,346 of NW_026263196.1, forward strand.
TTAGACATACACGCAACATGAAAGCTTTTTGACTTACAACGTGTTGTTTAGGAAAAACAAGATAATTTCGCACGATGCGTGATTTAAAACGTGATTTTCTGAAAAATTTTAACGAAAGAAAATTCTCCTTTTGGTTCTCTTTAGATGCTACATGTTAAGACGTACACGCCACAACAATTCTTTTCGAGTTACAACGTGTAGTTTTGGAGATACAAGCTAATTTTGTACGATGAGTTATTTTTTCTCGTAATGTGTTTTCAATATGTACGTATTTGTCTTTGCTCTGCAAAATTGTATTTCCTTATACCGTGGTATTCTACAATATTCTTTCGACAGAAAACTCTCCTGTGCCTTCTGTTTTGAGGCTACACACTTAGACATTCATGCAACACGAAAGCTTTTCGAGTTACAACGTGTTGTTTAGGAAAAACAAAAAAATTTCGCACGATGCGGGATTTCCTTAAAACGTGATTTTCTGAAAAATTTTGACGAAAGAAAATTCTCCTTTTTGTTCTCTTTAGATGCTACATGTTAAGACGTACACGCCACAACAATTCTTTTCGAGTTACAACGTGTAGATTTGGATATACAAGCTAATTTTGTACGAAGCGTTATTTTTTCTCGTAATGTGTTTTCAATATGTACGTATATGTCTTTACTCTGCAAAACTGTATTTCCTTATGAAGTGGTATTCTTACATATCCTTTCGAGAGAAAACTGTCCAGTGCCTTCTCTTTTGAGGCTACACACTTAGACATACACGCAACATGAAAGCTTTTCGACTTACAAGGTGTTGTTTAGGAAAAACAAGATAATTTCCCACAATGCCGGATTTCCTTAAAACGTGATTTTCTGAAAAATTTTGACGAAAGAAAATTCTCCTTTTGGTTCTCTTTAGATGCTACATGTTAAGACGTACACGCCACAACAATTCTTTCGAGATACAACATGTAGTTTTGGAGATACAAGCTAATTTTGTACTATGAATTATTTCTTCTCGTAAAGAGTTTCCAATGCGTACGTATATGTCTTTATTCTGCAAAACTGTATTTCCTTATGAAGTGATATTCTTACATATCCTTTCGAGAGAAAACTGTCCTGTGCCTTCTCTTTTGAGGCTACACACTTAGACATACACGCAACATGAAAGCTTTTCGACTTACAACGTGTTGTTTAGGAAAAACAAGATAATTTCGCACGATGCGGGATTTCCTTAAAACGTGATTTTCTGAAAAATTTTGACGAAAGAAAATTCTCCTTTTGGTTCTCTTTAGATGCTACATGTTAAGACGTACACGCCACAACAATTCTTTTTGAGATACAACATGTAGTTTTGGAGATACAAGCTAATTTTGTACTATGAGTTATTTCTTCTCTTAAAGATTTTCCAATGCGTACATATATGTCTTTACTCTGCAAAACTGTATTTCCTCATGAAGTGGTATTCTTACATAACCTTTCGAGAGAAAACTGTCCTGTGCCTTCTCTTTTGAGGCTACACACTTAGACATACACGCAACATGAAAGCTTTTCGACTTAGAACGTGTTGATTAGGAAAAACAAGATAATTTCGCACGATGCGGGATTTCCTTAAAACGTGATTTTCTGAAAAATTTTGACGAAAGAAAATTCTCCTTTTGGTTCTCTTTAGATGCTACATGTTAAGACGTACACGCCACAACAATTCTTTCGAGATACAACATGTAGTTTTGGAGATACAAGCTAATTTTGTACTATGCGTTATTTCTTCTCGTAAAGAGTTTCCAATGCGTACGTATATGTCTTTACTCTGCAAAACTGTATTTCCTAATGAAGTGGTATTCTTACATATCCTTTCGAGAGAAAACTGTCCTGTGCCTTCTCTTTTGAGGCTACACACTTAGACATACACGCAACATGAAAGCTTTTCGACTTACAACGTGTTGTTTAGGAAAAACAAGATAATTTCGCACGATGCGGGATTTCCTTAAAACGTCATTTTCTGAAAAATTTTGACGAAAGAAAACTCTCCTTTTGGTTCTCTTTAGATGCTACATGTTAAGACGTACACGCCACAACAATTCTTTTCGAGATACAACATGTAGTTTTGGAGATACAAGCTAATTTTGTACTATGCGTTATTTCTTCTCGTAAAGAGTTTCCAATGCGTACGTAAATGTCTTTACTCTGCAAAACTGTACTTCCTTATGAAGTGGTATTCTTACATATCCTTTCGAGAGAAAACTGTCCTGTGCCTTCTCTTTTGAGGCTACACACTTAGACATACACGCAACATGAAAGCTTTTCGACTTACAACGTGTTGTTTAGGAAAAACAAGATAATTTCGCACGATGCGGAATTTCCTGAAAACGTGATTCTCTGAAAAATTTTGACGAAAGAAAATTCTCCTTTTGGTTCTCTTTAGATGCTACATGTTAAGACGTACACGCCACAACAATTCTTTTCGAGATACAACATGTAGTTTTGGAGATACAAGCTAATTTTGTACTATGCGTTATTTCTTCTCGTAAAGAGTTTCCAATGCGTACGTATATGTCTTTACTCTGCAAAACTGTATTTCCTTATGAAGTGGTATTCTTACATATCCTTTCGAGAGAAAACTGTCCTGTGCCTTCTCTTTTGAGGCTACACACTTAGACATACACGCAACATGAAAGCTTTTCGACTTACAACGTGTTGTTTAGGAAAAACAAGATAATTTCCCACAATGCGGGATTTCCTTAAAACGTGATTTTCTGAAAAATTTTGACGAAAGAAAATTCTCCTTTTGGTTCTCTTTAGATGCTACATGTTAAGACGTACACGCCACAACAATTCTTTTAGAGATACAACATGTAGTTTTGGAGATACAAGCTAATTTTGTACTATGCGTTATTTCCTCTCGTAAAGAGTTTCCAATGCGTACGTATATGTCTTTACTCTGCAAAACTGTATTTCCTTATGAAGTGGTATTCTTACATATCATTTCGAGAGAAAACTGTCCTGTGCCTTCTCTTTTGAGGCTACACACTTAGACATACACGCAACATGAAAGCTTTTCGACTTACAACGTGTTGTTTAGGAAAAACAAGATAATTTCGCACGATGCGGGATTTCCTTAAAACGTGATTTTCTGAAAAATTTTGACGAAAGAAAATTCTCCTTTTGGTTCTCTTTAGATGCTACATGTTAAGACGTACACGCCACAACAATTCTTTTCGAGATACAACATGTAGTTTTGGAGATACAAGCTAATTTTGTACTATGCGTTATTTCTTCTCGTAAAGAGTTTCCAATGCGTACGTATATGTCTTTACTCTGCAAAAATGTATTTCCTTATGAAGTGGTATTCTTACATAACCTTTCGAGAGAAAACTGTCCTGTGCCTTCTCTTTTGAGGCTACACACTTAGACATACACGCAACATGAAAGCTTTTCGACTTACAACGTGTTGTTTAGGAAAAACAAGATAATTTCGCACGATGCGGGATTTCCTGAAAACGTGATTCTCTGAAAAATTTTGACGAAAGAAAATTCTCCTTTTGGTTCTCTTTAGATGCTACATGTTAAGACGTACACGCCACAACAATTCTTTTCGAGATACAACATGTAGTTTTGGAGATACAAGCTAATTTTGTACTATGCGTTATTTCTTCTCGTAAAGAGTTTCCAATGCGTACGTATATGTCTTTACTCTGCAAAACTGTATTTCCTTATGAAGTGGTATTCTTACATATCCTTTCGAGAGAAAACTGTCCTGTGCCTTCTCTTTTGAGGCTACACACTTAGACATACACGCAACATGAAAGCTTTTCGACTTACAACGTGTTGTTTAGGAAAAACAAGATAATTTCGCACGATGCGGGATTTCCTTAAAACGTGATTTTCTGAAAAATTTTGACGAAAGAAAATTCTCCTTTTGGTTCTCGTTAGATGCTACATGTTAAGACGTACACGCCACAACAATTCTTTTCGAGATACAACATGTAGTTTTGGAGATACAAGCTAATTTTGTACTATGCGTTATTTCTTCTCGTAAAGAGTTTCCAATGCGTACGTATATGTCTTTACTCTGCAAAACTGTATTTCCTTATGAAGTGGTATTCTTACATAACCTTTCGAGAGAAAACTGTCCTGTGCCTTCTCTTTTGAGGCTACACACTTAGACATACACGCAACATGAAAGCTTTTCGACTTACAACGTGTTGTTTAGGAAAAACAAGATAATTTCGCACGATGCGGGATTTCCTGAAAACGTGATTCTCTGAAAAATTTTGACGAAAGAAAATTCTCCTTTTGGTTCTCTTTAGATGCTACATGTTAAGACGTACACGCCACAACAATTCTTTTCGAGATACAACATGTAGTTTTGGAGATACAAGCTAATTTTGTACTATGCGTTATTTCTTCTCGTAAAGAGTTTCCAATGCGTACGTATATGTCTTTACTCTGCAAAACTGTATTTCCTTATGAAGTGGTATTCTTACATATCCTTTCGAGAGAAAACTCTCCTGTGCCTTCTCTTTTGAGGCTACACACTTAGACATACACGCAACATGAAAGCTTTTCGACTTACAACGTGTTGTTTAGGAAAAACAAGATAATTTCGCACGATGCGGGATTTCCTTAAAACGTGATTTTCTGAAAAATTTTGACGAAAGAAAATTCTCCTTTTGGTTCTCTTTAGATGCTACATGTTAAGACGTACACGCCACAACAATTCTTTCGAGATACAACATGTAGTTTTGGAGATACAAGCTAATTTTTTACTATGCGTTATTTCTTCTCGTAAAGAGTTTCCAATGCGTACGTATATGTCTTTACACTGCAAAACTGTATTTCCTTATGAAGTGGTATTCTTACATATCCTTTCGAGAGAAAACTGTCCAGTGCCTTCTCTTTTGAGGCTACACACTTAGACATACACGCAACATGAAAGCTTTTCGACTTACAACGTGTTGTTTAGGAAAAACAAGATAATTTCGCACGATGCGGGATTTCCTTAAAACGTGATTTTCTGAAAAATTTTGACGAAAGAAAATTCTCCTTTTGGTTCTCTTTAGATGCTACATGTTAAGACGTACACGCCACAACAATTCTTTCGAGATACAACATGTAGTTTTGGAGATACAAGCTAATTTTGTACTATGCGTTATTTCTTCTCGTAAAGAGTTTCCAATGCGTACGTATATGTCTTTACTCTGCAAAACTGTATTTCCTTATGAAGTGGTATTCTTACATATCCTTTCGAGAGAAAACTGTCCTGTGCCTTCTCTTTTGAGACTACACACTTAGACATACACGCAACATGAAAGCTTTTCGACTTTCAACGTGTTGTTTAGGAAAAACAAGATAATTTCGCACGATGCGGGATTTCCTTAAAACGTGATTTTCTGAAAAATTTTGACGAAAGAAAATTCTCCCTTTGGTTCTCTTTAGATGCTACATGTTAAGACGTACACGCCACAACAATTCTTTTCGAGTTACAACGTGTAGTTTTGGAGATATAAGCTAATTTTGTACGATGCGTTATTTCTTCTCGTAAAGTGTTTTCAATACCTACGTATATGTCTTTACTCTGCAAAACTGTATTTCCTTATGAAGTGGTATTCTTACATATTCTTTCGAGAGAAAACTCTCCTGTGCCTTCTCTTTTGAGGCTACACACTTAGACATACACGCAACATGAAAGCTTTTCGACTTACAACGTCTTGTTTAGGAAAAACACGATAATTTCGCACGATGCGGGATTTCCTTAAAACGTGATTTTCTGAAAAATTTTGACGAAAGAAAATTCTCCTGTTGGTTCTCTTTAGATTCTACATGTTAAGACGTACACGCCACAACAATTCTTTTCGAGATACAACATGTAGTTTTGGAGATACAAGCTAATTTTTTACTATGCGTTATTTCTTCTCGTAAAGAGTTTCCAATGCGTACGTAAATGTCTTTACTCTGCAAAACTGTATTTCCTTATGAAGTGGTATTCTTACATATCCTTTCGAGAGAAAACTGTCCTGTGCCTTCTCTTTTGAGGCTACACACTTAGACATACACGCAACATGAAAGCTTTTCGACTTTCAACGTGTTGTTTAGGAAAAACAAGATAATTTCGCACGATGCGGGATTTCCTTAAAACGTGATTTTCTGAAAAATTTTGACGAAAGAAAATTCTCCTTTTGGTTCTCTTTAGATGCTACATGTTAAGACGTACACGCCACAACAATTCTTTCGAGATACAACATGTAGTTTTGGAGATACAAGCTAATTTTGTACTATGCGTTAATTCTTCTCGTAAAGAGTTTCCAATGCGTACGTATATGTCTTTACTCTGCAAAACTGTATTTCCTTATGAAGTGGTGTTCTTACATATCCTTTCGAGAGAAAACTGTCCTGTTCCTTCTCTTTTGAGGCTACACACTTAGACATACACGCAACATGAAAGCTTTTCGACTTACAACGTGTTGTTTAGGAAAAACAAGATAATTTCGCACAATGCGGGATTTCCTTAAAACGTGATTTTCTGAAAAATTTTGACGAAAGAAAATTCTCCTTTTGGTTCTCTTTAGATGCTACATGTTAAGACGTACAAGCCACAACAATTCTTTTCGAGATACAACATGTAGTTTTGGAGATACAAGCTAATTTTTTACTATGCGTTATTTCTTCTCGTAAAGAGTTTCCAATGCGTACGTATATGTCTTTACTCTGCAAAACTGTATTTCCTTATGAAGTAGTATTCTTACATATCCTTTCGAGAGAAAACTGTCCTGTGCCTTCTCTTTTGAGGCTACACACTTAGACATACACGCAACATGAAAGCTTTTCGACTTACAACGTGTTGTTTAGGAAAAACAAGATAATTTCGCACGATGCGGGATTTCCTTAAAACGTGATTTTCTGAAAAATTTTGACGAAAGAAAATTCTCCTTTTGGTTCTCTTTAGATGCTACATGTTAAGACGTACACGCCACAACAATTCTTTTCGAGTTACAACGTGTAGTTTTGGAGATATAAGCTAATTTTGTACGATGCGTTATTTCTTCTCGTGAAGTGTTTTCAATACCTACGTATATGTCTTTACTCTGCAAAACTGTATTTCCTTATGAAGTGGTATTCTTACATATTCTTTCGAGAGAAAACTCTCCTGTGCCTTCTCTTTTGAGGCTACACACTTAGACATACACGCAACATGAAAGCTTTTCGACTTACAACGTGTTGTTTACGAAAAACAAGATAATTTCGCACGATGCGGGATTTCCTTAAAAGGTGATTTTCTGAAAAATTTTGACGAAAGAAAATTCTCCTTTTGGTTCTCTTTAGATGCTACATGTTAAGACGTACACGCCACAACAATTCTTTTCGAGATACAACATGTAGTTTTGGAGATACAAGCTAATTTTTTACTATGCGTTATTTCTTCTCGTAAAGAGTTTCCAATGCATACGTAAATGTCTTTACTCTGCAAAACTGTATTTCCTTATGAAGTGGTATTCTTACATATCCTTTCGAGAGAAAACTGTCCTGTGCCTTCTCTTTTGAGGCTACACACTTAGACATACACGCAACATGAAAGCTTTTCGACTTTCAACGTGTTGTTTAGGAAAAACAAGATAATTTCGCACGATGCGGGATTTCCTTAAAACGTGATTTTCTGAAAAATTTTGACGAAAGAAAATTCTCCTTTTGGTTCTCTTTAGATGCTACATGTTAAGACGTACACGCCACAACAATTCTTTTCGAGATACAACATGTAGTTTTGGAGATACAAGCTAATTTTGTACTATGCGTTATTTCTTCTCGTAAAGAGTTTCCAATGCGTACGTATATGTCTTTACTCTGCAAAACTGTATTTCCTTATGAAGTGGTATTCTTACATATCCTTTCGAGAGAAAACTGTCCTGTGCCTTCTCTTTTGAGGCTACACACTTAGACATACACGCAACATGAAAGCTTTTCGACTTACAACGTGTTGTTTAGGAAAAACAAGATAATTTCGCACGATGCGGGATTTCCTTAAAACGTGATTTTCTGAAAAATTTTGACGAAAGAAAATTCTCCTTTTGGTTCTCTTTAGATGCTACATGTTAAGACGTACACGCCACAACAATTCTTTTCGAGATACAACATGTAGTTTTGGAGATACAAGCTAATTTTGTACTATGCGTTATTTCTTCTCGTAAAGAGTTTCCAATGCGTACGTATATGTCTTTACTCTGCAAAACTGTATTTCCTTATGAAGTGGTATTCTTACATAACCTTTCGAGAGAAAACTGTCCTGTGCCTTCTCTTTTGAGGCTACACACTTAGACATACACGCAACATGAATGCTTTCGACTTACAACGTGTTGTTTAGGAAAAACAAGATAATTTCGCACGATGCGGGATTTCCTGAAAACGTGATTCTCTGAAAAATTTTGACGAAAGAAAATTCTCCTTTTGGTTCTCTTTTGATGCTACATGTTAAGACGTACACGCCACAACAATTCTTTTCGAGATACAACATGTAGTTTTGGAGATACAAGCTAATTTTGTACTATGCGTTATTTCTTCTCGTAAAGAGTTTCCAATGCGTACGTATATGTCTTTACTCTGCAAAACTGTATTTCCTTATGAAGTGGTATTCTTACATATCCTTTCGAGAGAAAATTGTCCTGTGCCTTCTCTTTTGAGGCTACACACTTAGACGTACACGCAACATGAAAGCTTTTCGACTTACAACGTGTTGTTTAGGAAAAACAAGATAATTTCCCACAATGCGGGATTTCCTTAAAACGTGATTTTCTGAAAAATTTTGACGAAAGAAAATTCTCCTTTTGGTTCTCTTTAGATGCTACAAGTTAAGACGTACACGCCACAACAATTCTTTCGAGATACAACATGTAGTTTTGGAGATACAAGCTAATTTTTTACTATGCGTTATTTCTTCTCGTAAAGAGTTTCCAATGCGTACGTATATGTCTTTACTCTGCAAAACTGTATTTCCTTATGAAGTGGTATTCTTACATATCCTTTCGAGAGAAAACTGTCCTGTGCCTTCTCTTTTGAGGCTACACACTTAGACATACACGCAACATGAAAGCTTTTCGACTTACAACGTGTTGTTTAGGAAAAACAAGATAATTTCGCAGGATGCGGGATTTCCTTAAAACGTCATTTTCTGAAAAATTTTGACGAAAGAAAATTCTCCTTTTGGTTCTCTTTAGATGCTACATGTTAAGACGTACACGCCACAACAATTCTTTTCGATATACAACATGTAGTTTTGGAGATACAAGCTAATTTTGTACTATGCGTTATTTCTTCTCGTAAAGAGTTTCCAATGCGTACGTATATGTGTTTACTCTGCAAAACTGTATTTCCTTATGAAGTGGTATTCTTACATATCCTTTCGAGAGAAAACTGTCCTGTGCCTTCTCTTTTGAGGCTACACACTTAGACATACACGCAACATGAAAGCTTTTCGACTTACAACGTGTTGTTTAGGAAAAACAAGATAATTTCGCACGATGCGGGATTTCCTTAAAACGTGATTTTCTGAAAAATTTTGACGAAAGAAAATTCTCCTTTTGGTTCTCTTTAGATGCTACATGTTAAGACGTACACGCCACAACAATTCTTTTCGAGATACAACATGTAGTTTTGGAGATACAAGCTAATTTTGTACTATGCGTTATTTCTTCTCGTAAAGAGTTTCCAAAGCGTACGTGTATGTCTTTACTCTGCAAAAATGTATTTCCTTATGAAGTGGTATTCTTACATAACCTTACGAGAGAAAACTGTCCTGTGCCTTCTCTTTTGAGGCTACACACTTAGACATACACGCAACATGAAAGCTTTTCGACTTACAACGTGTTGTTTAGGAAAAACAAGATAATTTCGCACGATGCGGGATTTCCTTAAAACGTGATTTTCTGAAAAATTTTGACGAAAGAAAATTCTCCTTTTGGTTCTCTTTAGATGCTACATGTTAAGACGTACACGCCACAACAATTCTTTTCGAGATACAACATGTAGTTTTGGAGATACAAGCTAATTTTGTACTATGCGTTATTTCTTCTCGTAAAGAGTTTCCAATGCGTACGTATATGTCTTTACACTGCAAAACTGTATTTCCTTATGAAGTGGTATTCTAACATATCCTTTCGAGAGAAAACTGTCCAGTGCCTTCTCTTTTGAGGCTACACACTTAGACATACACGCAACATGAAAGCTTTTCGACTTACAACGTGTTGTTTAGGAAAAACAAGGTAATTTCGCACGATGCGGGATTTCCTTAAAACGTGATTTTCTGAAAAATTTTGACGAAAGAAAATTCTCCTTTTGGTTCTCTTTAGATGCTACATGTTAAGACGTACACGCCACAACAATTCTTTTCGAGATACAACATGTAGTTTTGGAGATACAAGCTAATTTTGTACTATGCGTTATTTCTTCTCGTAAAGAGTTTCCAATGCGTACATATATGTCTTTACTCTGCAAAACTGTATTTCCTTATGAAGTGGTATTCTTACATATCCTTTCGAGAGAAAACTGTCCTGTGCCTTCTCTTTTGAGACTACACACTTAGACATACACGCAACATGAAAGCTTTTCGACTTACAACGTGTTGTTTAGGAAAAACAAGATAATTTCGCACGATGCGGGATTTCCTTAAAACGTGATTTTCTGAAAAATTTTGACGAAAGAAAATTCTCCTTTTGGTTCTCTTTAGATGCTACATGTTAAGACGTACACGCCACAACAATTCTTTTCGAGTTACAACGTGTAGTTTTGGAGATATAAGCTAATTTTGTACGATGCGTTATTTCTTCTCGTAAAGTGTTTTCAATACCTACGTATATGTCTTTACTCTGCAAAACTGTATTTCCTTATGAAGTGGTATTCTTACATATTGTTTGAGAGAAAACTCTCCTGTGCCTTCTCTTTTGAGGCTACACACTTAGACATACACGCAACATGAAAGCTTTTCGACTTACAACGTGTTGTTTAGGAAAAACAAGATAATTTCGCACGATGCGGGATTTCCTTAAAACGTGATTTTCTGAAAAATTTTGACGAAAGAAAATTCTCCTTTTGGTTCTCTTTAGATTCTACATGTTAAGACGTACACGCCACAACAATTCTTTTCGAGATACAACATGTAGTTTTGGAGATACAAGCTAATTTTTTACTATGCGTTATTTCTTCTCGTAAAGAGTTTCCAATGCGTACGTAAATGTCTTTACTCTGCAAAACTGTATTTCCTTATGAAGTGGTGTTCTTACATATCCTTTCGAGAGAAAACTGTCCTGTGCCTTCTCTTTTGAGGCTACACACTTAGACATACACGCAACATGAAAGCTTTTCGACTTTCAACGTGTTGTTTAGTAAAAACAAGATAATTTCGCACGATGCGGGATTTCCTTAAAACGTGATTTTCTGAAAAATTTTGACGAAAGAAAATTCTCCTTTTGGTTCTCTTTAGATGCTACATGTTAAGACGTACACGCCACAACAATTCTTTTCGAGATACAACATGTAGTTTTGGAGATACAAGCTAATTTTGTACTATGCGTTAATTCTTCTCATAAAGAGTTTCCAATGCGTACGTATATGTCTTTATTCTGCAAAACTGTATTTCCTTATGAAGTGGTGTTCTTACATATCCTTTCGAGAGAAAACTGTCCTGTTCCTTCTCTTTTGAGGCTACACACTTAGACATACACGCAACATGAAAGCTTTTCGACTTACAACGTGTTGTTTAGGAAAAACAAGATAATTTCGCACGATGCGGGATTTCCTTAAAACGTGATTTTCTGAAAAATTTTGACGAAAGAAAATTCTCCTTTTGGTTCTCTTTAGATGCTACATGTTATGACGTACAAGCCACAACAATTCTTTTCGAGATACAACATGTAGTTTTGGAGATACAAGCTAATTTTTTACTATGCGTTATTTCTTCTCGTAAAGAGTTTCCAATGCGTACGTATATGTCTTTACTCTGCAAAACTGTATTTCCTTATGAAGTAGTATTCTTACATATCCTTTCGAGAGAAAACTGTCCTGTGCCTTCTCTTTTGAGGCTACACACTTAGACATACACGCAACATGAAAGCTTTTCGACTTACAACGTGTTGTTTAGGAAAAACAAGATAATTTCGCACGATGCGGGATTTCCTTAAAACGTGATTTTCTGAAAAATTTTGACGAAAGAAAATTCTCCTTTTGGTTCTCTTTAGATGCTACATGTTAAGACGTACACGCCACAACAATTCTTTTCGAGTTACAACGTGTAGTTTTGGAGATATAAGCTAATTTTGTACGATGCGTTATTTCTTCTCGTAAAGTGTTTTCAATACCTACGTATATGTCTTTACTCTGCAAAACTGTATTTCCTTATGAAGTGGTATTCTTACATATTCTTTCGAGAGAAAACTCTCCTGTGCCTTCTCTTTTGAGGCTACACACTTAGACATACACGCAACATGAAAGCTTTTCGACTTACAACGTGTTGTTTACGAAAAACAAGATAATTTCGCACGATGCGGGATTTCCTTAAAACGTGATTTTCTGAAAAATTTTGACGAAAGAAAATTCTCCTTTTGGTTCTCTTTAGATGCTACATGTTAAGACGTACACGCCACAACAATTCTTTTCGAGATACAACATGTAGTTTTGGAGATACAAGCTAATTTTGTACTATGCGTTAATTCTTCTCGTAAAGAGTTTCCAATGCGTACGTATATGTCTTTACTCTGCAAAACTGTATTTCCTTATGAAGTGGTGTTCTTACATATCCTTTCGAGAGAAAACTGTCCTGTTCCTTCTCTTTTGAGGCTACACACTTAGACATACACGCAACATGAAAGCTTTTCGACTTACAACGTGTTGTTTAGGAAAAACAAGATAATTTCCCACAATGCGGGATTTCCTTAAAACGTGATTTTCTGAAAAATTTTGACGAAAGAAAATTCTCCTTTTGGTTCTCTTTAGATGCTACATGTTAAGACGTACACGCCACAACAATTCTTTTCGAGATACAACATGTAGTTTTGGAGATACAAGCTAATTTTGTACTATGCGTTATTTCTTCTCGTAAAGAGTTTCCAGTGCGTAAGTATATGTCTTTACTCTGCAAAACGGTATTTCCTTATGAAGTGGTATTCTTACATATCTTTTCGAGAGAAAACTGTCCTGTGCCTTCTCTTTTGAGGCTACACAGTTATACATACACGCAACATGAAAGCTTTTCGACTTACAAAGTGTTGTTTAGGAAAAACAAGATAATTTCCCACAATGCGGGATTTCCTTAAAACGTGATTTTCTGAAAAATTTTGACGAAAGAAAATTCTCCTTTTGGTTCTCTTTAGATGCTACATGTTAAGACATACACGCCACAACAATTCTTTCGAGATACAACATGTAGTTTTGGAGATACAAGCTAATTTTGTACTATGTGTTATTTCTTCTCGTAAAGAGTTTCCAATGCGTACGTATATGTCTTTAGTCTGCAAAACTGTATTTCCTTATGAAGTGGTATTCTTACATATTCTTTCGAAATAAAACTCTCCTGTGCCTTCTCTTTTGAGGCTACACACTTAGACATACAAGCAACATGAAAGCTTTTCGACTTACAACATGTTGTTTAGGAAAAACAAGATAATTTCGCACGATGCGGAATATCCTTACATCGTGATTTTCTGAAAAATTTTGACGATAGAAAATCCTCCTTTTGGTTCTCTTTAGATGCTACATGTTCAGACGTACATGGCACAACAATTCTTTTCGAGTTACAACGTGTAGTTTTGGAGATACAAGCTAATTTTGTACGATGCGTTGTTTCTTCTCGTAAAGTGTTTTCAATAAGTACGTATTTGTCTTTACTCTGCAAAATTGTACTTCCTTATAACGAGGTATTCTACAATATTCTTTCGAGAGAAAACTGTCCTGTGCCTTCTCTTTTGAGGCTACACACTTAGACATACACGCAACATGAAAGCTTTTCGACTTACAACGTGTTGTTTAGGAAAAACAAGATAATTTCGCAGGATGCGGGATTTCCTTAAAACGTGATTTTCTGAAAAATTTTGACGAAAGAAAATTCTCCTTTTGGTTCTCTTTAGATGCTACATGTTAAGACGTACACGCCACAACAATTCTTTTCGAGTTACAACGTGTAGTTTTGGAGATACAAGCTAATTTTGTATGATGCGTTATTTCTTCTCGTAAAGAGTTTCCAATACGTATGTATATGTCTTTACTCTGCAAAACTGTATTTCCTTATGAAGTGGTATTCTTACATATTCTTTCGAGAGAAAACTCTCCTGTGCCTTCTCTTTTGAGGCTACACACTTAGACATACACGCAACATGAAAGCTTTTCGACTTACAACGTGTTGTTTAGGAAAAACAAGATAATTTCGCACGATGCGGGATTTCCTTAAATCGTGATTTTCTGAAAAATTTTGACGAAAGAAAATTCTCCTTTTGGTTCTCTTTAGATGCTACATGTTCAGACGTACATGCCACAACAATTCTTTTCGAGTTACAACGTGTAGTTTTGGAGATACAAGCTAATTTTGTACGATGCGTTGTTTCTTCTCATAAAGTGTTTTCAATACGTACGTATTTGTCTTTACTCTGCAAAATTGTACTTCCTTATAACGGGGTATTCTGCAATATTCTTTCAAGAGAAAACTCTCCTGTGCCTTCCCTTTTGAGGCTACACACTTAGACATACACGCAACATGAAAGATTTTCGACTTACAACGTGTTGTTTAGGAAAAACAAGATAATTTCGCATGATGCGGGATTTCCTTAAAACGTGATTTTCTGAAAAATTTTGACGAAAGAAAATTCTCCTTTTGGTTCTCTTTAGATGCTACATGTTAAGACGTACACGCCACAACAATTCTTTTCGGGTTACAACGTGTAGTTTTGGAGATACAAGATAATTTTGTACGATGCGTTATTTCTTCTCGTAATGTGTTTTCCATATGTACGTATTTGTCTTTACTCTGCAAAATTGTATTTCCTTATAACGTGGTATTCTACAATATTCTTTCGACAGAAAACTCTCCTGTGCCTTCTGTTTTGAGGCTACACACTTAGACATTCACGCAACACGAAAGCTTTTCCAGTTACAACGTGTTGTTAAGGAAAAACAAGATAATTTCGCACGATGCGGGATTTCCTTAAAACGTGATTTTCTGAAAAATTTTGACGAAAGAAAATTCTCCTTTGGGCTCTCTTTTGAGACTACACGTTAAGACATACACGCCACACCAATTCTTTTCGAGTTACAACGTGTAGTTTTGGAGATACAAGCTAATTTTGTACTATGCGTTATTTCTTCTCGTAAAGAGTTTCCAATGCGTACGTATATGTCTTTAGTCTGCAAAACTGTATTTCCTTATGAAGTGGTATTCTTACATATTCTTTAGAAATAAAACTCTCCTGTGCCTTCTCTTTTGAGGCTACACACTTAGACATACAAGCAACATGAAAGCTTTTCGACTTACAACGTGTTGTTTAGGAAAAACAAGATAATTTCGCACGATGCGGAATATCCTTACATCGTGATTTTCTGAAAAATTTTGACCATAGAAAATCCTCCTTTTGGTTCTCTTTAGATGCTACATGTTCAGACGTACATGGCACAACAATTCTTTTTGAGTTACAACGTGTAGTTTTGGAGATACAAGCTAATTTTGTACGATGCGTTGTTTCTTCTCATAAAGTGTTTTCAATACGTACGTATTTGTCTTTACTCTGCAAAATTGTACTTCCTTATAACGGGGTATTCTACAATATTCTTTCGAGAGAAAACTGTCCTGTGCCTTCTCTTTTGAGGCTACACACTTAGACATACACGCAACATGAAAGCTTTTCGACTTACAACGTGTTGTTTAGGAAAAACAAGATAATTTCGCACGATGCGGGATTTCCTTAAAACGTGATTTTCTGAAAAATTTTGACGAAAGAAAATTCTCCTTTTGGTTCTCTTTAGATGCTACATGTTAAGACGTACAAGCCACAACAATTCTTTTCGAGATACAACATGTAGTTTTGGAGATACAAGCTAATTTTTTACTATGCGTTATTTCTTCTCGTAAAGAGTTTCCAATGCGTACGTATATGTCTTTACTCTGCAAAACTGTATTTCCTTATGAAGTAGTATTCTTACATATCCTTTCGAGAGAAAACTGTCCTGTGCCTTCTCTTTTGAGGCTACACACTTAGACATACACGCAACATGAAAGCTTTTCGACTTACAACGTGTTGTTTAGGAAAAACAAGATAATTTAGCACGATGCGGGATTTCCTTAAAACGTGATTTTCTGAAAAATTTTGACGAAAGAAAATTCTCCTTTTGGTTCACTTTAGATGCTACATGTTAAGACGTACACGCCACAACAATTCTTTTCGAGATACAACGTGTAGTTTTGGAGATACAAGCTAATTTTGTAAGATGCATTGTTTCTTCTCGTAAAGTGTTTTCAATACGTACGTATTTGTCTTTACTCTGCAAAATTATACTTCCTTATAACGTGGTATTCTACAATATTCTTTCGAGAGAAAACTCTCCTGTGCCTTCTCTTTTGAAGCTACACACTTAGACATACACGCAACATGAAAGCTTTTCGACTTACAACGTGTTGTTTAGGAAAAACAAGATAATTTCGCATGATGCGGGATTTCCTTAAAACGTGATTTTCTGAAAAATTTTGACGAAAGAAAATTCTCCCTTTGGTTCTCTTTAGATGCTACATGTTAAGAGGTACACGCCACAACAATTCTTTTCGAGTTACAACGTGTAGTTTTGGAGATACAAGCTAATTTTGTACGATGCGTTATTTCTTCTCGTAAAGAGTTTCCAATACGTACGTATATGTCTTTACTCTGCAAAACTGTATTTCCTTATGAAGTGGTATTCTTACATATTCTTTCGAGAGAAAACTCTCCTGTGCCTTCTCTTTTGAGGCTACACACTTAGACATCCCGCAACATGAAAGCTTTTCGACTTACAACGTGTTGTTTAGGAAAAACAAGATAATTTCGCACGATGCGGAATTTCCTTACATCGTGATTTTCTGAAAAATTTTGACGAAAGAAAATTCTCCTTTTGGTTCTCTTTAGATGCTACATGTTCAGACGTACACGCCACAACAATTCTTTTCGAGTTACAACGTGTAGTTTTGGAGATACAAGCTAATTTTGTACGATGCGTTGTTTCTTCTCGTAAAGTGTTTTCAATACCTACGTTTTTGTCTTTACTCTGCAAAATTGTACTTCCTTATAACGGGGTATTCTACAATATTCTTTCGAGAGAACACTCTCCTTTGCCTTCTCTTTTGAGGCTACACACTTAGACATACACGCAACATGAAAGCTTTTCGACTTACAACGTGTTGTTTAGGAAAAACAAGATAATTTCGCACGATGCGGGATTTCCCTAAAACGTGATTTTCTGAAAAATTTTGACGAAATTAAATTACCCTTTTGGTTCTCTGTAGATGCTACATGTTAAGACGTACACGCCACAACAATTCTTTTCGAGTTACAACGTGTAGTTTTGGAGATACAAGCTAATTTTGTAAGATGCATTGTTTCTTCTCGTAAAGTGTTTTCAATACGTACGTATTTGTCTTTACTCTGCAAAATTATACTTCCTTATAACGTGGTATTCTACAATATTCTTTCGAGAGAAAACTCTCCTGTGCCTTCTCTTTTGAAGCTACACACTTAGACATACACGCAACATGAAAGCTTTTCGACTTACAACGTGTTGTTTAGGAAAAACAAGATAATTTCGCATGATGCGGGATTTCCTTAAAACGTGATTTTCTGAAAAATTTTGACGAAAGAAAATTCTCCCTTTGGTTCTCTTTAGATGCTGCATGTTAAGAGGTACACGCCACAACAATTCTTTTCGAGTTACAACGTGTAGTTTTGGAGATACAAGCTAATTTTGTACGATGCGTTATTTCTTCTCGTAAAGAGTTTCCAATACGTACGTATATGTCTTTACTCTGCAAAACTGTATTTCCTTATGAAGTGGTATTCTTACATATTCTTTCGAGAGAAAACTCTCCTGTGCCTTCTCTTTTGAGGCTACACACTTAGACATCCCGCAACATGAAAGCTTTTCGACTTACAACGTGTTGTTTAGGAAAAACAAGATAATTTCGCACGATGCGGAATTTCCTTACATCGTGATTTTCTGAAAAATTTTGACGAAAGAAAATTCTCCTTTTGGTTCTCTTTAGATGCTACATGTTCAGACGTACACGCCACAACAATTCTTTTCGAGTTACAACGTGTAGTTTTGGAGATACAAGCTAATTTTGTACGATGCGTTGTTTCTTCTCGTAAAGTGTTTTCAATACCTACGTTTTTGTCTTTACTCTGCAAAATTGTACTTCCTTATAACGGGGTATTCTACAATATTCTTTCGAGAGAACACTCTCCTGTGCCTTCTCTTTTGAGGCTACACACTTAGACATACACGCAACATGAAAGCTTTTCGACTTACAACGTGTTGTTTAGGAAAAACAAGATAATTTCGCACGATGCGGGATTTCCTTAAAACGTGATTTTTCTGAAAAATTTTGACGAAAGAAAATTCTCCTTTTGGTTCTCTTTAGATGCTACATGTTAAGACGTACACGCCACAACAATTCATTTCGAGATACAACATGTAGTTTTGGAGATACAAGCTAATTTTGTACTTTGCGTTATTTCTTCTCGTAAAGAGTTTCCAATGCGTACCTATATGTCTTTACTCTGCAAAACTGTATTTCCTTATGAAGTGGTATTCTTACATATCCTTTCGAGAGAAAACTGTCCTGTGCCTTCTCTTTTGAGGCTACACACTTAGACATACACGCAACATGAAAGCTTTTCGACTTACAACGTGTTGTTTAGGAAAAACAAGATAATTTCGCACGATGCGGGATTTCCTTAAAACGTGATTTTCTGAAAAATTTTGACGAAAGAAAATTCTCCTTTTGGTTCTCTGTAGATGCTACATGTTAAGACGTACACGCCAGAACAATTCTTTCGAGTTACAACATGTAGTTTTGGAGATACAAGCTAATTTTGTACGATGCGTTGTTTCTTCTCGTAAAGTGTTTTCAATACGTACGTATTTGTCTTTACTCTGCAAAATTGTACTTCCTTATAACGTGGTATTCTACAATATTCTTTCGAGAGAAAACTCTCCTGTGCCTTCTCTTTTGAGGCTACACACTTAGACATACACGCAACATGAAAGCTTTTCGACTTACAATGTGTTGTTTAGGAAAAACAAGATAATTTTGCACGATGCGGGATTTCCTTAAAACGTGATTTTCTGAAAAATTTTGACGAAAGAAAATTCTCCCTTTGGTTCTCTTTAGATGCTACATGTTAAGACGTACACGCCACAACAATTCTTTTCGAGTTACAACGTGTAGTTTTGGAGATACAAGCTAATTTTGTACATGTTCTTTCGAGAGAAAACTCTCCTGTGCATTGTCTTTAGAGGCTACATGCTCACACATACACTCAATACCAAAGCTTTTCGAGTTACAACGTGTTGTTTAGGAAAAACAAGATAATTTTTCACGATGTGGGATTTCCTTAAAACGTGGTTTCTGACAAATTTTGACGAAAGAAAGTTCTCCTGTGGGTCGTCTTTTGAGGCTACACGTTTAGACATACACGCCACACCAAATCTTTCAAATTACAACTTCTTGTTTAGGAGATACAAGCAAATTTTGTACGATGCGTTATTTCTTCTTGGAAAGTTTTTCCAATACATTCTTATTTGTCTATAATCTGCAACACTGTATTTCCTTATAACGTGCTATTCTTACATATTCTTTCGAGAGAAAACTCTCCTGTGCGTTCTCTTTTGAGGCTCCATGCCTAGACATACACGCAACGCCAAAGCTTTTCGACTTACAACGTGTTGTTTAGGAAAAACAAGATAATTTCGCACGATGCGAGATTTCCTTAAAACGTGGTTTCTGACAAATTTTGATGAAAGAAAATTCTCCTGTTGGTTCTCTTTTGAGGCTACACATTTAGACATACACGTCACACCAAATCTTTTCGAGATACAACGTGTTGTTTAGGAGATACAAGTTAATTTTGTATGGTGCGTTATTTCTTCTCGTAAAGTGTTTCCAATATGTACTTATTTGTCTTTACTCTGCAAAATTGTATTACCTTATATCGTGGTATTCTTACATATTCTTTCGAGAGAAAATGCTCCTGTGCCTTCTCTTTTGAGGCTCCACGCTTACACATATACGCAACACCAAAGCTTTTCGAGTTACATGTTGTTTACGAAAAACAAGATTATTTCGCACGATGCAGGATATCCTTAAAACGTGGTTTTCAGAAAAATTTTGACAAAAGAAAATTCTCCTGTGCGTTCTCTTTTGAGGCTACATGTTTAGACGTACACGCCACACCAAATCTTTTCGAGTTACAACGTGATGTTTAAGAGATACAAGCTAATTTTTTACGATGTGTTATTTCTTCTTGTAAAGTGTTTCCAATAAGTACTTATCTGTCTTTACTCTGCAACAACACTGTATTTCCTTATAACGTGGTATTCTTACATATTGTTTCGAGGGAAAACTCTCCTGTGCGTTCTCTTTTGAGGCTATGTGCTTAGACATACACGCAACGCCAAAGCTTTTCGAGTTACAATGTGTTGTTTAGGAAAAACAAGATAATTTCGCACGATGCGAGATTTCCATAAAACGTGGTTTTCTGAAAAATTTTGACGAAAGAAAGTTCTCCTGTGGGTTCTCTTTTTAGGCTACATGTTTAGACGTACACGTCACACCAAATCTTTTCGAATTACAACGTGTTGTTTAGGAGATACAAGCCAATTTTGTACGATGCGTTATTTCTTCTCATAAAGTGTTTCCAATAAGTACTTATTTGTCTTTACTCTGCAAAATTGTATTTCCTTATAACGTAGTATTCTTACATATTCTTCCGAGAGAAAACTCTCCTGTGCCTTCTCTTTTGAGGCTCCGTGCTTACACATACACGCACCACCAAAGCTTTTCCAGTTACAACATGTTGTTTAGAAAAAAGAAGATGATTTCGCATGATGCGGGATTTCCTTAAAACGAGGTTTTCTGAAAAATTTTGACGAAAGAAAATTCTCCTGTGGGTTTTCTTTTGAGGCTACACATTTAGACGTACAGGCCACACCAAATCTTGTCGAGTTATAACGTGTTGTTTAGGAGATACAAGCTAATTTTTTACGATGTGTTAATTATTCTCATAAAGTGTTTCCAATACATACTTATTTGTCTTTACTCTGCAACATTGTATTTCGTTATAACGTGGTATTCTTACATATTCTTTTGATAGAAAACTATGCTGTGCGTTCCCCTTTGAGGCTACACACTTAGACATACAGACAACACCAAAGCTTTTCGAGTTACAACGTGTTGTTTATGAAAAACAAGATAATTTCCCACGATGCGGGATTTCCTTAAAACGTGGTGTTCTGACAAATTTTGACGAAAGAAAATTCTCCTGTGGGTTCTCTTTTGAGGCTACACGTTTAGAGGTACACGCCACACCAAATCCTTTCGAGTTACCACGTGTTGTTTAGGAGATACAAGCTAATTTTGTACGATGCGTTATTTCTTCTCGTAAAGTGTTTCCAAACGTACGTTTTTGTCTTTACACTGCAACACTGTATTTTCTTATAATGTTGAATTCTTACATGTTCTTTCGAGAGAAAACTCTCCTGTGCATTCTCTTTAGAGGCTACATGCTCACACATACACGCAACACCAAAGCTTTTCGAGTTACAACGTGTTGTTCAGGAAAAGCAAGATAATTTTGCACTATGCGGGATTTCCTTAAAACGTGGTTTTCTGACAAATTTTGACGAAAGAAAGTTCTCCTGTGGGTTGTCTTTTGAGGCTACAGGTTTAGACCTACGAGCCACACCAAATCTTTTCGAGTTACAACTTGTTGTTTAGGAGATACAACAAATTTTGTACGATGCGTTATTTCTTCTTTTAAAGTGTTTCCAATACGTACTTAATTTTCTTTACTCTGCAACACTGTATTTCCATATAACATGGTATTCTTACATATTCTTTCGAGGGAAAACTCTCCTGTGCGTTCTCTTTTGAGGCTACACGCGTAGACATATAGGCAACACCAAAGCTTTTCGAGTTACAACGTGTTATTTATGAAAAACAAGATAATTTCGCACGATGCGGGATTTCCTTAAAACGTGGTTTTCTGACAAATTTTGACGAATGAAAATTCTCCTGTGGGTTCTCTTTTGAGGCTACACGTTTAGAGGTACACGCCACACCAAATCCTTTCGAATTACCACCTGTTGTTTAGGAGATACAGCTAATTTTTACAATGCGTTATTTCTTCTCGTGAAGTGTTTCCAATACGTACGTATTTGTCTTTACTCTGCAACACTGTATTTCATTATAATGTTGTATTCTTACATGTTCTTTCGAGAGAAAACTCTCCTGTGCATTGTCTTTAGAGGCTACATGCTCACACATACACGCAATACCAAAGCTTTTCGAGTTACAACGTGTTGTTCAGGAAAAACAAGATAATTTTTGACGATGCGGCTTACAAAATTAGCTTGTATGTCCTAAACAACACGTTGTAACTCGAAATGAATTGGTGTGGCGTGTACGTCTAAACGTGTAGCCACAAAGGAGAACCCATAGGAGAATTTTCTTTCGTCAAAATTTTTCAGAAAATCACGTTTTAAGGAAATCCCGCATCGTGCAAAATTATCTTTTTTTTTCCTAAACAACACGTTGTAACTCGAAAAGCTTTCGTGTTGCGTGTATGTCTAAGTGTGTAGCCTCCAAAGAGAAGGCACAGGAGAGTTTTCTCTCGAAATAATATGTAAGAATACCATGTTATAAGGTTATAAAGTGTTGCAGAGTAAAGACAAATATGTACGTATTGGAAACACTTTAGGAGAAGAAATAATGCATCGTACAAAATTAGCTTGAATCTCCTAAACAACACGCTGTAATTTGAAGAGATTTGGTGTGGCGTGTACATCTTAACGTGTAGCCTCAAAAGAGAACCCACAGGAGAATTTTGTTTCGTCAAAATTTGTCAGAAAACCACGTTTTAAGGAAATCCTGCATAGTGCGAAATATTCTTGTTTTTCCTAAACAACACGTCGTAACTCGAAAAGCTTTGGTGTTGCGTGTATGTCTAAGCGTGTAGCCTCAAAAGAGAACGCACAGGAGAGTTTTCTCTCGAATGAATAAGTAAGAATACCATGTTATAAGGAATTACATTGTTGTAGAATAAAGACAAATATGTACATATTGGAAACACTTAAACTTTACGAGAAAAAATAACGCATCGTACAAAATTAGCGTGTATCTCTTAAACAACACTTTGTAACTCGAAAAGCTTTGGTGTTGCGTGCATTTCAAAGCATGTAGCCTCAAAAGAGAAGGCACAGGAGAGTTTTCTCTGGAAAGAATATATAAGAATACCACGTTATAAGGAAATACAGTGTTGCAGAGTAAAGACAAATACATACATATTGGAAACACTTTATGAGAAGAAATAACGCATCGCAAAAATTAGCTTGTATCTCCTAAACAACATTTTGTAACTCGAAAAGATTTGGTGTGGCGTGTACGTCTAAACGTCTAGCCTCATACGGGAACCCACAGGAGAATTTTCTTTTGTCAAAATTTTTCAGAAAACCACGTTGTATGGAAATCCCGCATACATGCGAAATTATCTTGTTTATCCTAAACAACACGTTCTAACTCGAAAAGCTTTGGTGTTGCGTGTATGTCTAAGCATGTAGACTCAAAAGAGAAGGCACAGGATTGTTTTCTCTCGAAAGAATATGTAAGAATACCACGTAATAAGGAAATACAGTGTTGCAGAGTAAAGACAAATACATACGTATTGGAAACACTTTATGAGAAGAAATAACGCATCTTCCAAAATTAGCTTGTATCTCCTAAACAACACGTTGTAACTCGAAAAGATTTGGTGTGGCGTGTACGTCTAAAGGTGGAGCCTCAAAAGAGAACCCACAGGAGAATTTTCTTTCGTCAAAATTTGTCAGAAAACCACGTTTTAAGGAAATCCCGCATTGTGCAAAATTATCTTGTTTTTCCTAAACAACACGTTGTAACTCGAAAAGCTTTGTTGTTGCATGTATGGCTAAGTGTGTAGCCTCAAAAGAGAACGCACAGGAGAGTTTTCTCTTGAAAGAATATGTAAGAAAACCACGTTATAAGGAAATACAGTGTTTCAGAGTAAAGACAAACATGTACGTATTGGAAACACTTTACGAGAAGAAATAACGCATCATAAAAAATTAGCTTGTATCTCCTAAACAACACGTTGTAACCGAAAAGATTTGGTGTGGCATGTACGTCTAAACGTGTAGCCTCAAAAGAGAACCCACAGGAGAATTTTCTTACGTCAAAATTTGTCAGAAAACCATGTTTTAAGGAAATCCCTCACATTATAAGGAAATACAGTGTTGCAGAGTAAAGACAAATATGTACCTATTGGAAACACTTTACAAGAAGAAATAACGCATCGTACAAAATTAGCTTGTGTCTCCTGAACAACACTTTGTAATTCGAAAAGGTTTGGTTTGGCATGTACGTTTAAACGTGTAGCCTCAAAAGAGAAGCCACAGGAGAATTTTCTTTCGTTAAAATTTGTCAGAAAAGAGAACGCACAGGAGAGTTTTCTCTCGAAAGAATATATAAGAATGACACGTTATAAGAAAATACAGTGCTGCAAAGTAAAGACAAATACGTACCTTTTGGAAACACTTAAACTTTACGAGAAGTAGTAAAGCATAGTACAAAATTAGCTTGTATCTCTTAAACAACACGTTGTAACTCGAAAAGCTTTGGTGTTGCGCGCATTTATGAGCATGTAGCCTCAAAAGAGAAGGCACAGGAAGAAAGAACGCATCCCAAAAAATTAGCTCGTATCTCCTAAACAACATGTTGTTACTCGAAAAGATTTGGTGTGGCGTGTACGTCTAAACGTGTAGCCTCAAAAGAGAACACACAGGAGAATTTTCTTTGGTCAAAATTTGCCAGAAAACCTCGTTTTAAGGAAATCCCACATCGTGCGAAATTATCTTGTTTTTCCTAAACAACACCTTGTAACCCGAAAACTTTGGTGTTGCGTGTATGTCTAGTCATGAAGCCTCAAAAGAGAACGCACAGGAGACTTTTCTCTCGAAAGAATATGTAAGAATACCACGTTATAAGGAAATACAGTGATGCAGAGTAAAGACAAATAAGTACGTATTGGAAACACTTTACGAGAAGAAATAATGCATCGTACAAAATTAGCTTGTATCTCCTAAACAACATGTTGTAACTCGAAAAGATTTGGTGTGGCGTGTACGTCTAAACGTGTAGCCTCAAAAGAGAACCCACAGGAGAATTTTTTTTTCGTTAAAATTTGTCAGAAAACCATGTTTTAAGGAAATCACTCATCGTGAGAAATTATCATGTTTTTCCTAAACAACACGTTGTAACTTGAAAAACTTTGATGTTGCGTGTATGTCTAAGCGTGTAGCCTCAAAAGAGAACTCACAGGAGGGTTTTCTCTCGAAAGAACATGTAAGAATACCACATTATAAGGAAATACAATTTTGCAGAGTAAAGACAAATACGTATGTATTTGAAACACTTACGAGAAGAAATAACGCATCGTAAAATTTAGTTTGTATCTCCTAAACAAGGCATTGTAACTCGAAAAGAGTTGGTGTGGCGTGTACGTCTAAACGTGTAGCCTCAAAGGAGAACCCACAGGAGAATTTTCTTTCGTCAAAATTTGTCAGAAAACCACTTATTAAGGAAATCTCGCATCGTGCGAAACTATCTTGTTTTTCCTAAACAACACATTGTAACTCGAAAATCTTTGATGTTGCGTGTATGTCTAAGCATGTAGCCTCAAAAGAGAATGCACAGGAGAGATTTCTCTCGAACGAGTATGTAAGAATACCACGTTATAAGGAAATACATTGTGGCAAATTAAAGATAAATATGTACCTTTTGGAAACACTTAAACTTTACGAGAAGATATAAAGCATCGTAAAAAATTAGCTTGTATCTCCTAAACAACACGTTGTAACTCGAAAAGATTTGGTGTGGCGTGTACGTCTAAATGTGTAGCCTCAAATGAAAACCCACAGGAGAATTTTCTTTCGTCAAAATTTGTCAGAAAACTACGTTTTAAGGAATTCCCGCATCTTGCGAAATTATCTTGTTTTTCCTAAACAACATGTTCTAACTCGAAATGCTTTGGTGTTGCGTGTATGTCTAAGCGTGTAGCCTCAAAAGAGAATGCACCGGAGAGTTTTCTCATGAAAGAATATGTACAAATACCATGTTATAAGGAAATACAATGTTGTAGAGTAAAGACAAATACGTACGTATTGGAAACACTTTAGGAGAAGAAATAACGCATCGTACAAAATTAGCTTGTATCTCATAAACAACACGTTGTAACTCGAAAAGATTTGGTGTGGCGTGTACGTCTAAGCATGTAGCCTCAAATGAAAACCCACAGGAGAATTTTCTTTCGTCAAAATTTGTCAGAAAACCACGTTTTAAGGAATTCCCGCATCGTGCGAAATTATCTTGTTTTTCATAAACAACACGATCTAACTCGAAATGCATTGGTGTTGCGTGTATGTCTAAGCGTGTAGCCTCAAAAGAGAATGCACAGGAGAGTTTTGTCTCGAAAGAATATGTACAAATACCATGTTATAAGGAAATACAGTGTTGTAGAGGAAAGACAAATACGTACGGTTTGGAAACACTTTAGGATAAGAAATAACGCATCGTACAAAATTAGCTTGTATCTCCTAAACAACACGTTGTAACTCGAAAATCTTTGGTTTTGCGTGTATGTCTAAGCGTGTAGCCTCAAAAGAGAACGCACAGGAGAGTTTTCTCTTGAAAAAATATGTAAGAATACCACGTCATAAGGAAATACAGTGTTGCAAAGTAAAGAAAAATACGTACCTTTTGGAAACACTTAAACGTTACGAGAAGAAATAATGCATCATTGAAAATTAGCTTGTATCTCCTAAACAATACGTTGTAACTCGAAAAGATTTGGTGTTGCGTGTATGACTAAGCATGTAGCCTCAAAAGAGAGCGCACAGGAGAATTTTCTCTCGAAAGAATATGTAAGAATACCACGTTATAAGGAAATACAATGTTGCAGAGTAAAGAAAAATACTTGCATATTGGAAAAACTTTACGAGAAGAAATAACGCATCCTACAAAATTAGCTTGTATCTCCTAAACAACACCTTGTAACTCGAAAGGATTTGGTGTGGCGTGTACGTCAAACGTGTAGCCTCAAAAGAGAACCCACAAGAGAATTTTCTTTGGTCAAAATTTGTCAGAAAACCACGTTTTAAGGAAATCCCTCATCGTGCGAAATTATCTTGTTTTTCCTAAACAACACGTTTTAACTCGAAAAGCTTTGGTGTTGCGTGTATGTCTAAGTGTTTAGCCTCAAAAGAGAACGCACAGGAGAGTTTTCTCTCAAAAGAATATGTAAGAATACCACGTTATAAGGAAATACAGTGTTGCAGAGTAAAGAAAAATACGTACGTATTGGAAAAACTTTACGAGAAGAAATAACGCATCCTACAAAATTAGCTTGTATCTCCTAAACAACACCTTGTAACTCGAAAGGATTTGGTGTGGCGTGTACGTCAAATGTGTAGCCTCAAAAGAGAACCCACAGGAGAATTTTCTTTGGTCAAAATTTTTCAGAAAATCACGTTTTAAGGAAATCCCTCATCGTGCGAAAATATATTGTTTTTCCTAAACAATACTTTGTAACTCGTAAAGCTTTGGTGTTGCGTGTATGTCTAAGAGTGTAGCTTCAAAAAAGAACGCACAGGAGAGTTTTCTCTCGAAAGAACATGTAAGAATACCATGTTATAAGGAAATACAGTGTTGCAGAGTAAAGATCAATAGGTAGTTATTGTAAATATTTTACGAGAAAAAATAACGCATGGTACAAAATTAGCTTGTATCTCTTAAACAACACGTTGTAATTCGAAAATATTTGGTGTGGCGTGTATGTCTAAATGTGTAGCCTCTAAAGAGAACCCACAGGAGAATTTTCTTTCGTCAAAATTTTTCAGAAAACCACGTTTAAAGGTAATCCCGCATCGTGCGAAATTATCTTGTTTTTCCTAAACAACACGTAGTAACTCGAAAAGCTTTGGTGTTGCGTGTATGTCTAAGCGTGTAGCCTCAAAAGAGAACGCCCAGGAGAGTTTTCTCTCGAAAGAATATGTAAGAATACCACGTTATAAGTAAATACAGTGTTGCAGAGTAAAGATAAATAGGTAGTTATTGTAAATACTTTACGAGAAGAAATAACGCATGGTACAAAAGAGTTTTCTCTCGAAAGAATATGTAAGAATACCACGTTATAAGGAAATACAGTGTTGCAGAATAAAGACAAATATGTACGCATAGAAAACACTTTATGAGAAGAAATAACGCATCGTACAAAATTAGCTTGTATCTCCTAAACACCACGTTGTAACTCGAAAATATTTGGTGTGGTGTGTACGTCTAAACGTGTAGCCTCAAAAGAGAACCCACAGGAGAATTTTCTTCCGTCAAAATTTGTCTGAAAAACATTTTCTAAGGAAATCATGCATCGTGCGAAATTATCTTGTTTTTCCTAAACTACACGTTGCAACTTGAAAAGCTTTGGTGCTGCGTGTATGTCTAAGCATGTAGCCTCAAAAGAGAGCGCACAGGAGAGTTTTCTCTCGAAAGAATATGTAAGAAAACCACATTATAAGGAAATACAGTGTTGCAGAGTAAAGAAAAATACGTACGTATTGGAAAAACTTTACGAGAAGAAGTAACGCATTTGTACAAAATTAGCTTGTATCTCCTAAACAACACCTTGTAACTCGAAAAGATTTTGTTTGGCATGTACGTCTAAAGGTGTAGCCTCAAAAGAGAAGCCACCGGAGAATTTTCTTTGGTCAAAATTTGTCAGCAAGCCACGTTTGAAGGAAATCCCGCATCGTGCGAAATTATCTTGTTTTTCCTAAACAACACGTTGTAATTCGAAAAGCTTTGGTGTTGCGTGTATGTCTAAGCATGTAGCCTCAAAAGAGAATGCACAGGAGAGTTTTCTCTCGAAAGAATATGTAAGAATACCACGTTATAACAAATACAGTGTTGCAGAGTAATGACAAATACTTACGTATTGGAAACACGTTATGAGAAGAAATAACGCATGGTACAAAATTAGCTTGTACCTCCTAAACAACTCGTTGTAACTCGAAAAGATTTGATGTGACGTTTACATCTAAACGTGTAGCCTCAAAAGGGAACCCACAGGAGAATTTTCTTTCGTCAAAATTTTTCAGAAAACCATGTTTTACGGAAATCCCACATCATGCGAAATTATCTTGTTTTTCCTAAACAACACGTTGTAACT
Organism: Apodemus sylvaticus; assembly: GCF_947179515.1. Classification (NCBI taxonomy): domain Eukaryota; kingdom Metazoa; phylum Chordata; class Mammalia; order Rodentia; family Muridae; genus Apodemus; species Apodemus sylvaticus. The sequence goes on from NW_026263196.1 coordinate 1,851,826, forward strand.
CGAAAAGCTTTGGTGTTGGGTGTATGTCTAAGCTTGTAGCCTCAAAGGAGAATGCACAGGACAGTTTCCTGCGAAAGAATATGTAAGAATACCACGTTATGAGGAAATACAGTGTTGCAGAGTAAAGAGAAATACCTACGCATTGGAAACACTTTACAATAAGAAATAGTGCATTGTAAAAATTAGCTTGTATCTCCTAAACAACACGTTGTAACTCGAAAAGATTTGGTGTGGCGTGCATTTCTAAACGTGTAGCCTCAAAAGAGAACCCACAGGAGAATTTTCTTTGGTCAAAATTTGTCAGAAAACCAGGTTTTATGGAAATCCTGAAAAATTTTGACGAAAGAAAATTCTCCTATGTGTTCTCTTTTGAGGCTACACGTTTAGACGTACACGCCACACCAATTCCTTTCAAGCTACAACGTGTTGTTTAGGAGATAGAAGCTAATTTTGTATGATGCGTTATTTCTTCTCGTAAAGTGTTTCCAATACGTATGTATTTGTCTTTACTCTGCAACACTGTATTTCCTTATAACTTGGTGTTCTTACATATTCTTTCAAGAGAAAACTATCCTGTGCCTTCTCTTTTGAGGCTACACACTTAGACATACACGCAACACCAAAGCTTTTCGAGTTACAATGTGTTGTTTAGGAAAAACAAGATAATTTCGCACGATGCGGGATGTATTTAAAACGTGGTTTCTGAAAAATTTTGAGGAAAGAAAATTCTCCTGTGGGTTCTCTTTTGAGGCTACACGTTTAGACGTACACGCCACACCAAATCTTTTCGAGTTACAACGTGTTGTTTAGGAGATACAAGCTAATTTTGTACGATGCGCTATTTCTTCTTGTAAAGTGTTTCCTATACATATGTATTTGTCTTTACTCTGCAAAACTGTATTTCTTTATAATGTGGTATTCTTACATATTCGTTCGAGAGAAAACTCTCCTGTGTCTTCTCTTTTGAGGCTACACACTTAGACATACACGCAACACGAAAGCTTTTCGAGTTACAACGTGTTGTTTAGGAAAAACAAGATAATTTCGCACGATGCGGGATTTCCTTAAAACGTGATTTTCTGAAAAATTTTGACGAAAGAAAATTGTCCTATGGGTTCTCTTTTGAGGCTAAATGTTTAGACGTACACGCCACACCAAATCTTTTCGAGTTACAACGTGTTGTTTAGGAGATACAAGCTAATTTTGTACGATGCGTTATTTCTTCTCGTAAAGTGTTTCCAATACGTACGTATTTGTCTTTACTCTGCAACACTGTATTTCCTATTAACGTGGTAATCTTACATATTCTTTCGAGAGAAAACTCTCCTGTGCCTTCTCTTTTGAGGTTACACACTTAGACATACACGCAACACAAAAGCTTTTCGAGTTACAAGGTGTTGTTTAGGAAAATCAAGATAATTTCGCACGATGCGGGATTTCCTTAAAATGTGATTATCTGAAAAATTTTGACGAAAGAAAATTCTCCTATAAGTTCTCTTTTGAGGCTACACGTTTAGACGTACACGCCACACCAAATCTTTTCGAGTTACAACGTATTGTTTAGGAGATACAAGCAAATATTTTATGATGCGTTATTTCTTCTCGTAAACTGTTTCCAATACGTACGTATTTGTCTTTACTCTGCAACACTGTATTTCCTTATAACGTGGTATTCTTACATATTCTTTCGAGAGAAAACTCTCCTGTGTGTTCTCTTTGAGGCTACACGCTTAGACATACACCCAACACCAAAGATTTTCGAGTTACAACGTGTTGTTTAGGAAAAACAAGATAATTTCGCACGATATGGGATTTCGTTAAAACCTGGTTTTCTGACAAATTTTGACCAAAGAAAATTCTCCTGTGGGTTCTCTTTTGAGGCTACACGTTTAGAGGAATATGCCACACCAAATCTTTTCGAGTTACAACGTGTTGTTTTGGAGATACAAGCTAATTTTTTAAGATACGTTATTTCTTCTCCGAAAGTGTTTCCAATACATACGTATTTGTCTTTATTCTGCAACACAGTATTTCCTTATAACGTGGTATTCTTGCATATTATTTTGAGAGAAAACTCTCCTGTGCCTTCTCTTTTGAGGCTACACGCTTAGACATACACGAAACACTAAAGCTTTTCGAGTTACAACGTGTTGTTTAGGAAAAACAAGATAATTTCGCATGATGCGGGATTTCCTGAAAACGTGGTTTTCTGACAAATTTTGACGAAAGAAATTTCTCCTGTGGGTTCTCTTTTGAGGCTACATGTTTAGACGTACACACCACGCCGAATATTTTCGAGTTACAACGTGTTCTTTAGGAGAAACAAGCTAATTTTGTACGATGCATTATTTCTTCTCGTAAAGTGTTTCCAATACGTACGTATTTGTCTTTATTTTGCAACACTGTATTTCCTTATAACGTGGTATTCTTATATATTCTTTCGAGAGAAAACTCTCCTGTGCATTCTCTTTTGAGGCTACATGCTTAGACATACACGAACACCAAAGCTTTTCGAGTTACAACGTGTTGTTTAGGAAAAACATGATAAGTTCGCACGATGAGGGATTTCCTTAAAACGTGGTTTTCTGAAAATTTTTGAAGAAAGAAAATTCTCCTGTGGGTTCTCATTTGAGGCTCCACGTTTAGACGCACACGCCACACCAAATATTTTCGAATTACAACGTGTTGTTTAGGAGATACAAGCTAATTTTGTACCATGCGTCATTTCTTCTCGTAAAGTATTTACAATTACTACCTATTTATCTTTACTCTGCAACACTGTATTTCCTTATAACGTGGTATTCCTACATATTCTTTCGAGAGAAAACTCTCCTGTGTGTTCTCTTTTGAGGCTACACGCTTAGACATACATGCAACACCAAAGCTTTTCGAGTTACAACGTGTAGTTTAGGAAAAACAAGGTAATTTCGCACGATGAGGTATTTCCTTAGAACATGGTTTTCTGACAAATTTTGAGGAAAGAAAATTCTCCTGTGGGTTCTCTTTTGAGGCTACACGTTTAGACGTACACGCCACACGAAATCTTTTCGAGTTACAACGTGTTGGTTAGGAGATACAAGCTAATTTTGTACGATGCGTTATTTCTTCTCGTAAAGTGTTTCCAATACTTACGTATTTGTCTTTATGCTGCAACACTGTATTTCCTTATAACGTGGTATTCTTACATATTCTTTTGACAGAAACTCTCCTGTGCATTCTCTTTTGAGGCCACACGCTTAGACATACATGCAACACCAAAGCTTTTCGAATTACAACGTATTGTTTAGGAGAAACAAGATAATTTCGCAAGATGCGGGATTTCGATAAAACGTGGGTTTCTGATAAATTTTGACGAAGGAAAATCCTCCTGTGGTTTCTCTTTTGAGGCTACACGTTTAGCCGTACATGCCACACCAAATCCTTTTGAGTTACAACGTGTTGTTTAGGAGATACAAGCTAATTTTGTATGATGCATTATATCTTTTCATAAAGATTTTTCCAATACTTACGTATTTGTCTTTAGTCTGCAACACTGTATTTCCTTATAACGTGGTATTCTCACATATTGTTTCGAGAGAATACTCTACTGTGCGTTCTCTTTTGAGGCTACACGCTTAGATATACACGCAACACCAAAGCTTTTTGAGTTACAACGTGTTGTTTAGGAAAAACAAGATAATTTCGCAGGATGAAGGATTTCCTTAAAACGTGGTTTTCTCACAAATTTTGACGAAAGAAAATTCTCCTGTTGGTTGTCTTCGAGGCTACACTTTTAGACGTACATGCCAAACCAAATCTTTTCGAGTTACCACTTGTTGTTTAGGAGATAAAAGTTAATAATTTATGATGCGTTATTTGTTCTCGTAAAGTGTTACCAATATGTACATTTTTGTCTTTACTCTGCAACACTGTATTTCCTTATAACGTGGTATTCTTACATGTTCTTCCGAGAGAAAACTCTCCTGTGCATTCTCTTTTGAGGCTACACGCTTAGACATACACGCAATACCAAAGCTTTTCGAGTTACAACGTGTTGTTTAGGAAAAACAAGATAATTTCGCATGATGCGGGATTTCCTTAAAACGTGGTTTTCTGACAAATTTTGACGAAAGAAAATTCTCCTGTTGGTTCTCTTTTGAGGCTACACGTTTAGACTTACATGCCAAAACAAATTTTTTCGAGTTACAACGTGTTGTTTAGGAGATAAAAGCCAATTTTTTATAATGCATTATTTCTTCTCGTAAGTGTTTCCAATATGTACGTATTTGTCTTTACTCTGCAAAATTGTATTTCCTAATAGCGTGGTATTCTTACATATTCTTTCGAGAGAAAACTCTCCTGTGCCTTCTCTTTTGAGGCTCCACGTTTAGACATACACGCAACACTAAAGCTTTTCGAGTTACAACATGTTGTTTAGGAAAAAGAAGATGATTTCGCACGATGCAGGATTTCCTTAAAACGTGGTTTTCTCAAAAATTTTGAAGAAAGAAAATTCTCCTGTGGGTTCTCTTTTGAGGCTACACGTTTAGACGTACACGCCACACCAGATCTTTTCGAGTTACAACGTGTTGTTTAGGAGATACATGTTAATTTTTTACTATGCGTTAATTCTTCTCGTAAAGTGTTTCCAATACGTACGTGTTTATCTTTACTCTGCAACACTGTATTTCCTTATAACGTGGTATTCTTACATATTCTTTCGAGAGAAAACTCTCCTTTGCGTTCTCTATTGAGGCTACACGCTTAGACATACATGCAACACCAAAGCTTTTCGAGTTACAACGTGTTGTTTAGGAAAAACAAGATAATTTCGCATGATGCGAGATTTCCTTAAAACGTGGTTTCTGACAAATTTTGATGAAGGAAAATTCTCCTGTGGGTTCTCTTTTGAGGGTACACGTTTAGACATACACATCACACCAAATCTTTTCGAGTAACAACGTGTTGTTTAGGAGATACAAGCTAATTTTGTAAGATGCGTTATTTCTTCTCGTAAAGTGTTTCCAATATGTACTTATTTGTCTTTACTCATCAAAATTTTATTTCCTTATAACGTGGTATTCTTACATATTCTTTCGAGAGAAAACTCTCCTGTGCCTTCTCTTTTGAGGCTCCACGCTTAGACATACACGCAACACCAAAGCTTTTCGAGTTACAGCTTTTTGTTTAGGAAAAAGAAGATGATTTCGCACGATGCGGGATTTCCTTAAAACGTGGTTTTCTGAAAAATTTTAACGAAAGAAAATTCTCCTGTGGGTTCTCTTTTGAAGCTACACATTTAGACCTACACGCCGCACCAAATCTTTTCGAGTTACAACTTGTTGTTTAGGAGATACAAGCTAATTTTGTACGATGCGTTATTTCTTCTCGTAAAGTTTTCCAATACGTACATATTTTTCTTTACTCTGCAACACTGTATTTCCTTATAACTTGGTATTCTTACATATTCTTTAGAGAGAAAACTATCCTGTGCGTTCCATTTTGAGGCTACACACTTAGACATACAGACATCACCAAAGCTTTTCGAGTTACAACGTGTTGTTTATGAAAATCAAGATTATTTCGCACGATTCGTGATTTCCTTAAAATGTGGTTTTCTCACAAATTTTGACGAAAGAAAATTATCCTGTGGGTTCTCTTTTGAGGCTACACGTTTAGACGTACACGCCACACCAAATCCTTTCGAGTTACCACGTGTTGTTTAGGAGATACAAGCTAATTTTGTATGATGCGTTATTTCTTCTCGTAAAGTGTTTCCAATATGTACTTATTTCTCTTTACTCTGCAACACTGTATTTCCCTATAACGTGGTATTCTTACATATTCTTTCGAGGGAAAACTCTCCTGTATGTTCTCTTTTGAGGCTACATGCTTAGGTATACACGCAACGCCAAAGCTTTTCGAGTTACAACGTTTTGTTTAGGAAAAACAAGATAATTTCGCACGATGCGAGATTTCCATAAAACGTGGTTTTCTGAAAAATTTTGACCAAAGAAAGTTCTCCTGTGCATTCTCTTTTGAGGCTACACGTGTAGTCGTACGAGCCAAAACAAATCTTTTCGAGTTACAACGTGTTGTTTAGAAGATACAAGCTAATTTTTTACGATGCATTATTTCTTCTCTTAAAGTGTTTCCAATATGTACGTATTTGTCTTTACTCTGCAACACTGTATTTCCTTACAACGTGGTATTCTTACATATTCTTTCGAGAGAAAACTCTCCTGTGCGTTCTCTTGTGAGGCTACACGCTTAGACATACACGCAACAGCAAAGCTTTTCGAGATACAACATGTTGTTTAGGAAAAACAAGATAATTTCGCACGATGCGAGATTTCCTTAAATCGTGGTTTTCTGACAAATTTTGATGAAGGAAAATTCTCCTGTGTGTTCTCTTTTGAGGGTACTCGTTTAGACATACACGTACACCAAATCTTTTTGAGTAACAACGTGTTGTTTAGGAGATACAAGCTAATTTTGTAAGATGCGTTATTTCTTCTCGTAAAGTGTTTCCAATATGTACTTATATGTCTTTACTCATCAAAATTTTATTTCCTTATAACATGGTATTCTTACATATTCTTTCGAGAGAAAACTCTCCTGTGCCTTCTCTTTTGAGGCTCCACGCTTAGACATACACGCAACACCAAAGCTTTTCGAGTTACAACTTGTTGTTTAGGAAAAAGAAGATGATTTCCCACGATGCGGGATTTCCTTAAAACGTGGTTTTCTGAAAAATTTTAATGAAAGAAAATTCTCCTGTCGGTTCTCTTTTGAAGCTACACATTTAGACGTACACGCCGCACCAAATCTTTTCGAGTTGCAACGTGTTGTTTAGGAGATACAAGCTAATTTTGTACGATGCGTTATTTCTTCTCGTAAAGTTTTCCAATACGTACATATTTTTCTTTACTCTGCAACACTGTATTTCCTTATAACTTGGTATTCTTACATATACTTTCGAGAGAAAACTATCCTGTGCGTTACCCTTTGAGGCTACACACTTAGACATACAGGCATCACCAAAGCTTTTCGAGTTAAACGTGTTGTTTATGAAAATCAAGATTATTTCGCACGATGTGTGATTTCCTTAAAATGTGGTTTTCTCACAAATTTTGATGAAAGAAAATTATCCTGTTGGTTCTCTTTTGAGGCTACACATTTAGACGTACACGCCACACCAAATCCTTTCGAGTTACCACATGTTGTTTAGGAGATACAAGCTAATTTTGTATGATGCGTTATTTCTTCTCGTAAAGTGTTTCCAATACGTACTTATTTCTCTTTACTATGCAACACTGTATTTCACTATAACGTGGTATTCTTACATATTCTTTCGAGGGAAAACTCTCCTGTGTGTTCTCTTTTGAGGCTACATGCTTAGGCATACACGCAACGCCAAAGCTTTTCGAGTTACAACGTTTTGTTTAGGAAAAACAAGATAATTTCGCACGATGCGAGATTTCCATAAAACGTAGTTTTCTGAAAAATTTTGACCAAAGAAAGTTCTCCTGTGCATTCTCTTTTGAGGCTACACGTGTAGTCGTACGAGCCAAAACAAATCTTTTCGAGTTACAACGTGTTGTTTAGAAGATACAAGCTAATTTTTTACGATGCATTATTTCTTCTCTTAAAGTGTTTCCAATACGTACGTATTTGTCTTTACTCTGCAACACTGTATTTCCTTATAACGTGGTATTCTTACATATTCTTTCGAGAGAAAACTCTCCTGTGCGTTCTCTTGTGAGGCTACATGCTTAGACATACACGCAACAGCAAAGCTTTTCGAGATACAACATGTTGTTTAGGAAAAACAAGATAATTTCGCACGATGCGAGATTTCCTTAAAACGTGGTTTTCTGACAAATTTTGATGAAAGAAAATTCTCCTGTGTGTTCTCTTTTGAGGCTACAGGTTTAGACGTACATGTCACACCAGATCTTTTCGAGTTACAACGTGTTGGTTAGGAGATACAAGCTAATTTTGTATGAAGCAGTATTTCTTTTACTAAAGTGTTTCCAATATGTACTTATTTGTCTTTACTCTGCAAAATTGTATTTCCTTATAACGTGGTATTCTTACATATTCTTTCGAGAGAAAACTCTCCTGTGCGTTCTCTTTTGAGGCCACACGTTTAGACATACACCCAACACCAAAGGTTTTCGAGTTACAACGTGTTGTTTAGGAAAAACAAGATAATTTTGCACGATGCGGGATTACCTTAAAACGTGGTTTTCTGACAAATTTTGACGAAAGAAAGTTCCCCTGTTGGTGTTCTTTTGAGTCAACACGTGTAGACGTTCGAGCCACACCAAATCTTTTCTAGTTACAACGTGTTGTTTAGGAGATACAAGCAAATTTTTTACGATGCGTTATTTCTTCTCATAAAGTGTTTCCAATACGTACGTATTTGTCTTTACTCTGCAACACTGTATTTCCTTATAATGTGGTATTCTTACATATTCTTTCGAGGGAAAACTCTCCTGTGCGTTCTCTTTTGAGGCTACATGCTTAGACATACATGCAACCCCAAAGCTTTTCGAGTTACAACTTGTTGTTTAGGAAAAACAAGATAATTTCGCAGGATGCGAGATGTCCATAAAACATGGTTTTCTGACATATTTTGATGAAAGAAAGTTCTCCTGTGGATTCTCTTTTGAGGCTACTCGTGTAGAGGTACGGGCCACACCAAATCTTTTCGAGTTGCAACGTGTTGTTTAGGAGATACAAGCTAATTTTGTAAGATGCGTTATTTCTTCTCGTAAAGTGTTTCCAATACGTACGTATTTGTCTTTACTCTGCAACACTGTATTTCCTTATAACGTGGTATTCTTATATATTCTTTCGAGAGAAAACTCTCCTGTGCGTTCTCTTTTGAGGTGACACGCTTAGACATACACGCAACACCAAAGCTTTTCGAGTTACAACGTGTTGTTTAGGAAAAACAAGATAATTTCGCACGATGCGAGATTTCATTAAAACGTGGTTTCTGACAAATTGGATGAAGGAAAATTCTCCTGTGGGTTCTCTTTTGAGGTTGCACGTTTAGACGTACACGCCACACCAAATCTTTTTGAGTTACAACGTGTTGTTTAGGAGATACAAGCTAATTTTTTACGATGCGTTATTTCTTCTCGTAAAGTGTTTCCAATATGTACTTATTTGTCTTTACTCTGCAAAATTGTATTTCCTTTTAACGTGGTATTCTTACATATTCTTTCGAGAGAAAACTCTCCTGTGCCTTCCCTTTTGAGGCTCCATGCTTACACAAACACGCAACGCCAAAGCTTTTTGAGTTACAATGTGTTGTTTAGGAAAAACAAGATAATTTCGCACGATGCCAGATTTCCATAAAACGTTGTTTTCTGAAAATTTTTGACGAAAGAAAGTTCTCTTGTGGGTTCTCTTTTGAGGCTACACGTGTGGAGGTATGAGCCACACCAAATCTTTTCGAGTTACAACGTGTTGTTTAGGAAATACAAGCTAATGTTGTACGATGCATTATTTCTTCTCTTAAAGTGTTTCCAATACGTACATATTTGTCTTTACTCTGCAACACTGTATTTCCTTATAACGTGGTATTCTTACATATTCTTTCAAGAGAAAACTCTCCTTTGAGTTCTCTTTTGAGGTTACACGCTTAGACATACACGCAACACCAAAGCTTTTCGAGTTACAACGTGTTCTTTAGGAAAAACAAGATAATTTCGCACGATGCGAGATTCCCTTAAAACGTGGTTTCTGACAAATTTTGACGAAAGAAAATTCTCCTGTGGGTTCTCTTTTGAGGCTACACGTTTAGACGTACACGTCACACCAAATCTTTTTGAGTTACAACGTGTTGTTTAGGAGATAAAAGCTAATTTTGTACGATGCGTTATTTCTTCTCGTAAAGTGTTTCCAATATGTACTTATTTGTCTTTACTCTGCAAAATTGTATTTCCTTATAACGTGGTATTCTTACATATTCTTTCAAGAGAAAACTCTCCTGTGCCTTCTCTTTTGAGGCTCCATGCTTACACAAACACGCAACGCCAAAGCTTTTTGAGTTACAATGTGTTGTTTAGGAAAAACAAGATAATTTCCCACGATGCCAGATTTCCATAAAACGTGGTTTTCTGAAAAATTTTGACGAAAGAAAGATCTCCTGTGGGTTCTTTTTCGAGGCTACACGTGTAGAGGTAAGAACCATACCAAATCTTTTCGAGTTACAACGTGTTATTTAGGAGATACAAGCTTATGTTGTACGATGCGTTATTTCTTCTCTTAAAGTGTTTCCAATAAGTACATATTTGTCTTTACTCTGCAACACTGTATTTCCTTATAACGTGGTATTCTTACATATTCTTTCGAGAGAAAACTCTCCTGTGAGTTGTCTTTTGAGGCTACAAGCTTAGACATAAAGGCAACACCAAAGCTTTTCCAGTTACAGCCTGTTGTTTAGGAAAAACAAGATAATTTTGCATGATGCGAGATTTCTTTAAAACGTGGTTTCTGACAAATTTTGATGAAAGAAAATTCTCCTGTGGGTTCTCTTTTGAGGCTACACATGTAGACATACACGTCACACCAAATCTTTTCGAGTTACAACGTGTTGTTTAGGAGACACAAGCTAATATTGTTCGATGCGTTATTTCTTCTTGTAAAGTGTTTCCAATATGTACTTATTTGTATTTACTCTGCAAAATTGTATGTCCTTATAACGTGGTATTCTTACCTATTCTTTTGAGAGAAAACTCTCCTGTGCCTTTTCTTTTGAGGCTCCATGCTTACACATACACGCAACACCAAAGCTTTTCGAGTTACAACATGTTGTTTAGGAAAAAGAAGATGATTTCGCACGATGCGGGATTTCCTTAATACGTGGTTTTCTGAAAAATTTTGACGAAAGAAAATTCTCCTGTGGGTTCTCTTTTGAGGCTACACGTTTAGACGTACATGCCATACCAAATCTTTTCGAGTTACAACGTGTTGTTTAGGAGATACAAGCTTATTTTTTACGATGCGTTAATTTTTTTCGTAAAGTGTTTCCAATAAGTTCATATTTGTCTTTACTCTGCAACACTGTATTTCCTTATAACGTAAAATTCATACATATTCTTTCGAGAGAAAACTATGCTGTGCGTTCCCTTTTGAGGCTACACACTTAGACATACAGGCAACACCAAAACTTTTCGAGTTACAACGTGTTGTTTATGAGAAACAAGATAATTTCGCACGATGCGGGATTTCCTTAAAACGTGGTTTTAGGACAAATTTTGACGAAAGAAAATTCTCCTGTGGGTTCTCTTTTGAGGCTACATGTTTAGACGAACACGCCACACCAAATCCTTTCGAGTTTCCAAGTGTTGTTTAGGAGATACAAGCTAATTTTGTACGATGCGTTATTTCTTCGCGTAAAGTGTTTCCCATATGTACATATTTGTCTTTACTCTGCAACACTGTATTTCCTAATAACATTGTATTTTTACATGTTCTTTCGAGAGAAACCTCTCCTGTGCATTCTCTTTAGAGACTACATGCTTAGACATTCACACAACACCAAAGCTTTTCGAGTTACAACGTGTTGTTAAGGAAAAACAAGATAATTTTGCACGATGTGAGATTTCCTTAAAACGTGGTTTTTTGACAAATTTTGACGAAAGAAAGTTCTCCTGTGGGTTCTCTTTTGAGGCTACACGTGTAGAGGTATGAGCCACACCAAATATTTTCGAGTTACAACGTGTTATTTAGGAGATACAAGCTAATTTTGTACGATGCGTTATTTCTTCTCTTAAAGTGTTTCCAATATGTACTTACTTGTCTTTACTCTGCAACACTGTATTTCCTTATAACGTGGTATTCTTACATATTCTTTCGAGGGAAAACACTCCTGTACATTCTCTTTTGAGGCTACAAGCTTAGACAAACACGCAATGCCAAAGCTTTTCGAGTTACAACGTGTTGTTTAGGAAAAACAAGAAAATTTCGCACGATGCGAGATTTCCATAAAACGTGGTTTTCTGGAAAATTTTGACGAAAGAAAGATCTCCTGTGGGTTCTCTTTTGATGCTACATGTGTAGAGGTACGAGCCACACCAAATCTTTTCGGGTTACAACGTGTTGTTTGGAGATACAAGCTAATTTTGTACGATGCGTTATTTCTTCTCTTAAAGTGTTTCCAATACGTACGTAGTTGTCTTTACTCTGCAACACAGTATTTCCTTATAACGTGGTATTCTTACATATTCTTTCGAGAGAAAACTCTCCTGTGCGTTCTCTTTTGGGGCTACATCCTTAGACATACACCCAACACCAAAGTTTTTCGAGTTACAACGTGTTTTTTAGGAAGAACAAGATAATTTCTCATGATGCGGGATTTCCTTAAAACGTGGTTTTCTGAAAAATTTTGACGAAAGAAAATTGTCCAGTGGGTTCTCTTTTGTGGCTACATGTTTAGACGTACAAACCACACCAAATCTTTTCGAGTTACAACGTGTTGTTAGGAGATACAAGCTAATTTTTTTACGATGCTTTATTTCATCTCTTAAAGTTTATGGGTTTCCAATACATAGATATTTGTCTTTACTCTGCAAAATTGTATTTCCTTATAACGTGGTATTCTTACATATTCTTTTGAGAGAAAACTATCCTGTTCGTACTCTTTTGAGGTTACACCCTTAGACATACACGCAACACCAATGCTTTTCGAGTTACAACGTGTTGTTTAGGAAAAACAAGATAATTTCGCATGATGCGAAATTTCTTTAAAATGTGGTTTCTGACAAATTTTGATGAAACAAAATTGTCCTGTGGGTTCTCTTTTGAGTCTACACGTTTAGACGTACACCTCACACCAAATATTTTCTAGTTACAACGTGTTGATTAGGAGATACAAGCTAATTTTGTATGATGCGTCATTTCTTCTCGTAAAGTGTTTCCAATATGTACTTATTTGTCTTTACGCTGCAAAATTTTATTCCCTTATAACGTGGTATTCTTACATATTCTTTCGAGAGAAAACTCTCCTGTGCCTTCTCTTTTGAGGCTCCACGCTTACACATACACGCAACACCAAAGCATTTCGAGTTACAACATGTTCTTTAGGGAGAAGAAGATGATTTCGCACGATGCAGGATTTCCTAAAAACGTTGTTTTCTGAAAAATTTTGACGAGAGAAAATTCTCCTGTGGGTTCTCTTTTGAGGCTACACGTTTAGACGTACACGCCACACCAAATTTTTTCGAGTTACAACGTGTTGTTTAGGAGATACAAACTAATTTTTTACTATGCGTTACTTCTTCTCGTAACTTGAGTCAACACGTGTAGACGTACGAGCCACACCAAATCTTTTCTAGTTACAACGTGTTGTTTAGGAGATACAAGCAAATTTTTTACGATGCGTTATTTCTTCTCATAAAGTGTTTCCAATATGTACGTATTTGTCTTTACTCTGCAACACTTTATTTCCTTATAACGTGGTATTCTTACATATTCTTTTGAGAGAAAACTATCCTGTGCGTTCCCTTTTGAGGCTACACAATTAGACATACAGGCAACACCAAAGCTTTTCGAGTTAAAACGCGTTGTTTATGAAAAGCAAGATAATTTCGCACGATGCGGGATTTCCTTAAAACTTGGTTTTCTGACAAATTTTGACGAAAGAAAATTTTCATGTGGGTTCTCTTTTGAGGCTACACTTTTAGACGTACACGCCACACCAAATCCTTTCGAGTTACCACGTGTTGTTTAGGAGATACAAGCTAATTTTTTATGATGCGATATTTCTTCTCTTAAAGTGTTTCCAATACGTACGTATTTGTCTTTACTCTGCAACACTGTATTTCCTTATAACGTTGTATTCTTACATATTCTTTCGAGAGAAAACTCTCCTGTGCGTTCTCTTAAGAGGTTACACGCTTAGACATACACGCAACACCAAAGCTTTTCGAGTTACATCGTGTTGTTTAGGAAAAACAAGATAATTTTGCACGATGCGGCATTTCCTTAAACGTGGTTTCCTGACAAATTTTGAGGAAAGAAAGTTCTCCTGTGGGTTCTCTTTTGAGGCTACACGTGTAGACGTATGAGCCACACCAAATCTTTTCGAGTTACAACGTGTTGTTTAGCAGATACAATCAAATTTTGTACGATGTGTTATTTCTTCTCGTAAATTGTTTCCAATACGTACTTATTTGTATTTAGTCTGCAACACTGTATTTCCTTATAACGTGGTATTCTTACATATTCTTTGAGGGAAAACTCTCCTGTGCCTGCTCTTTCGAGGCTACATGCTTAGACATACACGCAACGACAAAGATTTTCGAGTAACAACGTGTTGTTTAGTACAAACAAGATAATTTCGCACGATGCGAGATTTCCATAAAACGTGGTTTTCTGAAAAAATTTGACGAAAGAAAATTCTCCTGTGGGTTCTCTTTTGAGGCTACACGTGTAGGGGTACGAGCCACACAAATATTTTCGAGTTACAAGGTGTTGTTTAGGAGATACAAGCTAATTTTGTACGATGCTTTAATTCTTCTCGTAAAGTGTTTCCAATACGTATGTATTTGTCTTTACTCTGCAACACTGTATTTCCTTATAACATGGTATTCTTACATATTCTTTCGAGAGAAAACTCTCCTGTGTGTTCTCTTTTGAGGCTACACGCTTAGACATACACGCACCACCAAAGCTTTTCGAGTTACCACGTGTTGTTTAGGAAAAACAAGATAATTTCGCACGATGCGAGAATTCCATAAAACGTGGTTTCTGACAAATTTTGATGAAAGAAAATTCTCCTGTGGGTTCTCTTTTGAGGTTACACATTTAGACGTACACGTCACACCAAATCTTTTCAAGTTACAACGTGTTGTTTAGGAGATACAAGCTAATTTTCTAGGATACGTTATTTCTTATTTTAATGTGTTTCCAATAAGTTCTTATTTGTCTTTACCCTGCAAAATTGTATTTTCTTATTACGTGGTATTCTTACATATTCTTTCAAGAGAAAACTCTCCTGTGCCTTCTCTTTTGAGGCTCCACGCTTACACATACACGCAACACCAAAGCTTTTCGAGTTACAACATGTTGTTTAGGAAAAAGAAGATGATATCGCACGATGCGGGATTTCCTTAAAACGTGGTTTTCTGACAAATTTTGACGAAAGAAAATTCTCCTTTGGGTTCTCTTTTGAGGCTACATTTTTAGATTTACACGCCACACCAAATTTTTTCGAGTTACAACGTGTTGTTTAGGAGATACAAGCTAATTTTGTACGATGCGTTAATTCTTCTCGTAAAGCGTTTCCAATACGTACGTATTTGTCTTTATGCTGCAACACTGTATTTCCTTATCACGTGGTATTCTTACATATTGTTTCGAGAGAAAACTATCCTGTGCGTTCCCTTTTGAGGCTACACACTTAGACATACAGGCAACACCAAAGCTTTTCGAGTTACAACGTGTTTTTATGAAAAACAAGATAATTTCGCACGATGCGGGATTTCCTTAAAACGTGGTGTTCTGACAACTTTTGAGGAAAGAACATTCTCCTGTGGGTTCTCTTTTGAGGCTACACGTTTAGACGTGCACGCAACACCGAATCATTTCGAGTTACCATGTGTTGTTCAGGAGATACAAGCTAATTTTGTACGATGCGTTATTTCTTCTTGTAAAGTGTTTCCAATAAGTATGTATTTTCTTTAGTGTGCAATATTGTATTTCCTAATAACGTGGTATTCTTACATATTCTTTTGAGAGAAAACTCTCCTGTGCCTTCTCTTTTGAGGCTACATGCTTAGAGATACACGCAACACCAAAGATTTTCGAGTGACACCGTGATGTTTAGGAAAAACAAGATAATTTCGCACGATGTGGGATTTCCTTAAAACGTGGTTTTCTGACAAAATTTGACGAAAGAAAATTCTCCTGTGGGTTCTCTTTTGAGGCTGCACATTTAGACGTAAACACCACACCAAATCTTTTTGAGTTACAACGTGCTGTTTAGGAGTTACAAGCTAGTTTTTTATGATGCATTATTTCTTCTCGTAAAGTTTAAGTGTTTCCAATATGTACGTATTTGTCTTTACTCTGCAACATTGTATTTCCTCATAACGTGGTATTCTTACATATTCTTTCGAGAGAAAACTGTCCTGTGCATTCTCTTTTGAGGCTACACGCTTAGACATACACGCAACATCAAAGCTTTTTGAATTACAACGTGTTGTTTAGGAAAAACAAGATAATTTCGCACGATGCGGGATTTCCTTAAATCGTGGTTTTCTGAAAAAAATTTGACCAAAGAAAATACTCCTGTGGGTTCTCTTTTGAGGCTACACGTTTAGATGTACACGTCACACCAAATCTTTTCGAGTTATAACGTGTAGTTTAGGAGATACATGCTAATTTTGTGCGATGCATTATTTCTTCTCGTAAAGTGTTTCCAATACGTACGTATTTGTCTTTACTCTGCAACACTGTATTTCCTTATAACGTGGTATTCTTACATATTCTTTCGAGAGAAAACTCTCCTGTGCCTTCTCATTTGAGGCTACATGCTTAGACATACACGCAAAACCAAATCTTTTTGATTTACACGTGTTGATAAGGAAAAACAATATAATTTCGCATGATGCGGGCTTTCCTTAAAACGTGGTTTTCTTACAAATTTTGACGAAAGAAAATTCTCCTGTGGGTTCACTTTTGAGGCTACACGTTTAGACGTACACGCCACACCAAATCATTTCGAGTTAAAACGTGTTGTTTAGGAGATACAAGCTTGTACGAAGCGTTATTTCTTCTCGTAAAGTGTTTCCAATACGAACATATTTGTCTTTACTCTGCAACAATGTATTTCCTTATAACGTGGTATTCTTACATATTCTTTATAGAGAAAACTCTCCTGTGCCTTCTCTTTTGAGGCTACACGCTTAGACATACAGGCAACACCAAACCTTTTCGAGTTATGACGTTTTGTTTGGGAAAACCAAGATAATTTCGCAGGATGCGGGATTTCCTTAAAACGTGGTTTTCTGAAAAATTTTGACGAACGAAAATTCTCCTGTGGGTTCTCTTTTGAGGCTACACGATTAGACGCACACACCACACCAAATATTTTCGAGTTACAACGTGTTGTTTAGGAGATACAAGCTAATTTTTTATGATGCTTTATTTCTTCTCGTAAGTGTTTCCAATACATACATATTTGTCTTTACTCTGCAACACTGTATTTCCTTATAACGTCGTATTCTTACGTATTCTTTCGAGAGAAAACTCTCCTGTGCGTTCTCTTTTGAAGGCTACATGCTTAGACATACATGCAACACCAAAGCTACACGAGTTACAACGTGTTGTTTAGGAAAAACAAGATAATTTCGCACGATGCGGGATTTCCTAAAATCGTGGTTTTCTGAAAAAATTTTGACGAAAGAAAATACTCCTGTGGGTTCTCTTTTGAGGCTACACGTTTAGATGTACACGCCACACCAAATCTTTTCGAGTTATAACGTGTAGTTTCGGAGATACAAGCTAATTTTTTACGATGCATTATTTCTTCTTGTAAAGTGTTTCCAATACGTACATATTTGTCTTTACTCTGCAACACTGTATTTCTTTTTAACGTGGTATTCTTACATTTTCTTTAAGGGAAAACTCTCCTCCTACGCCTTCTCTTTGAGGCTACATGCTTAGACATACTCGCAACACCAAAGCTTTTCGAGTTACGACCGGTTGTTTAGGAAAAACAAGATAATTTCGCATGATGCGGGATTTCCTTAAAATGTGGTTTACTGACCAATTTTGACGAAAGAAAATTCTCCTGTGGGTTCTCTTTTGAGGCTACACGTTTAGACATACAGGCCACACCAAATCTTTTCGAGTTACAACGTGTTGTTTAGGAGATACAAGCTAATTTTGTACTATGCGTTATTTCTTCTCGTAAAGTGTTTCCAATACGTAAGTATTTGTCTTTACTCTGCAACACTATTTCCTTATAACGTGGTATTCTTACATATTCTTTCGAGAGAAAACTCTCCTGTGCGTTCTCTTTTGAGGTTACACGCTTAGACATACATGCATCACCAAAACTTTTCGAGTTACAACGTGTTGTTTAGGAAAAACAATATAATTTCGCACGATGCGAGATTTCCTTAAAACGTGGTTTCTGACAAATTTTGATGAAGGAAAATTCTCCTGTGTGTTCTCTTTTGAGGCTACACGTTTAGACGTACACGTCACACCAAATCTTTTTGAGTTACAACGTGTTGTTTTGGAGATACATGCTAATTTTGTACGATGCCTTATTTCTTCTCATAAAGTGTTTCCAATATGTACTTATTTGTCTTTACTCTGCAAAATTGTATTTCCTTATAACGTGGTATTCTTACAGATTCTTTTGAGAGAAAACTCTCCTGTGCCTTCTCTTTTGAGGCTCCACGCTTACACATACACGCAACACCAAAGCTTTTCGAGTTACGACCTGTTGTTTAGGAAAAACAAGATAATTTCACACGATGAGGGATTTCCTTAAAACGTGGTTTTCTGAAAAATTTTGAAGAAAGAAAATTCTCCTCTGGGTTCTCTTTTGAGGCTACACGTTTAGACGTACATGCCACACCAAATCATTTCGAGTTACAACGTGTTGTTTAGGAGATACAAGCTAATTTTGTACGATGCGTTATTTCTTCTCTTAAAGTGTTTCCAATACGTACATTTTTGTCTTTACTCTGCAACACTGTATTTCCTCATAACGTGGTATTCTTACATATTCTTTCGAGAGAAAACTCTCCTGTGAGTTCTCTTTTGAGGTTACACGCTTAGACATACACGCAACACCAAAGCTTTTCGAGTTACAACGTGTTGTTTAGAAAAAACAAGATAATTTCGCACGATTCGAGATTTCCTTAAAACGTGGTTTCTGAAAAATTTTGATGAAAGAAAATTCTCCTGTGGGTTCTCTTTTGAGGCTACACATTTAGACATACACGTCACACCAAATCTTTTTGAGTTACAACGTGTTGTTTAGGAGATACAAGCTAATTTTGTACGATGCGTTATTTCTTCTCGTAAAGTGTTTCCAATATGTACTTATTTGTCTTTACTCTGCAAAAGTGTATTTCCTCATAACATGGTATTCTTACCTATTCTTTTGAGAGAAAACTCTCCTGTGCCTTCTCTTTTGAGGCTCCATGCTTACGCAAACACGAAATGCCAAAGCTTTTTGAGTTACAATGTGTAGTTAAGAAAAACAAGATAATTTCGCACTATGCCAGATTTCCATAAAACGTGGATTTCTGAAAAATTTTGACGAAAGAATGTTCTCCTGTGGGTTCTTTTTTGAGGCTACACGTGTAGAGGTAAGAGCCACACCAAATCTTTTCGAGTTACAACGTGTTGTTTAGGAGATACAAGCTAATTTTGTAAGATGCGTTATTTCTTCTCTTAAAGTGTTTCCAATACGTACATATTTCTCTTTACTCTGCAACACTGTATTTCCTTATAACGTGGTATTCTTACATATTCTTTCGAGAGAAAACTCTGCTGTGAGTTCTCTTTTGAGGCTACAAGCTTAGACATACAGGCAACACCAAAGATTTTCCAGTTACAACCTGTTGTTTAGGAAAAACAAGATAATTTTTCACGATGCGAGATTTCTTTAAAACGTGGTTTCTGACAAATTTTGATGAAAGAAAATTCTCCTGTGGGTTCTCTTTTGAGGCTACACATTTAGACGTACACGTCACACCAAATCTTTTCGAGTTACAACGTGTTGTTTAGGAGATACAAGCTAATTTTGTACGATGCGTTATTTCTTCTCGTAAAGTGTTTCCAATAAGTACTTATTTGTCTTTACTCTGCAAAATTGTATTTCCTTATAACGTGGTATTCTTACCTATTCTTTTGAGAGAAAACTCTCCTGTGCCTTCTCTTTTGAGGCTCCATGCTTACACATACACGCAACACCAAAGCTTTTTGAGTTACAACATGTTGTTTAGGAAAAACAAGATGATTTCGCACGATGCGGGATTTCCTTAAAACGTGGTTTTCTGAAAAATTTTGACGAAAGAAAATTCTCCTGTGGGTTCTCTTTTGAGGCTACACGTTTAGACGTACATGCCATACCAAATCATTTTGAGTTACAACGTGTCGTTTAGGAGATACAAGTTAATTTTTTATGATGCGTTAATTATTTTTGTAAAGTGTTTCCCATACGTACGTATTTGTCTTTACTCTGCAACATTGTATTTCCTTATAAGGTGGAATTCATGCATATTCTTTCGAGAGAAAACTATCCTGTGCGTTCCCTTTTGAGGCTACACACTTAGACATACAGGCAACACCAAAGCTTTTCGAGTTACAACGTGTTGTTTATGAAAAACAAGATAATTTCGCACGATGCGGGATTTCCTTAAAACGTGGTTTTAGGAAAAATTTTGACGAAAGAAAATTCTCCTGTGGGTTCTCTTTTGAGGCTACCTGTATAGACGTACACGCCACACCAAATCCTTTCGAGTTACCACGTGTTGTTTAGGAGATACAAGCTAATTTTGTACGATGCGTTATTTTTTCTCGTAAAGTGTTTCCTATATGTACATATTTGTCTTTACTCTGCAACACTGTTTTTCCTTATGACATTGTATTCTTACATGTTCTTTCGAGAGAAAACTCTCCTGTGCATTCTCTTTAGAGACTACATGCTCAGACATTCACACAACACCAAAGCTTTTCGAGTTACAACGTGTTGTTAAGGAAAAACAAGATAATTTTGCACGATGTGGGATTTCCTTAAAACGTGGTTTTTTGACAAATTTTGACGAAAGAAAGTTCTCCTGTAGGTTCTCTTTTGAGGCTACACGTGTAGAGGTACGAGCCACACCAAATATTTTTGAGTTCCAACGTGTTGTTTAGGAGATACAAGCAAATATTGTATGATGCGTTATTTCTTCTCGTAAAGTGTTTCCAATATGTACTTATTTGTCTTTACTCTGCAACACTGTATTTCCTTATAACGTGGTATTCTTACATATTCTTTCGAGGGAAAACTCTCCTGTACATTCTCTTTTGAGGCTAGAAGCTTAGACAAACACGCCACTCCAAAGCTTTTCGAGTTACCACGTGTTGTTTAGGAAAAACAAGGAAATTTTGCACGATGCGAGATTTCCATAAAACGTGGTTTTCTGAAAAATTTTGACGAAAGAAAATTCTCCTGTGGGTTCTATTTTGATGCTACATGTTTAGACACACACGCCACACCAAATCTTTTCGGGTTATAACGTGTTGTTTAGGAGATACAAGCTAATTTTGTATGATGCGTTATTTCTTCTCTTAAAGTTTTTCCAATACTTATGTAGTTGTCTTTACTCTGCAACACGGTATTTCCTTATAACGTGGTATTCTTACATATTCTTTCGAGAGAAAACTCTCCTGTGCGTTCTCTTTTGAGGCTACAAGCTTAGAAATACACGCAACACCAAAGCTTTTCGAGTTACAACCTGTTGTTTAGGAAAAACAAGATAATTTCGCACGATGCGAGATTTCCTTAAAATGTGGTTTTCTGACAAATATTGACGAAAGAAAATTCTCCTATGGGTTTTCTTTTGAGGCTACACGTTTTGTCATACATGCCACACCAAGTCTTTTCGAGTTACAACTTGTTGTTGAGGAGATACAAGCTATTTTTTACGATGTGTTATTTTTTCTCATAAAGTTAAAGTGTTTCCAATATGTACGTATTTGTCTTTACTCTGCAACACTGTATTTCCTTATAACGTGGTATTCTTACATATTCTTTCTAGAGAAAACTCTCCATTGCCTTCTCTTTTGAGGCTACATGCTAAGACTTACACGCAACACCAAAGCTTTTCGAGTTACAACATGTTGTTTAGGAAAAACAAGATAATTTCACACGATGAGGGATTTCCTTAAAACGTGGTTTTCTGACATATTTTGATGAAAGAAAATTCTCCTGTGGGTTCTCTTTTGAGGCTACACGTTTAGGTGTACACGCCACACCAAATCTTTTCAAGTTACAACGTGCTGTTTAGGAGATACAAGCTAATTTTGTACGATGCATTATTTCTTCTCATAAAGTTTAAGTGTTTCTAATAAGTGCGTATTTGTCTTTACTCTGCAACACTGTATTTCCTTATAACGTGGTATTCTTACATATTCTTTCGAGAGAAAACTCTCCTGTGCCTTCTCTTTTGAGGCTACACGCCTAGACATACACGCAACACCAAAGCTTTTCGAGTTACGATGTGTTGTTTAGGAAAAACAAGATAATTTCGCACGATGCGGGATTTCCTTAAAACATGTTTTTCTGGCAAATTTTGACGAAAAAAATTCTCCTGTGGGTTCTCTTTTAAGCCTACATGTTTAGTTGTAAACGCCACACCAAATCTTTTCCATTTACAATGTGTTGTTTAGGAGATATAAGCTAATTTTATATGATGCGTTATTACTTCTCGTAAAATTTATGTGTTTCCAATAAGTAGGTATTTGTCTTTACTCTGCCACACTGTATTTCCTTATAACGTGGTATTCTTACATATTGTTTCGAGTGAAAACTCTCCTGTGCCTTCTCTTTTGAGGCTACACGCTTAGACATACACGCAACACCAAAGCTTTTCAAGTTAAGATTTGTTGTTTAGGAAAAACAAGATAATTTTGCACGATGCGGGATTTCCTTAAAACATGGTTTTCTGACAAATGTTGATGAAAGAAAATTCTCCTGTGGGTTCTCTTTTGAGGCTACACGTTTAGAATTACACGCCACACCAAATCTTTTTAAGTTACAACGTGCTGTTTAGGAGATACAAGCTAATTTTGTATGATAAGTTATTTCTTCTCATAAAGTTTAAGTGTTTCCAATAAGTAAGTATTTGTCTTTACTCTGCAACACTGTATTTCCTTATAACGTGGTATTCTTACATATTCTTTCGAGAGAAAACTCTCCTGTGCCTTCTCTTTTGAGGCTACACGCTTAGACATACACGCAACACCTAATCTTTTCGAGTTACAACATGTTGATTAGGAAAAACAAGATAATTTCGCACGATGCGAGATTTCCTTAAAACGTGGATTTCTGACAAATTTTGACGAAAGAAAATTATCCTGTGGGTTCTCTTTTGAGGCTACACGTTTATACCTACACACCACACCAAATCATTTCGAGTAAAAACGTGTAGTTTAGGAGATACAAGCTTGTACGAAGCGTTATTTCTTCTCATAAAATGTTTCCAAAACGTACGTATTTGTCTTTGCTCTGCAACACTGTATTTCCTTATAACGTGGTATTCTTACATATCCTTTCGAGAGAAAACTCTCCTGTGCCTTCTCTTTTGAGGCTTCACGATTAGATATACAAGCAACGCCAAAGCTTTTCGAGTTACGATGTTTTGTTTAGGAAAAACAAGATAATTTCGCACGATGCAGGATTTCCTTAATACGTGGTTTTCTGAAAAATTTTGACGAAAGAAAATTCTCCTGTGGGTTCTCTTTTCATGCTACACGTTTAGACGCACACGCCACACCAAATATTTTCGAGTTACAACGTGTTGTTTAGGAGATACAAGCTAATATTTTATGATGCGTTATTTCTTCTCCTAAAGTGTTTCCAATACGTACGTACTTGTCTTTACTCTGCAACACTGTAGTTCCTATTAACGTGGTATTCTTACATATTCTTTTGAGAGAAAACTCTCCGTTGCCTTCTCTTTTGAGGCTACACACTAAGACCTACACGAAACACCAAAGGTTTTCGAGTTACAACGTGTTGTTTAGGAATAACCAGATAATTTCGCATGATGCGGGATTTCCTTAAACCGTGGTTTTCTGACAAATTTTGACGCAAGAAAATTCTCCTGTGGGTTCTCTTTTGAGGCTACACGTTTAGGAGTACACGCCACACCAAATCATTTCTAGTTACAACGTGCTGTTAAGAGATACAAGCTAATTTTGTACGATGCATTATTTCTTCTCGTAAAGTTTAAGTGTTTCCAATATGTATGGATTTGTCTTTATTCTGCAACACTGTATTTCCTTATAACGTGGTATTGTTACATATTGTTTCCAGAGAAAACTCTCCTGTGCCTTCTCTTTTGATGCTACACGCATAGACATACACGCAACACCAAAGCTTTTTGAGTTACAACGTGTTGTTTAGGAAAAACAAGATTTTTCGCACGATGCGTGATTTCCTTAAAACGTGGGTTTGTGACAAATTTTGACGAAAGAAAATTTTCCTGTGGGTACTCTTTTGAGGCTACACCTTTAGACGTACACGCCACACCAAATGTTTTCGAGTTACAATGTGTTGTTTAGGAGATACAAGCTAATTTTTTTACAATGCGTTATTTCTCCTCGTAAAGTGTTTCCAATAAGTACATATTTGTCTTTACTCTGCAACACTGTATTTCCTTATATTGTGGTATTCTTACATATACTTTCAAGAGAAAACTCTCCAGTGCCTTCTCTTTTGAGGCTACACGCTTAGACATACACGCAACACCAAAGCTTTTCAAGTTACAACGTGTTGTTTAGGAAAAACAAGATAATTTCGCACGATGCGGGATTTCCTTAAAATGTGGTTTTCTGACAAATATTGACGAAAGGAAATTCTCCTATGGGTTCTCTTTTGAGGCTACACGTTTTGTCATATATGCCGCACCAAATCCTTTCGAGTTACAACGTGTTGTTTAGGAGATACAAGCTATTTTTTACGATGTGTTATTATTTCTCATAAAGTTTAAGTTTTTCCATTACGTACTTATTTGTCTTTACTCTGCAACACTTTATTTCCTTATAACGTGGTATTATTACATATTCTTTCGAGAGAAAACTCTCCATTGCCGTCTCTTTTGAGGCTACACGCTAAGACTTACACGCAACACCAAAGCCTTTCGAGTTACAACGTGTTGTTTAGGAAAAACAAGATAATTACACACGATGCGGGATTTCCTTAAAACGTGGTTTTCTGACAAATTTTGAGGAAAGAAAATTCTCTTGTGGGTTCTCTTTTGAGGCTACACGTTTAGATATACACGCCACACCAAATCTTTTCAAGTTACAACGTGCTGTTTAGGAGATACAAGCTAATTTTGTATGATGCATCATTTCTTCTCGTAAAGTTTAAATGTTTCCAATAAGTGCTTATTTGTCTTTACTCTGCAACACTGTATTTCCTTATAACGTGGTATTCTTACATATTCTTTCGAGAGAAAACTCTCCATTGCCGTCTCTTTTGAGGCTGCACGCCTAGACATACACGCAACACCAAAGCTTTTCGAGTTACAATGTGTTGTTTAGAAAAAACAAGATATTTTCAAACGATGCGGGATTTCCTTAAAACATGGTTTTCTGACAAATTTTGACGAAAGAAAATTCTCCTGTGGGTTCACTTTTGAGGCTACATGTTTAGTTGTAAACGCCACACCAAATCGTTTCGAGTTACAACGTGTTGTTTAGGAGATATAAGCTAATTTTGTATGATGCTTTATTTCTTCTCTAAAGTTTAAGTGTTTCCAATACGTACATAATTGTCTTTACTCTGCAACACTGTATTTCCTTATAAAGTGGTATTCTTACATATTGTTTCGAGAGAAAACTCTCCTGTGCCTTCTCTTTTGAGGCTACATGCTTAGACATACACGCAACACCAAAGCTTTTTGCGTTAAGATGAGTTGTTTAGGAAAAACAAGATAATTTTGCAAGATGCGGGATTTCCTTAAAACATGGTTTTCTGACAAATTTTGACAAAGAAAATTCTCCTGTGGGTTCTCTTTTGAGGCTACACGTTTAGACTTACACGCCACACCAAATGTTTTCGAGTTACAACGTGTTGTTTAGGAGATACAAGCTAATTTTTTACGATGTTATTTCTTCTCGTAAAGTTTAAGTGTTTCCAATACGTACGTATTTGTCTTTATCTGCAACACTGTATTTCCTTATAACGTGTAATTCTTACATATTCTTTCGAGAGAAAACTCTCCTGTGCTTTCTCTTTTGAGGCTACACGGTTAGACATACACGCAACACCAAAGCTTTTCGAATTACAACGTGTTGTTTAGGCTAAACAAGATAATTTTTCACGATGCAGGATTTCCTTAAAACGTGGTTTTCTCTCAAATTTTGACGAAAGAAAATTCTCCTGTGGGTTCTCTTTTGAGGCTACACGTTTAGCCGTACATGCCACACCAAAACTTTTCGACTTACAACGTGTTGTTTAGGAGATACAAGTTAATTTTGTACGATACGTTATTTCTTCTCTTGAAGTGTTTCCAATAAGTATGTATTTGTCTTTACTCTGCAACACTGTATTTCCTTATAACGTGCTATTCTTACATATTCTTTCAAGAGAAAACTCTCCTGTGCCTTCTCTTTTGAGACTACACACTTAGACATACAGGCAAAACCAAAGCATTTCGTGTTACAACGTGTTGATTAGGAAAAATAAGATAATTTCGCACGATGCAGGATTTCTTTAAAACGTGGTTTTCTGACAAATTTGACGAAAGAAAATTCTCCTGTTGGTTCTCTTTTGAGGCTACATTTTTAGACGTACACGCCACACCAAATTTTTTCGAGTTACCACTTGTTGTATAGGAGATACAAGCTAATTTTGTATGAAGCGATATTTCTTCTCGTAAAGTGTTTCCAATACATACGTATTTGTCCTTACTCTGCAACACTGTATTTCTTTATAACGTGGTATTCTTACATATTCTTTCGAGATAAAACTCTCCTGTACATTTTCTTTTGAGGCTACATGCTTAGACATACACGCAACACCAAAGATTTTCGCATTACAATGTGTTGATTAGAAAAAACAAGATAATTTCGCACGATGCGGGATTTCCTTAAAACATAGTTTTCTGACAAATTTTGAAGAAAGAAAATTCTCCTGTGGGTTCTCTTTTGAGGGTACACGTTTAGACGTACACGCCACACCAAATCTTTTCGAGTTACAACGTGTAGTTTAGGAGGTACAAGCTAATTTTTACGATGCCTTATTTCTTCTCTTAAAGTGTTTCCAATATGTATGTATTTGTCTTTACTCTGCAACACTGTATTTCCTTATAAGGTGGTATTCTTACATATTCTTTCGAGAGAAAACTCTCCTGTGCCTTCTCTTTTGAGGCTACACGCTTAGACATACAGGCAAACCAAAGCATTTCGTGTTACAACGTGTTGATTAGGAAAAATAAGATAATTTCACACGATGCGGGAATTCCTTAAAACATGTGTTGATTAGAAAAAACAAGATATTGTGAAGGGGGTCATTTCCCTAATTTCTTTCTCAGCCTGCTTATCCTTTGAGTATAGGAAGGCCACTGATTTGCTGGAGTTGATTTTATAACCTGCCACTTTGCTGAAGTTGTTTATCAGCTGTAGGAGCTCTCTAGTGGAGTTCTTTGGGTCACTTAGGTAGACGATCATGTCGTCTGCAAATAATGATAGTTTGACTTCTTCCTTTCCAATTTGTATCCCTTTGACCTCCTTATGTTGTCAAATTGCCCGAGCTAGTACCTCAAGTACAATATTGAAAAGATAAGGGAAAGGGGGCAGCCTTGTCTGGTCCCTGATTTCAGTGGGATTGCTTCAAGTTTCTCTCCATTTAGTTTTATGCTGGCTACCGGTTTGCTGTATATTGCTTTTACTATGTTTAGGTATGGGCCTTGAATTCCTGTTCTCTCCAAGACTTTAAGCATGAAGGGATGCTGAATTTTGTCAAATGCTTTTTCAGCATCCAATGAAATGACCATGTGGTTTTGTTCTTTGAGTTTGTTTATGTAGTGGATTGTATTGATGGATTTCCGTATATTGAACAAACCCTGCATTCCCGGGATAAAGCCTACTTGATCATGGTGGATGATCGTTTTGATGTGTTCTTGGATTCGGTTGGCAAGAATTTTATTGAGTATTTTTGCATCGATGTTCATAAGGGAAATTGGTCTGAAGTTTTCTTTCTTTGTTGGATCTTTTTGTGGCTTTGGTATCAGCGTAATTGTGGCTTCGTAGAAGGAATTGGGTAGTGTTCCTTCTGTTTCTATTTTGTGGAATAGTTTGAAGAGTATTGGTGTTAACTCTTCTTTGAAGGTCTGGTAGAATTCTGCACTGAAGCCATCTGGTCCTGTGCTTTTTTTGGTTGGAAGACTTTCTATGACTCCTTCTATTTCTTTAGGCATTATGGGACTGTTTAGATGGTCTAGTTGGTCCTGATTTAATTTTGGTATTTGGTATCTGTCAAGGAAATTGTGCATTTCCTCCAGATTCTCCAGTTGTGTTGAGTACAGGCTCTTGTAGTAGGATCTGATGATTTTTTGGATTTCCTCAGTTTCCGTTGTTATATCTCCCTTTTCATTTCTAAGTTTGTTAATTTGGATACTTTCTCTGTGCCCTTTGGTCATTCTGGCTAAGGGTTTATCTATCTTGTTGATTTTCTCAAAGAACCAGCTCCTGGTTTTGTTGATTTTTTGAATGGTTCTCTTTGTTTCTACTTGATTGATTTCGGCCCTGAGTTTGATGATTTCCTGCCTTCTACTCCTCCTGGGCGAAATAGCTTCTTTTTTTCTAGGGCTTTCAGGTGTGTCATTAAGCTGGTAATGTATGCTCTCTCCATTTTCTTTTTGGAGGCACTCAGGCCTATGAGTTTTCCTCTTAGCACTGCTTTCATTGTGTCCCATAGATTTGGGTATGTTGTGTTTTCATTTTCATTGTGTTCTAAAAAGTCTTTAATTTCTTTCTTTATTTCTTCCTTGACCAAGGTATCATTGAGTAGAGTATTGTTCAGTTTCCACGTGTATGTGGGTTTTCTGTTGTTTCTGTTGCTATTGAAGACCACTTTTACTCCATAGTGATCAGATAGGAGGCATGAGATTAGTTCTATCTTCTTATATTTGTTGAGGTCTGTCTTGTGACCAATTATATGGTCGATTTTGGAGAAGGTACCATGAGGTGCTGAGAAAAAGGTATATTCTTTTGTTTTAGGATAGAATGTTCTATATATATCTGTTAAATCTAATTGGTCCAAAGCTTCAATTAGTTTCATTGTGTCCCTGTTTAGCTTCTGTTTTCCTGATCGGTCCATTGAGGAAAGTGCAGTGTTGAAGTCACCCACAATTATTGTGTTAGGTGCAATGTGTGCTTTTAGTTTTAATAAAGTTTCTTTTACGAAAGAGGGTGCCCTTGCATTTGGGGCATAGATGTTCAGGATTGACAGTTCTTCTTTTTGTATTTTTCCTTTGACCAGCAAGAAGTGTCCCTCAGGGTCTCTTTTGATGACTTTGGGTTGAAAGTCAATTTTATCTGATATTAAAATGGCTACTCCAGCTTGTTTCCTGAGACCATTTGCTTGTAAAATTGTCTTCCAGCCTTTTACTCTAAGGTAGTGTTTGTCTTTGACCCTGAGGTGTGTTTCCTGTAAGCAGCAAAATGTAGGGTCCTGTTTACGTATCCATTCAGTTAGTCTGTGTCTTTTTATTGGGGCCTTAAGTCCATTGATGTTAAGAGATATTAAGGAATAGTGATTGTTACTTCCTATCATTTTTGACGTTATTTTTTAAATTTGAATGCTTAACTTCTTTTGGGTTTGATGAAAGGTTACTATCTTGCTTTTTCCAGGGTGAAGTTTCCCTCCTTGTATTGGTGTTGTCCTCCTATTATCCTTTTTAGGGCCGGGTTTGTGGATAGATATTGGGTAAACTTGGTTTTGTCATGAAATATCTTAGTTTCTCCATCTATGGTGATTGAGAGTTTTGCTGGATATAGCAGTTTTGGTTGGCATTTGTGTTCTCTTAGAGTCTGCATGAGATCTGCCCAGGACCTTCTAGCCTTCATAGTCTCCGGTGAAAAGTCTGCTGTGATTCTGATAGGTCTTCCTTTATATGTTACTTGGCCTTTTTCTCTTACTGCCTTTAGTATTCTTTCTTTGTTTAGAACATTTGGTGTTTTGATTATTATGTGACGGGAAGTATTTCTCTTCTGGTCCAGTCTGTTTGGAGTTCTGTAGGCTTCTTGTATATTCATGGGCATCTCTCTCTTTAGGTTAGGGAAGTTTTCTTCCATAATTTTATTGAAGATATTTGCTGGCCCTTTAAGTTGTAAATCTTCACTCTCATCTATGCCTATAATCCTTAGGTTTGGTCTTCTCATTGTGTCCTGGATTTCCTGGATATTTTGGGTTACAAGCTTTTTGCATTTTGCATTTTCTTTAACTGTTGAGTCCATGGTTTCTATGGAATCTTCAGCATCTGAGATTCTTTCTTCTATCTCTTGTATTCTGTTGTTGATATTTGCATCTCTGTCCCCTGATTTCTTCCCAAGGCTTTCTATCTCCAAAGTTGTCTCCCTTTGAGTTTTCTTAGTTGTTTCTACTTCTGATTTTAGATCCTGGATGGTTTTGCTTAGCTCCTTCACTTGCATGTTTGTGTTTTCCTGTAATTCTTTAAGAGATTTTTGTGTTTCCTCTTTCATGAGCTCAGCCTGTTGACCAAAGTTCTCCTGTATTTCTTTAAGAGATTTTTGTGTTTCGTCTTTCATGACCTCAGCCTGTTGACCAAAGTTCTCCTGTATTTCTTTAAGTGTTTTTTGCATTTCCTCCTTGTTGGCTTTTGTATTCTCCTGGATTTCTTTCAATGATTTTTGTGTTTCCCTTGCAAGGGCTTCTAACTTTTGATCCATTTTCTCCTGAATTTCTTTAAGTATGTCCTTCATGTGTTCCTGTACCAGCATCATGACCAGTGATTTTAAATCCAAATCTTGTTTTACTGGTGTGATGGGGTATCCAGGACATGTTGGTAGAGGAGAATTCGGTTCAGATGTTGCCATATTGCCTTGATTTCTGTTAGTGACGTTCCTGCGTTTGCCTTTTGCCATCTAGTTCTCACTGGTGTTAGTTTGTCTTGTCAGTGCTGGACTCACCAGTGCAAGCTGCCCCTTCCCCGTTGGCCTCTGGTGCACAGCTTACCTCCTGCACTGCTTGTAGACAGGGTGCTGCTGCCCAGGCTGTTCAGATCCCAAAGCAGGCACCCGAAGGCTCCTGCTGGGGCCCGCTGGATTCACTGGAGCACACTGACTTCTCCCAGCTGGCCGCCCGGAAACCCAGCTAGCCACTTGCAGGACTTGGAGATGTGGTGCTGCCGCCCAGGCTGATCTGGGCAGCAGAACTCCCAACCGGGTTGGTGCACACAAGGCTAGCCTAGCTGCTCAGGCCCTGAGTCTAGGCAAAAGCCTGGCAGGCCAATGTCGGTGCAAAGTTCCCCTCAGCTGTGGGTGTTAATTGGGTGTGTCAGGTGGCTAGGATGGTGGCGTGTGCGAGTTCCCTGAGAGTGCTGGGAGAGTCTGCTGGGCTAACAACCTCCTGGCTGGGTCAGCACACAGATGGCCCAACGAGCAGCCCAGGGCCTGGGGGTCAGTCCAGGGCCTGACCGTCTGAGACCCCTGCTATGTCCGCCTCGGGCTATGCCTGTTAGCTGGTTTGGTTTTGCCTGCTAGGTCTCTCTGGCTTCCCGTAGGCAAAATGGTGGTGGTGCGCAAACTGGCCCGGATAAACAACCTCCTGGCCGGGTCGGCACACAGATGGCCCACCGAGCAGCCCAGGGCCTGGAGGCAGTCCAGGGACTGACTGTCTGAGACCCCTGCTATGTCCGCCTCGGGCTATGCCTGTTAGCCGGTTTGGTTTTGCCTGCTAGGTCTCCCTGGCTTCCCCCAGGCAAAATGGTGGTGGTGCGCGCGCCGGCCCGGGAGGAAAAAAACCTCCTGGCCGGGTTTGCACCCCGGTGGACACCCGATCAGCTCAGGGCCTGGGTGCAGGCCAACGCCCGTCGGGCTTAGACCCCCACAATGTTGTTCTCGGGTTATATTTGCCTACCTCAGTCTGATTTCTCTGGCGACCGAGAACCAATATGGAGCCCTCGTAACTGACTGGCGGGAGGCAGAGTTCTGATGTGGCTTCCGTGTGGTGAAAGGCACCGTAAATCCGCCGCTGCTTGCAGCCTGGCTGGCCAGCGATGGCCAGTGGTCATGGGCACCGGGTCTGCCTGGACCCTGTCCGCTTGGTTCTACTGCTGATGGCCCTTCCTCTGGACCAGCCGCTGCTTCTGCTACTGCTGCTGCTGCCGCTGCTCCCAGGCCCAAGAATTTTCTTTCATCAAAATTTGTCAGAGACCACGTTTTAAGGAAATCTCGCATCGTGTGAAATTATCTTGTTTTTCATAAACAACACGTTGTAAATCGAAAAGCTTTGGTGTTGCGTGTATGTCTAAGCGTGTAGCCTCAAAAGAGAACGCACAGGAGAGTTTTCTCTCGAAAGAAAATGTAGGAATACCACGTTATAAGGAAATACAGTGTTGCAGAGTAAAGACAAATACGTACATATTGGAAACACTTTAAGAGAAGAAATAACGCATCGTACAAAATTAGCTTGTATCTCCTAAACAAAACTTTGTAACTCGAAAAGATTTGGTGTGGCTCATACCTCTACAAGTGTAGCCTCAAAAGAGAACCCACAGGAGGAAATTCTTTCGTTAAAATTTTTCAGAAAACCACGATTTATGGAAATCTCGCATCGTGCGAAATTATCTTGTTTTTTCCTAAACAACACGTTGTAACTTGAAAAGCTTTGGTGTTGCGTGTTTGTCTAAGCGTGTAGCCTCGAAAGAGAACGCACAGGAGAGTTTTCCCTCGAAAGAATATGTAAGAATACCACGTTATAAGGAAATACAGTGTTGCAGAGTAAAGACAAATTCGTACGTATTGGAAACACTTTATGAGAAGAATTAACGCATCTTACAAAATTAGCTTGTATCTCCTAAACAAAACGTTGTAACTCGAAAGGATTTGGTGTGGCGTGTACATCTAAACATGTAGCCTCAAAAGAGAACCCACAGGAGAATTTTCTTTCGTCAAAATTTTTCAGAAAACCACGTTTTAAGGAAATCCCGCATCGTGCGAAATTATCTTGTTTTTCCTAAACAACACGTTGTAACTCGAAAAGCTTTGGTGTTGCGTGTATGTCTAAGCGTGTAGCCTCAAAAGAGAAGGCACAGGAGAGTATTCTCTCGAAAGAATATGTAAGAATACCACGTTATAAGGAAATACAGTGTTGCAGAGTAAAGACAGATACTTACTTATTGGAAACACTTTACGAGAAGGAATAATACATCGTAAAAAAATTAGCTTGTATTTCCTAAACAACACGTTGTAACTCGAAGGATTTGGTGTGGCGTGTAAGTTGAAACGTGTAGCCTCAAAAGAGAACCCACAGGAGAATTTTCTTTCGTCAAAATTTGTCAGAAAACCACGTTTTAAGGAAATCCCGCAGTGTGCGAAATTATCTTGTTTTTCCTAAACAACACGTTGTAATTCGAAAAGCTTTGGTGTTGCGTGTATGTCTAAACGTGTGGCCTCAAAGGAGAATGCAGAGGACAGTTTTCTATTGAAAGAATATGTAAGAATACCACGTTATAAGGAAATACAATGTTGCAGAGTAAAGACAAATACGTATGTATTGGAAACTCTTTATGAGAAGAATTAACGCATTGTAAAAAATTAGCTTGTATCTCCTAAACAATACGTTGTAACTCGAACAGATTTGGTGTGGCATGTACGTCTAAACATGTAGCCTCAAAAGAGAACCCACAGGAGAATTTTCTTTCGTCAAAATTTTTCAGAAAACCACGTTTTAAGGAAATCCCCCATCGTGCGAAATCATCTTCTTTTTCCTAAACAACATGTTGTAACTCGAAAAGCTTTGGTGTTGCGTGTATGTGTAAGCATGGAGCCTCAAAAGAGAAGGCACAGGAGAGTTTTCTCTCGAAAGAATATGTAAGAATACCACGTTATAAGGAAATACAATTTTGCAGAGTAAAGACAAATAAGTACATATTGGAAACACTTTATGAGAAGGAAGAATGGATCGTAAAAAATTAGCTTGTATATCCTAAACAACACGTTGTAACTCGAAAAGATTTGGTGTGACGTGTATGTCTAAACGTTTAGCCTCAAAAGAGAACCCACAGGAGAATTTTCTTTCATCAAAATTTGTCAGAAACCAAGTAAAAGGAAATCTCGCATCGTGAGAAATTATCTTGTTTTTCCTAAACAACACGTTGTAAATTGAAAAGCTTTGGTGTTGCGTGTATGTCTAAGCTTGTAGCCTCAAAAGAGAACGCACAGGAGAGTTTTCTCTTGAAAGAATATGTAGGAATACCACGTTATAAGGAAATACAGTGTTGCAGAGTAAAGACAACTACGTACGTATTGGAAACACTTTAAGAGAAGAAATAACGCATCGTACAAAATTAGCTTGTATCTCCTAAAGAACACTTTGTAACTCGAAAAGATTTGGTGTGGCTCGTACCTCTAGAAGTGTAGCCTCAAAAGAGAACCCACAGGAGAACTTTCTTTCATCAAAATTTTTCAGAAAACCACATTTTATGGAAATCTCGCATCGTGCGAAATTATCTTGTTTTTCCTAAACAACAGGTTGTAACTCGAAAAGCTTTGGCGTTGCGTGTATGTCTAAACGTGTAGCCTCAAAAGAGAACGCACAGGAGCGTTTTCCCTCGAAAGAATATGTAAGAATACCACATTATATGGAAATACAATGTTGCAGAGTAAAGGCAAATAAGTACATATTGGAAACACTTAGGAGAAGAAATAACGCATCTTACAAAATTTGCTTGTATCTCCTAAACAACACGTTGTAACTCGAAAAGATTTGGTGTGGCTCGTACGTCTACACGTGTACCCTCAAAAGACAAACCACAGGATAACTTTCTTTCGTCAAATTTGTCAGAAAACCACGTTTTAAGGAAATCCCGCATCGTGCAAAATTATCTTGTTTTTCATAAACAACATGTTGTAACTCGAAAAGCTTTGGTGTTTCGTATATGTCTAAGCCTGTAGCCTCTAAAGAGAACGCACAGGAGAGTTTTCTCTCGAAAAAACATGTAAGAATACAACGTTATAAGGAAATACAGTGTTGCAGAGTAAAGACAAATACGTAATTATTGGAAACACTTTACGAGAAGAAATAACGCATCGTAGAAAATTAGCTTGTATCTGCTAAGCAACACGTGGTAACTCGAAAGGATTTGGTGTGGCGTGTATGTCTAAACGTGGAGCCTCAAAAGAGAACCCACAGGAGAATTTTCATTCGTCAAAATTTGTCAGAAAACCACGTTTTAAGGGAATCCCGCATCGTGCGAAATAATCTTGTTTTTCATAAACAACACGTTGTAACTCTAAAAGCATTGATGTTGCCTGTATGTCTAAGTGTGCAGCCTCAAAAGGGAACACACAGGATACTTTTCTCTCGAAAGAATATGTAAGAATACCACGTTATAAGGAAATACAGTGTTGCAGAGTAAAGACAAATACGTATGTATTGGAAACACTTTATGAGAAGAATTAACGCATCGTACAAAATTAGCTTGTATCTCCGAAACAACACGTTGTAATTCGAAAAGATTTGGTGTGGCGTGTACATCTAAACATGTAGCCTCAAAAGAGAACCCACAGGAGAATTTTCTTTCGTCAAAATTTTTCAGAAAACCACGTTTTAAGGAAATCCCGCATCGTGCGAAATCATCTTCTTTTTCCTAAACAACATGTTGCAACTCGAAAAGCGTTGGTGTTGCGTGTATGTGTAAGCGTGGAGACTCAAAAGAGAAGGCACAGCAGAGTGTTCTCTTGAAAGAATATGTAAGAATACCACGTTAAAAGGAAATACAATTTTGCAGAGTAAAGACAAATAAGTACATATTGGAAACACTTTACGAGAAGAAATAATGCATCATAAAAAATGAGCTTGTATCTCCTAAACAACACATTGTAACTCGAAAAGATTTGGTGTGACATGTACGTCTAAAAGTGTAGCCTCAAACGAGAACCCACAGGAGAATTTTCTTTCCTCAAAATTTGTCTGAAACCACATTTTAAGGAAATAGCGCATCGTGCGAAATTATCTTGTTTTTCCTAAACAACACGTTGTAAATCGAAAAGCTTTGGTGTTGCATGTATGTCTAAGCATGTAGCCTCAAAAGAGAATGCACAGGAGAGTTTTCTCTCGAAAGAATATGTAAGAATACCACGTTATAAGGAAATACAGTGTTGCAGAATAAAGACAACTACGTACGTATTGGAAACACTTTAAGAGAAGAAATAACGCATTGTACAAAATTAGCTTGTATCTCCTAAACAACACATTGTAACTCGAAAAGATTTGGTGTGGCTCGTACCTCTACACGTGTAGCCTCAAAAGAGAACCCAGAGGAGAACTTTCTTTCATCAAAATTTGTCTGAAAACCACGTTTTATGGAAATCTCGCATCGTGCGAAATTATCTTCTTTTTCCTAAACAGCACGTTGTAACTCGAAAAGCTTTGGCGTGCGTGTTCGTCTAAGCGTGTAGCCTCAAAAGAGCATGCACAGGAGAGTTTTCCCTCGAAAGAATATGTAAGAATACCACGTTATAAGAAAATACAGTGTTGCAGAGTAAAGATAAATAACGACATATTGGAAACAATTTAGGGAAGAAATAACGCATCATACAAAATTTGCTTGTATCTCCTAAACAACACGTTATAACTCGAAAATATTTGGTGTGGCTCGTACTTCTACACTTGTAGCCTCAAAAGAGAACCAACAGGAGAACTTTTTTTCGTCAAAATTTGTCAAAGAACCACGTTTTAAGGAAATCCCGAATCGTGCAAAATTATCTTGTTTTTACTAAACAACACGTTGTAACTCGAAAAGCTTTCGTGTTGCGTG
The DNA here is from genome assembly GCF_947179515.1 of Apodemus sylvaticus. Taxonomy (NCBI): domain Eukaryota; kingdom Metazoa; phylum Chordata; class Mammalia; order Rodentia; family Muridae; genus Apodemus; species Apodemus sylvaticus. The sequence continues at coordinate 1,888,572 of NW_026263196.1, forward strand.
TATGTCTGAGCATGTTGCCTCTAAAGACAATGCACAGGAGAGTTTTTTCTCGGAAGAACATGTAAGAATACAATGTTAAAAGGAAATACAGTGTTGCAGAGTAAAGACAAATACATACGTATTGGAAAGACTTTATGAGAAGAAATAACGCATCATACAAAATTAGCTTGTATCTCCTAAACAACACGTGGTAACTCTAAAGGATTTGGTGTGGCGTGTACGTCTAATTGTGTAGCCTCAAAAGAGAACCGACAGGAGAATTTTCTTTCGTCAAAATTTGTCAGAAAACCACGTTTTAAGGAAACCCTGCATCGTGCGAAATTATCTTGTTTTTCCTAAACAACATGTTGTAACTCGAAAAGCTTTGGTGTTGCCTGTATGTCTAAGTGTGTAGCCTCAAAAGGGAACGCACAGGATAGTTTTCTCTCGAAAGAATATGTAAGAATACCACGTTATAAGGAAATACAGTGTTGCAGAGTAGACAAATACGTACATATTGGAAACACTTTACGAGAAGAAGTAATGCATCGTAGAAAATTAGCTTGTATCTCCTAAACAAAACGTTGTAACTCGAAAAGATTTGGTGCGGCGTGTACGTCTAAACGTGTAGCCTCAAAAGAGAACCCACAGGAGAATTTTCTTTCGTCAAAATTTTTCAGAAAACCACGTTTTAAGGAAATCCCGCATCGTGCCAAATCATCTTCTTTTTCCTGAACAACATGTTGTAACTCGAAAAGCTTTGGTGTTGCGTGTATGTCTAAGCTTGTAGCCTCAAAAGAGAATGCACAGGAGAGTTTTCTCTCGAAAGAATATGTAAGAATACCATGTTATAAAAAAATACAGTGTTGCAGAGTAAAGACAAATACGTACGTATTGGAAACACTTTAAGAGAAGAAATAACACATCGTACAAAATTATCTTGTATCTCCTAAACAACAATTGGAACTCGAAAAGATTTGTTGTGGCTCCTACCTCTACACGTGTAGCCTCAAAAGAGAACCCACAGGAAAACTTTGTTTCGTCAAAATTTTTCAGAAAACCACGTTTGATGGAAATCTCGCATCGTGCGAAATTATCTTGCTTTTCCTAAACAACACATTGTAACTCGAAAAGCTTTGGCATTGCGTGTATGTCTAAGCGTGTAGCCTCTAAAGAGTACGCACAGGAGAGTTTTCTCTCGAAAGAACATGTAAGAATACAACGTTATAAGGGAATACAATGCTGCAGAGTAAAGACAAATACATACTTGATGGAAACACTTTACGAGAAGAAATAACGCATTGTAAAAAATTAGCTTGTATCTCCTAAACAACACGTGGTAACTCGAAAGGACTTGGTGTGGCGTGTACGTCTAAACGTGTAGCCTCAAAAGAGAACCCATAGGAGAATTTTCTTTCTTCAAAATTTGTCAGAAAGTCACCTTTTAACGAAATCCCGCATCCTGCGAAATTATCTTGTTTTTTCTAAACAACAAGTTGTACCTCGAAAAGCTTTGGTGTTGTGTGTATGACTAAGTGTGTAGCCACAAAAGGGAATGCACAGGAGAGTTTTCTCTCGAAAGAATATGTAAGAATACCACGTTATAAGGAAATACAGTGTTGCAAAGTAAAGACAAATACTTACATATTGGAAACACTTTAAGAGAAGAAATATCGCATCTTACAAAATTAGCTTGTGTCTCCTAAACAACTCGTTGTAACTCGAAAAGATTTGGTGTGACGTGTACGTCTCAACGTGTAGCCTCAAAAGAGAACCCACAGGAGAATTTTCTTTCATCAAAATTTGTCAGAAACCACGTTTTAAAGAAATCTCGCATTGTGCGAAATTATCAAGTTTTTCCTAAACAACACGTTGTAACTCGAAAAGCTTTGGTGTTGTGTGTATGTCTAAGCATGTAGCCTCAAAAGAGAACATACAGGAGAGTTTTCCCTCGAAAGAATATGTAAGATATCACATTATAAGGAAATACAGTGTTGCAGAGTAAAGACAAATACGTACATATTGGTAACTCTTTAAGAGAAGAAATAACGCATCGTAAAAAATTAACTTGTATCTCCCAAACAACACGTTGTAACTCGAAAAGATTTGGTGTGGCGTGTACGTCAAAACGTGTAGCCTCAAAAGAGAACCCACAGGACAATTTTCTTTCGTTAAAATTTTTCAGAAAACCACGTTTTAAGGAAATCCCGCATCGTGCGAAATCATCTTCTTTTTCCTAAACAACATGTTGTAACTCAAAAAGCTTTGGTGTTGCGTGTATGTCTAAGCGTGGAGCCTCAATAGCGAAGGCACAGGAGAGTTTTCTCTCGAAAGAATATGTAAGAATAGACGTTATAAAGAAATACAATTAGGCCGAGTAAAGGCAAATAAGTACATATTGGAAACACTTTAGGAGAAGAAATAACGCATCATAAAATATAAGCTTGTATCTCCTAAACAACAAGTGGTAACTCGGAAAGATTTGGTTTGGCGTGTACGTCTAAACGTGTAGCCTCAAAAAAGAACACAAAGGAGAATTTTCTTTCGTCAAAATTTGTCAGAAAACCACGTTATAAGGAAATCCCTCATCATGCAAAATTATCTTGTTTTTCCTAAACAACACGTTGTAACTCGAAAAGCTTTGGTATTGTGTGTATGTCTAAGCGTGTAGCCTCAAAAGAGAATGTAAAGGAGAGTTTTTTTCTAGAAAGAATATGTAAGAATTCCACGTTATAAGGAAATAGAGTGTTGCAGAGTAAAGACAGATACTTACATATTGGAAACACTTTACGAGAAGAAATAACGCATCGTAAAAAATTAACTTGTATCTCCTAAACAACACGTTGTAACTCGAAAAGATTTGGTGTGGCGTGTACGTCTAAACGTGTTGCCTCAAAAGAGAACCCACAGGACAATTTTCTTTCGTTAAAATTTTTCAGAAAACCACGTTTTAAGGAAATCCCGCATCGTGCGAAATCATCTTCGTTTTCCTAAACAACATGTTGTAACTCAAAAAGCTTTGGTGTTGCGTGTATGTCTAAGCGTGGAGCCTCAAAAGCGAAGGCACAGGAGAGTTTTCTCTCGAAAGAATATGTAAGAATACCACGTTATAAAGAAATACAATTTTGCACAGTAAAGGCAAATGAGTACATATTCGAAACACTTTAGGAGAAGAAATAACGCATCGTACAAAATGAGCTTGTATCTCCTAAACAACACGTGGTAACTCGAAAAGATTTGGTTTGGCGTGAACGTCTAAACGTTTAGCCTCAAAAAAGAACACAAAGGAGAATTTTCTTTCGTCAAAATTTGTCAGAAAACCACGTTTTAAGGAAATCCCGCATCGTGCGAAATTATCTTGTTTTTCCTAAACAACACTTTGTAACTCGAAAAGCTTTGGTGTTGCGTGTATGTCTCAGCGTGTTGCCTCAAAGGAGAATGCACAGGAGAGTTTTCTCTCGAAAGAACATGTAAGAATACAAAGTTATAAGGAAATACAGTGTTGCAGAGTAAAGACAAATACGTACTTATTGGAAACACTTTACGAGAAGAAATTACGCGTCATATAATATTAGCTTGTATCTCCTAAACAAAAAGTGGAAACTCGAAAACATTTGGTTTGGCGTGTACGTCTAAAAGTGTAGCCTCAAAAGAGAACCCACTGGAGAATTTTCGTTCTTCAAAATTTGTCAGAAAACCACGTTTTAACGAAATCCCGCATCCTGCGAAATTATCTTGTTTTTCCTAAACAACAAGTTGTAACTCGAAAAGCTTTGGTGTTGCGTGTATGTCTAAGTGTGTAGCCTCAAAATAGAATGCATAGGAGAGTTTTCTCTCGAAAGAATATGTAAGAATACCCCGTTATAAGGAAATACAGTGTTGCAGAGTAAAGACAAATACGTACATATTGGAAACACTTTACGAGAAGAATTAACGCATCGTACAAAATTAGCTTGAATCTCCTAAACAACACGTTGTTACTCGAAAAGATTTGGTGTGGCATGTACGTCTAAACATGTAGCCTCAAAAGAGATCCCACAGGAGAATTTTATTTCATCAAAATTTGTCAGAAACCACGTTTTAAGGAAATCTCGCATTGTGCGAAATTATCTAGTTTTTCCTAAACAACACGTTTAACTCGAAAAGCTCTGGTGTTGCGTGTATGTCTAAGCGTGTAGCCTCAAAATAGAAAGCACAGGAGAGCTTTCTCTCGAAAGAATATGTAAAAATGCCACGTTATAAGGAAATACAATGTTGCAGAGTAAAGACAAACACGTACGTATTGGAAACACTTACGAGAAGAATTAATGCATAGTACAAAATTAACTTGTATCTCCTAAACAACAAGTTGTAACTCGAAAACATTTGGTGTGGCCTGTACGTCTAAACGTGTAGCCTCAAAGGAGAACCCACAGGAGAATTTTCTTTCATCAAAATTTTTCACAGAACCAAGTTTTAAGGAAATACCGCATCGTGTGAAATGATCTTCTTTTTCCTAAACAACATATTGTAACTCGAAAAGATTTAGTGTTGCGTGTATGTCTAAGCGTGAAGCCTCAAAAGAGAAGGCACAGGATAGTTTTCTCTCGAGAGAATATGTAAGAATACCACGTTATTAAGAAATACAATTTTGCAGAGTAAAGACAAATAAGTACATATTGGAAACACTTTACGAAAAGAAATAATACATCATACAAAATTACCTTGTATCTCCTAAACAACACGTGGTAACTCGAAAAGATTTGGTTTGGCGTGTACGTCTAAACGTGTAGCCTCAAAAGAGAACCAACAGGAGAATTTTCTTTCATCAAAATTAGATAACCATGTTTTAAGGAAATCCCGCATCGTGCAAAATTATCTTGTTTTTCCTAAACAACACGTTGTAACTCGAAAAGCTTTGGTGTTGCGTGTATATCTAAGCGTGTAGCCCCAAAAGAGAATGCACAGGAGAGTTTTCTCTCGAAGGAACATGTAAGACTACAACGTTATAAGGAAATACAGTGTTGCAGAGTAAAGACAAAAACGTAAATATTGGAAACACTTTAAGAGAAGAAATGACGGATCATAAAATATAACCTTGTATCTCCTAAACAACAAGTGGTAACTCGAAAAGATTTGGTTTGGTGTGTACGTCTAAAAGTGTAGCCTCAAAAGAGACCCCACAGGAGAATTTTCTTTCTTCAAAATTTGTCAGAAAATCACGTTATAAGGAAATCCCGCATCGTGCGAAATTATCTTGTTTTTCCTAAACGACAAGTTGTAACTCGAAAAGCTTTGGTGTTTCATGTATGTCTAAGTGTGTAGCCTCTAAAGGGAATCCCCAGGAGAGTTTTCTATCGAACGAATATGTAAGAATACCACGTTATAAGGAAATACAGTGTTGCAGAGTAAAGACAAATACGTACATATTGGAAACACTTTACGAGAAGAAATAATGCATCGTAAAAAATTAGCTTTTATCTCCTAAACAACACGTTGTAACTCGAAAAGATTTGATGTGACGTGTACGTCTAAACGTGTAGCCTCAAAATCGAACCCACAGGAGAATTTTCTTTCATCAAAATTTGTCAGAAACCACGTTTTAAGGAAATCTTGCATCGTGCGAAATTATCTTGTTTTTCCTAAACAACACGTTGTAACTCGAATTGCTTTGGTGTTGCGTGTATGTCTAAGCGTGTAGCCTCAAAAGAGAACGCACAGGAGAGTTTTCTCTTGAAAGAATATGTAATAATACCTCGTTATAAGGAAATACAGTGTTGCAGATTAAAGACAAATACGTACCTATTGGAAACACTTTAAGAGAAGAAATAATGCATCGTAAAAAATTAGCTTGTATCTCAAAAGAGACCCCACAGGAGAACACGTTGTAACTCGAAAAGATTTGGTGTGGCTCGTACGTCTACACGTGTAGCCTCAAAAGAGAACCCACAGGAGAACTTTCTTTCGTCAAAATTTGTCAGAAAACCACGTTTTAAGGAAATCCCGCATCGTGCAAAATTATCTTGTTTTTCCTAAACAACACGTTGTAACTCGAAAAGCTTTGGTGTTGCGTGTATGTCTAAGCGTGTAGCCTCTAAAGAGTACACACAGGAGAGTTTTCTCTCGAAAGAACATGTAAGAATACAACGTTATAAGGATTACAGTGTTGCAGAGTAAAGACAAATACATACTTGTTGGAAACACTTTACGAGAAGAAATAATGCATTGTAAAAAATTAGCTTGTATCTCCTAAACAACACGTGGTAACTCGAAAAGACTTGGTGTGGCGTGTACGTCTAAACGTGTAGCCTCAAAAGAGAACCCATAGGAGAATTTTCTTTCATCAAAATTTTTCAGAAACCACGTTGTATGGAAATCTCGCTTCGTGCGAAATTTTCTAGTTTTTCCTAAACAACACATTGTAACTCGAGAAGCTTTGGTGTTGCATGTATGTCTAAGCGTGTAGCCTCAAAAGAGAATGCACAGGAGAGTTTTCTCTTGAACGAATATGTAAGAATACCACGTTATAAGGAAATACAGTGTTGCACAGAAAAGACAATTACATACCTATTGGAAACACTTTAAGAAAAGAAATAATGCATCGTACAAAATTAGCTTGTATCTCCTAAACAACACGTTGTAACTCGAAAAGATTTGGTGTGGCTTGTACGTCTACACGTGTAGCCTCAAAAGAGAACCCACAGGATAACTTTCTTTCTTCAAAATTTGTCAGAAAACCACGTTTTAAGTAAATCCCGCATCGTGCAAAATTTTCTTGTTTTTCCTAAACAACACGTTGTAACTCGAAAAGCTTTGTTGTTGCGTGTATGTCTAAGCGTGTAGCCTCTAAAGAGTATGCACAGGAGAGTTTTCTCTAGAAAGAACATGTAAGAATACAACGTTATAAGGAAATACAGTGTTGCAGAGTAAAGACAAATACATACTTGTTGGAAACACTTTACAAGAAGAAATAATGCATCGTAAAAAATTAGCTTGTATTTCCTAAACAACACGTGGTAACTCGAAAGGACTTCATGTGGCGTGTACGTCTAAACGTGTAGCCTCAAAAGAGAACCCATAGGAGAATTTTCTTTCTTCAAAATTTGTCAGAAAATCACGTTTTAACGAAATCCCGCATCCTGCGAAATTATCTTGTTTTTCCTAAACAACAAGTTGTAACTCGAAAAGTTTTGGTGTTGCGTGTATGTCTAAGTGTGTATCCACAAAAGCGAATGCACAGGAGAGTTTTCTGTCGAAAGAATATGTAAGAATACCACGTTATAAGGAAATACAGTGTTGCAGAGTAAAGACAAATACGTACATATTGGAAACACTTTAAGAGAAGAAATAACGCATCGTACAAAATTAGATTGTATCTCCTAAACAACACGTTGTAACTCGAAAAGATTTGGTGTGATGTGTACGTCTAAACGTGTAGCCTTAAAAGAGAACCCACAGGAGAATTTTCTTTCAACAAAATTTGTCAGAAACCACGTTTTAAGGAAATCTCACATCGTGCAAAATTATCTTGTTTTCCCTAAACAACAGGTTGTAACTCGAAAAGCGTTGGTGTTGCGTGTATGTCTAAGCATGTAGCCTCAAACGAGAACACACAGGAGAGTTTTCCCTCGAAAGAATATGTAAGAATACCACGTTATGAGGAAATACAGTGTTGCAGAGTAAAGACAAATACATATGTATTGGAAACACTTTACGAGAAGAAATAACGCAACATACATTATTAGCTTGTATCTCCTAAACAACAGGTTGTAAGTCAAAAGGATTTGGTGTGGCGTGTACACCTAAACCTGTAGCCTCAAAAGAGAACCCACAGGAGAATTTTCTTTCATCAAAATATGTGAGAAAACCACGTTTTAAGGAAATCCCTCAACGTGCAAAATTATCTTGTTTTTCCTAAACAACAAGTTGTAACTCGAAAAGATTTGGTGTTGCGTGTATGTCTAACCGTGTAGCCTCAAAAGAGAATGTAAAGGAGAGTTTTTTCTAGAAAGAATATGTAAGAATACCACGTTATAAGGAAATACAGTGTTGCAGAGTAAAGACAAATACGTACATATTGGAAACACTTTAGGAGAAGAAATAACGCATCGTACAAAATTAGCTTGTATCTCCAAAACTACACGTTGTAACTGGAAAAGATTTGGTGTGGCGTGTACATCTAAACGTGTAGCCTCAAAAGTGAACCCACCGGACAATTTTCTTTCGTTAAATTTTTTCAGAAAACCACGTTTTAAGGAAATCCTGCATCATGCGAAATCATCTTCTTTTTCCTAAACAACATGTTGTAACTCAAAAAGCTTTGGTGTTGCGTGTATGTTTAAGCGTGGAGCCTCAAAAGCGAAGGCACAGGTGAGTTTTCTCTCGAAAGAATATGTAAGAATACCACGTTATAAAGAAATACAATTTTGCCGAGTAAAGGCAAATAAATACATATTGGAAACACTTTAGGAGAAGAAATAACGCATCGGACAAAATTAGCTTTTATCTCCTAAACAACACGTGGTAACTCGAAAAGGTTTGGTTTGGCGTGTACGTCTAAACATGTAGCCGCAAAAGAGAACAAAAAGGAGAATTTTCTTTCGTCAAAATTTGTCAGAAAACCACGTTTTAAGGAAATCCCGCATCATGCGAAATTATCTTGTTTTTCCTAACAACACGTTGTAACTCGAAAAGCTTTGGTGTTGCGTATATGTCTAAGCGTGTAGCCTCAAAAGAGAATGCACAGGAGAGTTTTCTCTCAAAAGAACATGTAAGAATACAACGTTATATAGAAATACAGTGTTGCAGAGTAAAGACAAATACGTACATATTGGAAACACTTTACGAGAAGAAATAATGCATCGTAAAAAATTAGCTTGTATCTCCTAAACAACACGTTGTAACTCGAAAAGATTTGATGTGACGTGTACGTCTAAACGTGTAGCCTCAAAATCGAACCCACAGGAGAATTTTCTTTCATCAAAATTTGTCAGAAACCACGTTTTAAGGAAATCTTGCATCGTGTGAAATTATCTTGTTTTTCCTAAACAACACGTTGTAACTCGAATTGCTTTGGTGTTGCGTGTATGTCTAAGCGTGTAGCCTCAAAAGAGAATGCACAGGAGAGTTTTCTCTTGAAAGAATATGTAATAATACCTCGTTATAAGGAAATACAGTGTTGCAGAGTAAAGACAAATACGTACCTATTGGAAACACTTTAAGAGAAGAAATAATGCATCGTAAAAAATTAGCTTGTATCTCAAAAGAGACCCCACAGGAGAACACGTTGTAACTCGAAAAGATTTGGTGTGGCGCATACGTCTACACGTGTAGCCTCAAAAGAGAACCCACAGGAGAACTTTCTTTCGTCAAAATTTGTCAGAAAACCACGTTTTAAGGAAATCCCGCATCGTGCAAAATTATCTTGTTTTTCCTAAACAACACGTTGTAACTCGAAAAGCTTTGGTGTTGCGTGTATGTCTAAGCGTGTAGCCTCTAAAGAGTACACACAGGAGAGTTTTCTCTCGAAAGAACATGTAAGAATACAACGTTATAAGGAATACAGTGTTGCAGAGTAAAGACAAATACATACTTGTTGGAAACACTTTACGAGAAGAAATAATGCATTGTAAAAAATTAGCTTGTATCTCCTAAACAACACGTGGTAACTCGCAAAGACTTGGTGTGGCGTGTACGTCTAAACGTGTAGCCTCAAAAGAGAACCCATAGGAGAATTTTCTTTCATCAAAATTTTTCAGAAACCACGTTGTATGGAAATCTCGCTTCGTGCGAAATTTTCTAGTTTTTCCTAAATAACACATTGTAACTCGAAAAACTTTGGTGTTGCGTGTATGTCTAAGCGCGTAGCCTCAAAAGAGAATGCACAGGAGAGTTTTCTCTTGAACGAATATGTAAGAATACCACGTTATAAGGAAATACAGTGTGGCACAGAAAATACAATTACATACCTATTGGAAACACTTTAAGAAAAGAAATAATGCATCGTACAAAATTAGCTTGTATCTCCTAAACAACACGTTGTAACTCGAAAAGATTTGGTGTGGCTTGTACGTCTACACGTGTAGCCTCAAAAGAGAACCCACAGGATAACTTTCTTTCTTCAAAATTTGTCAGAAAACAATGTTTTAAGTAAATCCCGCATCGTGCAAAATTTTCTTGTTTTTCCTAAACAACACGTTGTAACTCGAAAAGCTTTGTTGTTGCGTGTATGTCTAAGCGTGTAGCCTCTAAAGAGTATGCACAGGAGAGTTTTCTCTAGAAAGAACATGTAAGAATACAACGTTATAAGGAAATACAGTGTTGCAGAGTAAAGACAAATACATACTTGTTGGAAACACTTTACAAGAAGAAATAATGCATCGTAAAAAATTAGCTTGTATCTCCTAAACAACACATGGTAACTCGAAAGGACTTCATGTGGCGTGTACGTCTAAACGTGTAGCCTCAAAAGAGAACCCATAGGAGAATTTTCTTTCTTCAAAATTTGTCAGAAAATCATGTTTTAACGAAATCCCGTATCCTGCGAAATTATCTTGTTTTTCCTAAACAACAAGTTGTAACTCGAAAAGCTTTGGTGTTGTGTGTATGTCTAAGTGTGTATCCACAAAAGGGAATGCACAGGAGAGTTTTCTGTCGAAAGAATATGTAAGAATACCACGTTATAAGGAAATACAGTGTTGCAGAGTAAAGACAAATACGTTCATATTGGAAACACTTTAAGAGAAGAAATAACGCATCGTACAAAATTAGATTGTATCTCCTAAACAACACGTTGTAAATCGAAAAGATTTGGTGTGATGTGTACGTCTAAACGTGTAGCCTTAAAAGAGAACCCACAGGAGAATTTTCTTTCAACAAAATTTGTCAGAAACCACGTTTTAAGGAAATCTCGCATCGTGCAAAATTATCTTGTTTTCCCTAAACAACACGTTGTAACTCGAAAAGCTTTGGTGTTGCGTGTATGTCTAAGCATGTAGCCTCAAACGAGAACACACAGGAGAGTTTTCCCTCGAAAGAATATGTAAGAATACCACGTTATAAGGAAATACAGTGTTGCAGAGTAAAGACAAATACGTATGTATTGGAAATACTCTATGAGAAGAAATAACGCAACATACATTATTAGCTTGTATCTCCTAAACAACAGGTTGTAAGTCAAAAGGATTTGGTGTGGCGTGTACACCTAAACCTGTAGCCTCAAATGAGAACCCACAGGAGAATTTTCTTTCATCAAAATATGTGAGAAAACCACGTTTTAAGGAAATCCCTCAACGTGCAAAATTATCTTGTTTTTCCTAAACAACAAGTTGTAACTCGAAAAGTTTTGGTGTTGCGTGTATGTCTAAGCGTGTAGCCTCAAAAGAGAATGTAAAGGAGAGTTTTTTCTAGAAAGAATATGTAAGAATACCACGTTATAAGGAAATACAGTGTTGCAGAGTAAAGACAAATACGTACATATTGGAAACACTTTAGGAGAAGAAATAACGCATCGTACAAAATTAGCTTGTATCTCCAAAACTCCACGTTGTAACTGGAAAAGATTTGGTGTGGCGTGTACGTCTAAACGTGTAGCCTCAAAAGTGAACCCACCGGACAATTTTCTTTCGTTAATTTTTTTCAGAAAACCACGTTTTAAGGAAATCCTGCATCATGCGAAATCATCTTCTATTTCCTAAACAACATGTTGTAACTCAAAAAGCTTTGGTGTTGCGTGTATGTTTAAGCGTGGAACCTCAAAAGCGAAGGCACAGGTGAGTTTTCTCTCGAAAGAATATGTAAGAATACCACGTTATAAAGAAATACAATTTTGCCATGTAAAGGCAAATAAATACATATTGGAAACACTTTAGGAGAAGAAATAACGCATCGGACAAAATTAGCTTGTATCTCCTAAACAACACGTGGTAACTCGAAAAGGTTTGGTTTGGCATGTACGTCTAAACATGTAGCCGCAAAAGAGAACACAAAGGAGAATTTTCTTTCGTCAAAACTTGTCAGAAAACCACGTTTTATGGAAATCCCGCATCATGCGAAATTATCTTGTTTTTCCTAAACAACACGTTGTAACTCGAAAAGCTTTGGTGTTGCGTATATGTCTAAGCGTGTAGCCTCAAAAGAGAATGCACAGGAGAGTTTTCTCTCGAAAGAACATGTAAGAATACAACGTTATATGGAAATACAGTGTTGCAGAGTAAAGACAAATACGTACATATTGGAAACACTTTGCGAGAAGAAATTACGCATCATGAAATATTAGCTTGTATCTCCTAAACAAAAAGTGGAAACTCACAAACATTTCGTTTGGTGTGTATGTCTAAACGTGTAGCCTCAAAAGAGAGCGCACTGGAGAATTTTCTTTCTTCAAAATTTGTCAGAAAACCACGTTTTAACGAAATCCCGCATCCTGCAAAATTATCTTGTTTTTCCTAAACAACAAGTTGTAACTCGAAAAGCTTTGGTGTTGCGTGTATGTCTAAGTGTGTAGCCTCAAAAGGATATGCAAGGAGAGTTTTCTCTCGAAAGTATATGTAAGAATACCACGTTATAAGGAAATACAGTGTTGCAGAGTAAAGACAAATACGTACATATAGGAAACACTTTAAGAGAAGAAATAAAAAACCGTACAAAATTAGCTTGTATCTCCTAAACAACAGGTTGTAACTCGGAAATATTTGGTGTGACGTGTACGTCTAAACGTGTAGTCTCAAAAGAGAACTAACAGGAGAATTTTTTATCGTCAAAATATGTGAGAAAACCACGTTTTAAGGAAATCCCTCATCGTGCAATATTATCTTGTTTTTCCTAAACAACAAGTTGTAACTCGAAATCTTTGGTGTTGCGTGTATGTCTAAGCGTGTAGCCTCAAAATAGAATGCAAAGGAGAGTTTTTTCTCGAAAGAATATGTAAGAATACCACGTTATAAGGAAATACAGAGTTGCAGAGTAAAGACAAATACGTACATATTGGAAACACTTTTAGAGAAGAAATAACGCATCATACAAAATTATCTTGTATCTCCTAAACAACACGTTGTAACTCGAAAAGTTTTGATGTGGCGTGTACTTATAAACGTGTAGCCTCAAAAGAGAACCCACAGGAGAATTTTCTTTGGTCAAATTTGTCAGAAAACCACGTATTAAGGAAATCCTGCATCGCGGGAAATTATCTTGTTTTTCCTAAACAACACGTTGTAACTCGAAAAGATTTGGTGTTGCGTGTTTGTCTCAGTGTGTAGCCTCAAAAGAGAACACACAGGAGAGTTTTCACTAGAAAAAGTATGTAAGAATACCAGGTTATAAGGAAATACAGTGTTGCAGAATAAAGACAAATACATACTTATTGGAAACACTTTACGAGAAGAAATAACGCATCATACAAAATTAGCTTGTATCTCCTAAACAACAGGTTGTAACTCGAAAGGATCTGGTGTGGCATGTATGTCTAAACGTGTAGCCTCAAAAGAGAACCCACAGGAGAATTTTCTATCGTCAAAATTTGTGAGAAAACCACGTATTAAAGAAATCCCTCATCGTGAAAAATTATCTTGTTTTTCTTAAACAACACGTTGTAACTCGAAAAGCTTTGGTGTTGCGTGTATGTCTAAGCATGTAGCCTCAAAAGAGAACGCAAAGGAGAGTTCTTTCTCGAAAGAATATATAAGAATACCACGTTATAAGGAAATACAGTGTTGCAGAGTAAAGACAAATACGTACATATTGGAAACACTTTACGAGAAGAAATAACGCATCGTACAAAATTAGCTTGTATTTCCTAAACAACACGTTGTAACTCTAAATGATGTGGTGTGGCGTGTATGTCTAAATGTGTAGCCTCAAAAGAGAACCCACAGGACAATTTTCTTTGGTCAAATTTGTCAGAAAACCCTGTCTTAAGGAAATCCCGCATCGTGCGAAATTATCTTGTTTTTCCTAAACAACACGTTGTAACTCGAAAAGCTTTGTTGTTGCGTGTATGTCTAAGCGTGTAGCCTCTAAAGAGTATGCACAGGAGAGTTTTCTCTAGAAAGAACATGTAAGAATACAACGTTATAAGGAAATACAGTGTTGCAGAGTAAAGACAAATACATACTTGTTGGAAACACTTTACAAGAAGAAATAATGCATCGTAAAAAATTAGCTTGTATCTCCTAAACAACACGTGGTAACTCGAAAGGAATTCATGTGGCGTGTACGTCTAAACGTGTAGCCTCAAAAGAGAACCCATAGGAGAATTTTCTTTCTTCAAAATTTGTCAGAAAATCACGTTTTAACGAAATCCCGCATCCTGCGAAATTATCTTGTTTTTCCTAAACAACAAGTTGTAACTCGAAAAGCTTTGGTGTTGTGTGTATGTCTAAGTGTGTATCCACAAAAGGGAATGCACAGGAGAGTTTTCTGTCGAAAGAATATGTAAGAATACCACGTTATAAGGAAATACTGTGTTGCAGAGTAAAGACAAATACGTACATATTGGAAACACTTTAAGAGAAGAAATAACGCATCGTACAAAATTAGATTGTTTCTCCTAAACAACACGTTGTAAATCGAAAAGATTTGGTGTGATGTGTACGTCTAAATGTGTAGCCTTAAAAGAGAACCCACAGGAGAATTTTCTTTCAACAAAATTTGTCAGAAACCACGTTTTAAGGAAATCTTGCATCGTGCAAAATTATCTTGTTTTCCCTAAACAACACGTTGTAACTCGAAAAGCTTTGGTGTTGCGTGTATGTCTAAGCATGTAGCCTCAAACGAGAACACACAGGAGAGTTTTCCCTCGAAAGAATATGTAAGAATACCACGTTATAAGGAAATACAGTGTTGCAGAGTAAAGACAAATACGTATGTATTGGAAATACTCTACGAGAAGAAATAACGCAACATACATTATTAGCTTGTATCTCCTAAACAACAGGTTGTAAGTCAAAAGGATTTGGTGTGGCGTGTACACCTAAACCTGTAGCCTCAAATGAGAACCCACAGGAGAATTTTCTTTCATCAAAATATGTGAGAAAACCACGTTTTAAGGAAATCCCTCAACGTGCAAAATTATCTTGTTTTTCCTAAACAACAAGTTGTAACTCGAAAAGCTTTGGTGTTGCGTGTATGTCTAAGCGTGTAGCCTCAAAAGAGAATGTAAAGGAAAGTTTTTTCTAGAAAGAATATGTAAGAATACCACGTTATAAGGAAATACAGTGTTGCAGAGTAAAGACAAATACGTACATATTGGAAACACTTTAGGAGAAGAAATAACGCATCGTACAAAATTAGCTTGTATCTCCAAAACTACACGTTGTAACTGGAAAGGATTTGGTGTGGCGTGTACGTCTAAACGTGTAGCCTCAAAAGTGAACCCACCGGACAATTTTCTTTCGTTAAATTTTTTCAGAAAACCACGTTTTAAGGAAATCCTGCATCATGCGAAATCATCTTCTATTTCCTAAACAACATGTTGTAACTCAAAAAGCTTTGGTGTTGCGTGTATGTTTAAGCGTGGAGCCTCAAAAGCGAAGGCACAGGTGAGTTTTCTCTCGAAAGAATATGTAAGAATACCACGTTATAAAGAAATACAATTTTGCCGTGTAAAGGCAAATAAATACATATTGGAAACACTTTAGGAGAAGAAATAACGCATCGGACAAAATTAGCTTGTATCTCCTAAACAACACGTGGTAACTCGAAAAGGTTTGGTTTCGCATGTACGTCTAAACATGTAGCAGCAAAAGAGAACACAAAGGAGAATTTTCTTTCGTCAAAATTTGTCAGAAAACCACGTTTTAAGGAAATCCCGCATCATGCGAAATTATCTTGTTTTTCCTAAACAACACGTTGTAACTCGAAAAGCTTTGGTGTTGCGTATATGTCTAAGCGTGTAGCCTCAAAAGAGAATGCACAGGAGAGTTTTCTCTCGAAAGAACATGTAAGAATACAACGTTATATGGAAATACAGTGTTGCAGAGTAAAGACAAATACGTACATATTGGAAACACTTTACGAGAAGAAATTACGCATCATGAAATTTTAGCTTGTATCTCCTAAACAAAAAGTGGAAACTCACAAACATTTCGTTTGGTGTGTATGTCTAAACGTGTAGCCTCAAAAGAGAGCGCACTGGAGAATTTTCTTTCTTCAAAATTTGTCAGAAAACCACGTTTTAACGAAATCCCGCATCCTGCAAAATTATCTTGTTTTTCCTAAACAACAAGTTGTAACTCGAAAAGCTTTGGTGTTGCGTGTATGTCTAAGTGTGTAGCCTCAAAAGGATATGCAATGAGAGTTTTCTCTCGAAAGTATATGTAAGAATACCACGTTATAAGGAAATACAGTGTTGCAGAGTAAAGACAAATACGTACATATTGGAAACACTTTAAGAGAAGAAATAAAAAACCGTACAAAATTAGCTTGTATCTCCTAAACAACAGGTTGTAACTCGAAAATATTTGGTGTGACGTGTACGTCTAAACGTGTAATCTCAAAAGAGAACTAACAGGAGAATTTTTTATCGTCAAAATATGTGAGAAAACCACGTTTTAAGGAAATCCCTCATCGTGCAATATTATCTTGTTTTTCCTAAACAACAAGTTGTAACTCGAAATCTTTGGTGTTGCGTGTATGTCTAAGCGTGTAGCCTCAAAATAGAATGCAAAGGAGAGTTTTTTCTCGAAAGAATATGTAAGAATACCACGTTATAAGGAAATACAGAGTTGCAGAGTAAAGACAAATACGTACATATTGGAAACACTTTTAGAGAAGAAATAACGCATCATACAAAATTATCTTGTATCTCCTAAACAACACGTTGTAACTCGAAAAGTTTTGATGTGGCGTGTACTTATAAACGTGTAGCCTCAAAAGAGAACCCACAGGAGAATTTTCTTTGGTCAAATTTGTCAGAAAACCACGTATTAAGGAAATCCTGCATCGCGGGAAATTATCTTGTTTTTCCTAAACAACACGTTGTAACTCGAAAAGATTTGGTGTTGCGTGTTTGTCTCAGTGTGTAGCCTCAAAAGAGAACACACAGGAGAGTTTTCACTAGAAAAAGTATGTAAGAATACCAGGTTATAAGGAAATACAGTGTTGCAGAATAAAGACAAATACATACTTATTGGAAACACTTTACGAGAAGAAATAACGCATCATACAAAATTAGCTTGTATCTCCTAAACAACAGGTTGTAACTCGAAAGGATCTGGTGTGGCATGTATGTCTAAACGTGTAGCCTCAAAAGAGAACCCACAGGAGAATTTTCTATCGTCAAAATTTGTGAGAAAACCACGTTTTAAAGAAATCCCTCATCGTGAAAAATTATCTTGTTTTTCTTAAACAACACGTTGTAACTCGAAAAGCTTTGGTGTTGCGTGTATGTCTAAGCATGTAGCCTCAAAAGAGAACGCAAAGGAGAGTTCTTTCTCGAAAGAATATATAAGAATACCACGTTATAAGGAAATACAGTGTTGCAGAGTAAAGACAAATACGTACATATTGGAAACACTTTACGAGAAGAAATAACGCATCATACAAAATTAGCTTGTATCTCCTAAACAACAGGTTGTAACTCGAAAGGATCTGGTGTGGCATGTATGTCTAAACGTGTAGCCTCAAAAGAGAACCCACAGGAGAATTTTCTATCGTCAAAATTTGTGAGAAAACCACGTTTTAAAGAAATCCCTCATCGTGAAAAATTATCTTGTTTTTCATAAACAACACGTTGTAACTCGAAAAGCTTTGGTGTTGCGTGTATGTCTAAGCATGTAGCCTCAAAAGAGAACGCAAAGGAGAGTTCTTTCTCGAAAGAATATATAAGAATACCACGTTATAAGGAAATACAGTGTTGCAGAGTAAAGACAAATACGTACATATTGGAAACACTTTATGAGAAGAAATAACGCATCGTACAAAATTAGCTTGTATCTCCTAAACAACACGTTGTAACTCTAAATGATGTGGTGTGGCGTGTATGTCTAAATGTGCAGCCTCAAAAGAGAACCCACAGGACAATTTTCTTTGGTCAAATTTGTCAGAAAACCCCGTCTTAAGGAAATCCCGCATCGTGCGAAATTATCTTGTTTTTCCTAAACAAGGCATTGTAACTCGAAAAGCTTTGGTGTTGCGTGTATGTCTAAGCGTGTAGCCTCAAAGGAGAACACACAGGAGTGTTTTCTCTCGAAAGAATATGTAAGAATACCACGTCATAAGGAAGTACACTGTTGCAGAATAATGACAAATACTTACGTATTGGAAACCCTTAAACTTTAAGAGATGAAATAAAGCATCGTACAAAATTAGCTTGTATCTCCTAAACAACACGTTGTAACTCGAAAAGATTTGGTGTGGCGTGTACATCTAAACGTGTAGCCTCAAAAGAGAACCGCAGGACAATTTTCTTTCGTCAAAATTTTTCAGAAAACCACGTTTTAAGGAAATCCCGCATCGTGAGAAATTATCTTGTTCTTCCTAAGAAACATGTTGTAACTCGAAAAGCTTTGGTGTTGCGTGTATGTCTAAGCATGTAGCCTCAAAAGAGAACGCACAGGAGAGTTTTCTCTCGAAAGAATATGTAAGAATACCACGTTATAAGGAAATACAGTGTTGCAGAGTAAAGACAAATACGTACTTATTGGAAACACTTTTAGAGATGAAATAACGCATCGTTCAAAATTAGCTTGTATCTCCTAAACAACAGGTTGTAACTCGAAAAGATTTGATGTGGCGTGTACGGCTAAACGTGTAGCCTCAAAAGAGAACCCACAGGAGATTTTTTTTTGGTCAAAATTTGTCAGAAAACCACATATTAAGGAAACCCCGCATCGTGTGAAATTATATTGTTTTTCCTAAACAACACGTTGTAACTCGAAAAGCTTTGGTGTTGCGTGTATGTCTAAGCGTGTAGCCTCAAAAGAAAACGCACAGGAGAGTTTTCTCTCGAAAGAATTGTTAAGAATACCACTTTATAAGGAAGTACAGTGTTGCTGAGTAAAGACGAAAACGTACATATTGGAAACCCTTAAACTTAAGAGATGAAATAAAGCATCGTACAAAATTAGCTTGTATCTCCTAAACAACACGTTTTTACTGGAAAAGATTTGGTGTGGCTTGTACGTCTAAACGTGTAGCCCCAAAAGAGAACCCACAGGACTATTTTCTTTCGTCAAAATTTGTCAGCAAACAACGTTTTAAGGAAATCCCGCATCGTGAGAAATTATCTTGTTCTTCCAAAACAACAAGTTGTAACTCGAAAAGCTTTGGTGTTGCTTGTATGTCTAAGCGTGTAGCCTCAAAAGAGAACGCACAGGAGAGTTTTCTCTCGAAAGAATATGCAAGAATACCACGTTATAAGGAAAACAGTGTTTCAGAGTAAAGGCAAATACGTACGTATTGGAAACACTTAAACTTTACGAGAAGAAATAATGCATCTTAAAAAATTAGCTTGTATCTCCTAAACAACACGTTGTAACTCGAAAAGATTTGGTGTGGCGTGTACGTCTAAACGTGTAGCCTCAAAAGAGAACCCTCAGGAGTATTTTCTTTCGTCAAAATTTGTCAGAAAACCACGTTTTAAGGAAATCCCGCATCGTGCTAAATTATCTTGTTTTTCCTAAACAACACATTGTAACTCGAAAAACTGTGGTGTTGCGTGTATGTCTAAGCGTGTAGCCTCAAAAGAGAACGCACAGGAGAGTTTTCTCTCGAAAGAATATGTAAGAATACCACGCTATTAGGAAATACAGAGTTGCAGAGTAAAGAAAAAAACGTATGTATTGGAAACACTTAAACTTTACGAGAAGAAATAACGCATCGTAAAAAAAATTAGCTTGTATCTCCTAAACAGCACGGTGTAACTCAAAAGATTTGGTGTGGTGTGTATGTCTAAAGGTGTAGCCTCAAAAGAGAACCCACAGGAGAATTTTCTTTCGTCAAAATTTGTCAGAACACCACGTTTTAAGGAAATCCTGCATCGTGGGAAATTATCTTGTTCTTCCTAAACAACATGTTGTAACTCGAAAAGCTTTGCCGTTGCGTGTATGTCTAAGCTTGTAGCCTCAAAAGAGAACGCACAGTAGAGTTTTCTCTCGAAAGAATATGAAAGAATACCAGGTTATAAGGAAATACAGTGTTGCAGAGTAAAGACAAATACGTACATATTGGAAACACTTTACGAGAAGAAATAATGCACCATACAAAATTAGCTTGTATCTCCTAAACAACACGTTGTAACTGAAAATGATTTGATGTGGTGTGTACGTCTAAACGTGTAGCCTCAAAAGAGAACCCACAGGAGAATTTTCTTTGGTCAAATTTGTCAGAAAACCACATATTAAGGAAATCCTGCATCGTGGGAAATTATCTTGTTTTTCCTAAACAACACGTTGTAACTCGAAAAGATTTGGTGTTGCGTGTTTGCCTCAGTGTGTAGCCTCAAAAGAGAACACACAGGAGAGTTTTCACTAGAAAGAATATGTAAGAATACCAGGTTATAAGGAAATACAGTGTTGCAGAGTAAAGACAAATACGTACTTATTGGAAACACTTTACGAGAAGAAATAACGCATCATAAAAAATTAGTTTGTATCTCCTAAACAACAGGTTGTAACTCGAAAGGATTTGGTGGGGCATGTACGTCTAAACGTGTAGCCTCAAAAGAGAACCCACAGGAGAATTTTCTATCGTCAAAATTTGTGAGAAAACTACGTTTTAAGGAAATCCCTCATCGTGCAAAATTATCTTGTTTTTCTTAAACAACACTTTGTAACTCGAAAAGCTTTGGTGTTGCGTGTATGTCTAGCATGTAGCCTCAAAAGATAAGGCAAAGGAGAGTTCTCTCTCGAAAGAATATATAAGAATACCACGTTATAAGGAAATACAGTGTTGCAGAGTAAAGACAAATACGTACATATTGGAAACACTTTACTAGAAGAAATAACGCATCGTACAAAATTAGCTTGTATCTCCTAAACAACACGTTGTAACTCTAAATGATTTGGTGTGGCGTGTACGTCTAAACGTGTAGCCTCAAAAGAGAACCCACAGGAGAATTTTCTTTAGTCAAATTTGTCAGAAAACCACGTATTAAGGAAATCCTACATCGTGCGAAATTATCTTGTTTTTCTTAAACAACACGTGGTAACTCGAAAAGCTTTGGTGTTGCGTGTATGTCTCAGCGTGTAGCCTCAAAAGAGAACACACAGGAGAGTTTTCTCTCAAAAGAATATGTAAGAATACCACGTTATAAGGAAATACAGTGTTGCAGAGTAAAGACAAATAGGTACGTATTGGAAACCCTTAAACTTTACGAGATGAAATAAAGCATCGTACAAAATTAGCTCGTATCTACTAAACAACACGTTGTAACTCGAAAAGATTTGGTGTGGCGTGTACGTCTAAACGTGTAGCCTCAAGAGAGAACCCATAGGAGAATTGTCTTTCGTCAAATATTCAGAAAACCACGTTTTAAGGAAATCCCGCATCGTGCGAAATTATCTTGTTTTTCCTAAACAACACCTTGTAACTCGAAAAGCTTTGGTGTTGCCTGTATGTCTAAGTGTGTAGCCTCAAAAGGGAACGCACAGGATAGTTTTCTCTCGAAAGAATATATAAGAATACCACGTTATTAGGAAATACAGTGTTGCAGAGTAAAGACAAATACTTACGTATTGGAAAAACTTTACAAGAAGAAATAACGCATCGTACAAAATTAGCTTGTATCTCCTAAACAACACGTGGTAACTCGAAAAGATTTGGTGTGACGTGTACGTCTAAACGTGTAGCCTCAAAAGATAACCCACAGGAGAATTTTCTTTTGTCAAAATTTGTCAGAAAACCACGTTTTAAGGAAATCCCGCATCGTGCGAAATTATCTTTTTATTCATAAACAACATGTTGTAACTCGAAAAGCTTTAGTGTTGCCTGTATGTCTAAGTGTGTAGCCTCAAAAGGGAACGCACAGGATCGTTTTCTCTCGAAAGAATATATAAGAATACCACATTATAAGGAAATACAGTGTTTCAGAGTAAAGACAAATACTTACGTATTGGAAACACCTTACGAGAAGAATTAACTCATCGTACAAAATTAGCTTGTATCTCCTAAAAAACACGTTGTAACTCGAAAACATTTGGTGTGGCATGTACGACTAAATGTGTAGCCTCAAAAGAGAACCCACAGGAGAATTTTCTTTCGTCAAAATTTTTCAGAAAACCATGTCTTAAGGAAATCCCGCATCGTGTGAAATCATCTACTTTTTCCTAAACAACATGTTGTAACTCGAAAAGCTTTAGTGTTGCGTGTATGTGTAAGCGTGGAGCCTCCAAAGAGAAGGCACAGGAGAGTTTTCTCTCGAAAGAATATGTAAGAATACCACGTTATTAGGAAATACAATTTTGCAGAGTAAATGCAAATAAGTATATATTGGGAACACTTTACAAGAAGAAATAACGCATCGAACAAAATTAGCTTATATCTCCTAAACAACACGTGGTAACTCGAAAAGATTTGGTTTGACGTGTATGTCTAAACGTGTAGCCTCAAAGGAGAACAAAAAGGAGAATTTTCTTTTGTCAAAATTTGTCAGAAAACCACGTTTAAAAGAAATCCCGCATCCTGCGAAATTATCTTGTTTTTCCAAAACAACACGTTGTAACTCGAAAAGCTTTGGTGTTGTGTGTATGTCTCAGTGTGTAGCCTCAAAAGCGAACACACAGGAGAGTTTTCACTCGAAAGAATATGTAAGAATACCAGGTTATAAGGAAATACAGTGTTGCAGAATAAAGACAAATAGGTACGTATTGGAAACACTTTACGAGAAGAAATAACGCATCATACAAAAGTAGCTTGTATCTCCTAAAAAACACGTTGTAACTCGAAAAGATTTGGTGTGGCGTGTACGTCTAAACGTGTAGCCTCCAAAAGAGAACCCACAGGAGAATTTTCTTTGGTCAAATTTGTCAGAAAACCACGTATTAAGGAAATCCTGCATCGTGCGAAATTATCTTGTTTTTCCTAAACAACACGTTGTAACTCGAAAAGCTTTGGTGTTGCGTGTATGTCTCAGCGTGTAGCCTCAAAAGAGAACACACAGGAGAGTTTTCTTTCAAAAGAATATGTAAGAATACCACGTTATAAGGAAATACAGTGTTGCAGAGTAAAGACAAATACGTATGTATTGGAAACCCTTAAACTTTATGGGATGAAATAAAGCACCGTACAAAATGAGCTCATATCTCCTAAACAACATGTTGTAACTCGAAAAGATTTCTTGTGGCATGTACGTCTAAACGTGTAGCCTCAAAAGCGAACCCACAGGAGAATTTTCTTTCATCAAAATTTGTCAGAATCCACGTTTTAAGGAAATATCGTATCGTGCGAAATTATCTTGTTTTTCCTAAACAACACGTTGTAACTTGAAAAGATTTGGTGTTGCGTGTATGTCTAAGCGTGTAGCCTCAAAAGAGAACACACAGGAGAGTTTTCTCTCGAAAGAATACGTAAGAATACCACTTTAAAAGAAGTACAGTGTTGCTGAGTAAAGACAAAAACGTACATATTGGAAACCCTTAAACTTTACGAGATGAAATAAAGCATCGTACAAAATTAGCTTGTGACTCATAAACAACACGTTGTTACTCGAGAGGATTTAGTGTGGCCTGTACCTCTAAACGAGGAGCCTCAAAAGAGAACCCACAGGACAATTTTCTTTCGTCAAAATTTGTCAGAAAACCACGTTTTAAGGAAATCCCGCATCGTGAGAAATTATCTTGTTCTTCCTAAACAACACGTTTTAACTCAAAAAGCTTAGGTGTTGCGTGTATATCTAAGCGTATAGCCTTAAAGGAGAATGCACAGGAGAGTTTTCTCTCGAAGGAATATGTAAGAATATCACGTTATACAGAAATACAGGGTTGCAAAGTAAAGACAAATACATATGTATTGGAAACACTTTATGAGAGAAATAACGCATCATACAAAAATAGTTTGTATGTCCTAAACAACACGTTGTAACTTGAAAACATTTGGTGTTCCGTGTATGTCAAAACGTGTAGCCTCAAAAGAGAACCCCCAGTAGAATTTTCTTTCGTCAAAATTTTTCAGAAAACCACGTTTTAAGGACATTCTGCATCGTGCGAAATTATCTTGTTTTACATAAACAACACAATGTAACTCGAAGAGCTTTGGAGTTGCATGTATGTCTAAGCGTGTAGCCTCAAAAGAGAACGCACAGGAGAGGTTTCTCTCGAAAGAATATGTAAGAATACCACGTTATAAGGAAATACAGTGCTGCAGAGTAAAGACAAATACGTAAGTAAGGGAAACACTTTACGAGAAGAAATAATGCATGGTAAAAAATTAGCTTGTATCTCCTAAACAAAACGATATAACTCAAAAAGATTTGGTGTGGCGTGTATGTCTAAACAGTTAGCCTCAAAGGAGAACCCACAGGAGAATTTTCTTTCGTCAAAAATTTTCAGAACCACGTTTTAAGGAAATCCCGCTTCGTGCTAAATTATCTTGTTTTTCCTAAACAACATGTTGTAACTCGAAAAGCTTTGGTGTTGCGTGTATGTCTAAGCGTGTAGCCTCAAAAGAGAACGCACAGTAGAGTTTTCTCTCGAAAGAATATGTAAGGATACCACATTATAAGGAAATACAGTGTTGCAGAGTAAAGACTAATACATACGTATTGGAAACACTTTATGAGAGAAATAACGCATCTTGCAAAATTAGCTTGTATGTCCTAAACAACACGTTGGAACTCGAAAAGTTTTGGTGTGGCATGTACGTCTAAACGTGTAGCCTCAAAAGAGTACCCATAGGAGAGTTTTATTTCTTCAAAATTTGTCAGAAAACCACGTTTTAAGGAAATCCCGCATCGTGCGAAATTATGTTGTTTTTCCTAAATAACACGTTGTAACTCGAAAAGCTTTGGTGGTGCGTGTATATCTAAGCACGTAGCCTCAAAGGAGAATGCACAGGAGAGTTTTCTCTCGAAAGAATATGCAAGAATACCACGTTATAAGGAAATACAGTGTTGCAGAGTAAAGGCAAATATGTACGTAATGGAAACACTTAAACTTTATGAGAAGAAATAACGCTTCGTAAAAAAATTAGCTTGTATCTCCTAAACAACACGTTGTAACTCGAAAAGATTTGATGTGGTGTGTACGTCTAAATGTGTAGCCTCAAAAGAAAACCCACAGGAGTATTTTCTTTCGTCATAATTTGTCAGAAAACCACGTTTTAAGGAAATCCCGCATCGTGCTAAATTATCTTGTTTTTCCTAAACAACACATTGTAACTCAAAAAGCTTTGGTGTTGCGTGTATGTCAAAGCATGTAGCCTCAAAAGAGAACGCACAGGAGAGTTTTCTCTCGAAAGAATATGTAAGAATACCACGTTATAAGGAAATACAGTGTTGCAGAGTAAAGACAAATACGTACTTATTGGAAACACTTAAACTTTACGAGAAGAAATAAGGCATCGTACAAAATTAGTATGTATCTCCTAAACATCACGTTATAACTCGAAAAGATTTGGTGTGGTGTGTACGTCTAAAAGTGTAGCCTCAAACGAGAACCCACAGGAGAATTTTCGTTCATCAAAATTTGTCAGAAAACCTCGTTTTACGGAAATCCTGAATCGTGCGAAATTATCTTGTTTTTCCTAAGCAACACGTGGTAACGCAAAAATCTTTGGTGTTGCGTGTATGTCTAAGCGTGTAGCCTCAAAAGAGAATGCAAAGGAGAGTTTTTTTCTCGAAAGAATATATAAGAATACCACGTTATTAGGAAATACAGTGTTGCAGAGTAAAGACAAATATTTACGTATTGGAAAAACGTTACAAGAAGAAATAACGCATCGTACAAAATTAACTTGTATCTCCTAAACAACACGTGGTAACTCGAAAAGATTTGGTGTGACGTGTACGTCTAAACGTGTAGCCTCAAAAGATAACCCACAGGAGAATTTTCTTTTGTCAAAATTTGTCAGAAAACCACGTTTTAAGGAAATCCCGCATCGTGCGAAATTATCTTTTTATTCATAAACAACATGTTGTAACTCGAAAAGCTTTGGTGTTGCCTGTATGTCTAAGTGTGTAGCCTCAAAAGGGAACGCACAGGATAGTTTTCTCTCGAAAGAATATAAAAGAATACCACGTTATAAGGAAATACAGTGTTTCAGAGTAAAGACAAATACTTACGTATTGGAAACACCTTACGAGAAGAATTAACTCATCGTACAAAATTAGCTTGTATCTCCTAAACAACACGTGGTAACTCGAAAATATTTGGTGTGACGTGTACGACTAAATGTGTAGCCTCAAAAGATAACCCACAGGAGAATTTTCTTTTGTCAAAATTTGTCAGAAAACCACGTTTTAAGGAAATCCCGCATCGTGCGAAATTATCTTTTTATTCATAAACAACATGTTGTAACTCGAAAAGCTTTAGTGTTGCCTGTATGTCTAAGTGTGTAGCCTCAAAAGGGAACGCACAGGATCGTTTTCTCTCGAAAGAATATATAAGAATACCACATTATAAGGAAATACAGTGTTTCAGAGTAAAGACAAATACTTACGTATTGGAAACACCTTACGAGAAGAATTAACTCATCGTACAAAATTAGCTTGTATCTCCTAAAAAACACGTTGTAACTCGAAAACATTTGGTGTGGCATGTACGACTAAATGTGTAGCCTCAAAAGAGAACCCACAGGAGAATTTTCTTTCGTCAAAATTTTTCAGAAAACCATGTCTTAAGGAAATCCCGCATCGTGTGAAATCATCTACTTTTTCCTAAACAACATGTTGTAACTCGAAAAGCTTTAGTGTTGCGTGTATGTGTAAGCGTGGAGCCTCCAAAGAGAAGGCACAGGAGAGTTTTCTCTCGAAAGAATATGTACATAAGTACATATTGGAAACACTTTATGAGAAGAAATAAGGCATCGAACAAAATTAGCTGTCTTTACTCTGCAACACTGTATTTCCTTATAACGTGGTATTCTTACATATTCTTTCGAGAGAAAACTCTCCTGTGCCTTCTCTTTTGAGGCTACACACTTAGACATACACGCAACACGAAAGCTTTTCGAGTTACAACGTGTTGTTTAGGAAAAACAAGATAATTTCGCACGATGTGGGATTTCCTTAAAACGTGATTTTCTGAAAAATTTTGACAAAAGAAAATTCTCCTTTGGGTTCTCTTTTGATGCTACACGTTAAGACGTACACGCCACAGCAATTCTTTTCGAGTTACAACGTGTAGTTTTGGAGATACAAGCTAATTTTGTACGATGCGTTATTTCTTCTAGTAAAGTGTTTCCAATAAGTACGTATTTGTCTTTACTCTGCAAAACTGTATTTCGTTATAACATGGTATTCTTACATATTCTTTCGAGAGAAAACTCTCCTCTGCCTTCTCTTTTGAGGCTACACACTTAGACATACACGCAACATGAAAGCTTTTCGACTTACAACGTGTTGTTTAGGAAAAACAAGATAATTTCGCACGATGCGGGATTTCCTTAAAACGTGATTTTCTGAAAAATTTTGACGAAAGAAAATTCTCCTTTCGGTTCTCTTTTGAGGCTACACGTTTAGACGTTCACGCCACACCAATTCTTTTCGAGTTAAAACGTGTAGTTTTGGAGATACAAGCTAATCTTGTACCATGAATTATTTCTTCTCGTAAAGTGTTTCCAATACGTACGTATATGTCTTTACTCTGCAAAATTGTATTTCCTTATAACGTAGTATTCTTACATATTCTTTCGAGAGAAAACTCTCCTGTGCCTTCTGTTTTGAGGCTACACACTTAGACATACACGCAACACAAAAGCTTTTCGAGTTACAACATGTTGTTTAGGAAAAACAAGATAATTTCGCATGATGCGGATTTCCTTAAAACGTGAGTTTCTGAAAAATTTTGACGAAAGAAAATTCTCCTTTGGGTTCTCTTAAAATTGTCCTTTGGGTGGTCTTTTGAGGCTACACGTTTAGATGTACACGCCACACCAAATCTTTTCGAATTGCAACGTGTTGTTTAGGACATACAAGCTAATTTTGCAAGATGCGTTATTTCTATCATAAAGTGCTTCCAATACGTACGTATTTGTCTTTACTCTGCCACACTGTATTTCCTTATAACGTGGTATTCTTACATATTCTTTCGAGAGAAAACTCTCCTGTGTGTTCTCTTTTGGGGCTACACACTTAGACATACACCCAACACCAAAGCTTTTCGAGTTAAAGCGTGTTGTTTAGGAAGAACAAGATAATTTCTCACGATGCGGGATTTTCTTAAAACGTGGTTTTCTGACGAATTTTGACGAAAGAAAATTGTCCTGTGGGTTCTCTTTTGAGGCTACACGTTTAGACGTACACGCCACACCAAATCTTTTCGAGTTACAACGTGTTGTTTAGGAGATACAAGCTAATTTTGTACGATGCTTTATTTCATCTCGTAAGTTTATGGACTTCCAATACATACGTATTTGTCTTTACTCTGCAACACTGTATTTCCTTATAACGTGGTATTCTTACATATTCTTTCGAGAGAAAACTCTCCTGTGCATTCTCTTTTGAGGCTACATGCTCAGACATACACGCAGCACCAATGCTTTTCTAGTTACAACGTGTTGTTTAGGAAAAACAAGATAATTTCGCACGATGCGGGATTTCCTTAAAACGTGGTTTTCTGACAAATTTTGACTAAAGAAAATTCTCCTGTGGGTTCTCTTTAGAGGCTACACGTTTAGACATACACGCCACACCAAATCTTTTCGAGTTACAACGTGTTGTTTAGGATATACAAGCTAATTGTGTACTATGTGTTATTTCTTCTCGTAAAGTTTAAGTGTTTCCAATAAGTATGTATTTGTCTTTACTCTGCAACACTGTATTTCCTTATAACGTGGTTTTCCTACATATTCTTTCGGGAGAAAACTCTCCTGTGCATTCTCTTTTGAGGCTACACGCTTAGACATACACGCAACACCAAAGCTTTTCGAGTTACAACATGTAGTTTAGGAAAAACAAGATAATTTCTCACGATGCAGTATTTCCTTAAAACGTGGTTTTCTGACAAATTTTGACGAAAGAAATCTCTCCTGTGGGTTCTCTTTTGAGGCTACACGTTTAGACGTACACGCCACACCAAATCATTTCGAGTTACAGTGTGTTGTTTAGGAGATAAAAGCTAATTTTGCATGATGCGTTATTTCTTCTCCTAAAGTTTTTTCCAATAAGTACATATTTGTCAATACTCTGCAACACTGTATTTCCTTATAACGTGGTATTCTTACATATTCTTTTGAGAGAAAACTATCCTGTGAGTTCTCTTTGGAGGCTACACGCTTAGACATACACGCAACACCAAAGCTTTTCGTGTTACAACGTGTTGATTAGGAAAAACAAGATAATTTCGCACGATGCGGGATTTCCTTAAAATGTGGTTTTCTGACAAATTTTGAAGTAAGAAAATTATCCTGTGGGTTCTCTTTTGAGGCTACCCATTTAGACGTACACGCCACACCAAATCTTTTTGAGTTACCACGCGTTGTTTCGGAGATACAAGCTAATTTTTTGCCATGCGTTATTTCTTCTCATAATGTGTTTCCAATACTTTCGTATTTGTCTTTACTCTGCAGCAATATATTTCCTTATAACATGGTATTCTTACATATTCTTTCGAGAGAAAACTCTCCTGTGCATTCTCTTTTGAGGCTACACACTTAGACATATACGCAAAACCAAAGCTTTTCTAGTTACAACGTGTTGTTTAGGAAAAACAAGATAATTCCTCACGATGTGGGATTTCCTTAAAACGTGGTTTTCTGACAAATTTTGACGAACGAAAACTATCCTGTGGGTTCTCTTTTGAGGCTACACGTTTAGACGTAGACACCACACCAAATCTTTTCGAGTTACAATGTCTTGTTTAGGACATACAAGCTAATTTTGCAAGATGCGTTATTTCTCTCATAAAGCGCTTCCAATACGTACGTATTTGTCTTTACTCTGCCACACTGCATTTCCTTATAACGTGGTATTCTTACATATTCTTTTGAGAGAAAACTCTCCTGTGCGTTCTCTTTTGGGGCTACATGCTTAGACATACACCCAACACCAAAGCTTTTCGAGTTAAAACGTGTTGTTTAGGAAGAACAAGATAATTTCTCACGATGCGGTATTTCCTTAAAACGTGGTTTTCTGAAAAATTTTGACAAAAGAAAATTATCCTGTGGGTTCTCTTTTGAGGCTACACGTTTAGACGTACAGGCCACACCAAATCTCTTCGAGTTACAACGTGTTGTTTAGGAGATACAAGCTAATATTGTACGTTGCTTTATTTCATCTCATAAAGTTTGTGGGTTTCCAATACATACTTATCTGTCTTTACTCTGCAACACTGTATTTCCTTACAACGTGGTATTCTTACATATTCTTTCGAGAGAAAACTCTCCTGTGCGTTCTCTTTTGGAGGCTACACGATTAAACATGCACGCAACACCAAAGCTTTTCGAATTACATTTTGTTGTTTAGGAAAAAAAAGATAATTTAGCACGATGCGGGAATTCCTTAAAACGTGGTTTTCTGACAAATTTTGACGAATGAAAATACTCCTGTGGGTTCTCTTTTGAGGCTACACGTTTAGATGTACACGCCACACCAAATCTTTTCGAGTTACAACGTGTTGTTTAGGAGATACAAGCTAATTTTTGAAGATGCGTTATTTCTTCTCATAAAGTTTAAATTTTTCCAATACATACATATTTGCCTTTACTCTGCAACACTGTATTTCCTTATAACGTGGTATTTTTGCATATTCTTTCGAGAGAAAACTCTCCTGTGCGTTCTCTTTTGAGGCTACATGCTTAGACATACATGCAACACCAAAGCTTTTCGAATTACAACCTGTTGTTTAGGAAAAACAAGATAATTTCTCACGATGCGGATTTCCTCAAAACGTGGTTTTCTGAAAAATTTTGACGAAAGAAAATTCTCCTGTGGGTTCTCTTTTGAGGCTACATGATTAGTTGTAAATGCCACACCAAATCTTTTCGAGTTACAACGTGTTGTTTAGGAGACACAAGCTAATTTTTTACGATGCATTATTACTTCTTGTAAATTGTTTCCAATACGTATGTGTTTGTCTTTACTCTGCAACACTGTATTTCCTTATAACGTGGTATTCTTACATATTCTTTCGAGAGAAAACTCTCCTGTGCGTTCTCTTTTGAGGCTACACGCTTAGACATACACGCAACACCAAAGCTTTTCGAATTACAACGTGTTGTTTAGGAAGAACAAGATAATTTCTCACGATGCGGGATTTCCTTAAAACGTGGTTTTCTGACAAATTTTGACGAAAAAAAATTGTCCTGTGGTTCTCTTTTGAGGCTACACGTTTAGACGTACACGCCACACCAAATGTTTTCGAGTTACAACCTGTTGTTTAGGAGATACAAGCTAATTTTGTATGATGCTTTATTTCATCTTGCTAATTTTAAGGGTTTCCAATACGTAAGTATTTGTCTTTATTCTGGAACATTGTACTTCCTTATAACGTGGTATTCTTACATATTCTTTCGAGATAAAACTCTTCTGTGTGTTCTCTTTTGAGGCTACATGCTTAGACATACACGCAACACCAAAGCTTTTCGAGTTACAACGCGTTGTTTAGGAAAAACAAGATAATTTCGCACGATGCGGGTTTTCCTTAATACGTGGTTTTCTGACAAATTTTTACCAAAGAAAATTCTCCTGTGGGTTTTCTTTTGAGGCTACACATTTAGACGTACACGCCACACCAAATGTTTTAGAGTTCCAACGTGTTGTTTAGGAGATACAAACTAAGTTTTTACAATTCGTTATTTCTCCTCATAAAGTGTTTCCAATAAGTACGTATTTGTCTTTACTCTGCAGCACTGTATTTCCTTATAACGTGGTATTCTTACATATTCTTTCGAGAGAAAACTCTCCTGTGCGTTCTCTTTTGAGGCTACACGCTTAGACATACACGCAACACCAAAGCTTTTCGAATTACAACGTGTTGTTTAGGAAAAACAAGATACTCTCTCACGATAATTTTGCACGATGCAGGATTTCCTTAAAACGTGGTTTTCTGAAAATTTTGATGAAAGAAAATTCTCCTATGGGTTCTCTTTTGAGGCTACACGTTTAGACGTACACTCCACACCAAATCATTTCAAGTTACAACGTGTTGTTTAGGAGATACGAGCTAATTTTGTACGATGCTTTATTTCATCTCTTAAAGTTTAAGGGTTTCCAATACGTACGTATTTGTCTTTACTCTGCAACACTGTATTTCCTTATAACGTGGTATTCTTACATATTCTTTCGAGAGAAAACTCTCCTGTGTGTTCTCTTTTGAGGCTATACACTGAGACATACACGCAACACCAAAGCTTTTCGAGTTACAACGTGTTGTTTAGGAAAAACAAGATAATTTCGCACGATGCAGGATTTCCTTAATACGTGGTTTTCTGACAAATTTGACCAAAGAAAATTCTCCTGTGGGTTCTCTTTTGAGGCTACACGTTTAGACGTACACGCCACATCAAATCTTTTCGAGTTACAACGTGTTGTTTAGGAGATACAAGCTAATTTTGTACAATGCGTTATTTCTTCTCGTAAAGTGTTTTCAATACGTACGTATTTGTCTTTACTCTGCAACACTGTATTTCCTTATAACGTGGTATTCTTACAAATTCTATCGAGAAAAAACTCTCCTTTGCGTTCTCTTTTGAGGCTACGCGCTTAGACATACACGCAACACCAAAACTTTTCGAGTTACAACTTGTTGTTTAGGAAAAAGAAGATAATTTTGCACGATGAGGGATTTCCTTAAAACGTGGTTTTCTCACATATTTTGACGATAGAAAATTCTCCTGTCGGTTCTCTTTTGAGGCTACACGTTTAGACGTACATGCCACACCAAATCCTTTCGAGTTACAACCTGTTGTTTAGGAGATACAAGCTAATATAGTATGATGCGTTATTTCTTCTTGTAAAGTGTTTCCAATACATACGTTTTTGTCTTTACTCTGCAACACTGTATTTCCTTATAACGTGGTATTCTTACATATTCTTTCGAGAGAAAACTCTCCTGTGCGTTCTCCTTTGAGTCTACACGCTTAGCCATACACGCAACACAGAAGATTTTCGAGTTACAACGTGCTGTTTAGGTAAAACTAGATAATTTCGCACGATGCGAGATTTCGTTAAAACGTGATTTCTGACAAATTTTGATGTAAGAAAATTCTACTGTCGGTTCTCTTTTGAGGCTTCATGTTTAGACGTACATGTCACACGAAATCTTTTCGAGTTACAACGTGTTTTTTAGGAGATACAAGCCAATTTTGTACGATGCTTTATTTCTGCTCTTAAAGTGTTTCCAATATGTACGTATTTGTCTTTTCTCTGCGACACTGTATTTCCTTATAACGTGGTATTCTTACATATTCTTTCGAGAGAAAAAACTCTCCTGTGCATTCCCTTTTGAGGCTACACACTTAGACATACACGCAACACCAAAGATTTTCGAGTTACAACTTGTTGTTTAGGAAAAACAAGATAATTTTGCAGGATGTGGGATTTCGTTAAAACGTGGTTTTCTGACAAATTTTGAAGAAAGAAAATTCTCCAGTGGTTTCTCTTTTGAGGCTTCACTTTTACACGTACACGCCAAACAAAATGTTTTGGAGTTTTCACTTGTTGTTTAGGAGATACAATCTAATATTGTATGATGCATAATTTCTTCTCGTAAAGTGTTTCCAATATGTACTTTTTGTCTTTACTTTGCAACACTGTATTTCCTTATAACGTTGTATTCTTACATGTTCTTTCGAGAGAAAACTCTCTTGTTCATTCTCTTTTGAAGCTACACACTTAGAAATACACGCAACACCAAAGCTTTTCGAGTTACAACGTGTTGTTTAGGAAAAACAAGATAATTTCGGAGGATGCGGGATTTCCTTAAAACGTGGTTTTCTGACAAATTTTGACGAAAGAAAATTCCCCTTTGTGTTCTCTTTTGAGGCTACACGTTTAGACGTACACGCCAAACCAAAACTTTTCGAGTTACCACGTGTTGTTTAGGAGATACAAGCTAATTTTGTTCGATGTTTTATTTCTTCTCGTAAAGTGTTCCCAATATATACTTATTTGTCTTTACTCTACAAAATTGTATTTCCTAATAACGTGGTATTCTTACATATTCTTTTGAGAGAAAACTCTCCTGTGCCTTCTCTTTTGAGGCTCCATGCTTACACATACACGCAACACGAAAGCTTTTGGAGTTACAACATGTTGTTTAGGAAAAAGAAGATGATATCGCACGATGCGGACTTTCATTAAAACATAGTTTTCTGAAAAATTTTGACGAAAGAAAATTCTCCTGTGGGTTCTCTTTTGAGACTACACGTTTAGACGTACACGCCACACCAAATCTTTTCGAGTTACAACCTGTTGTTTAGGAGATACAAGCTAATTTTGTATGATGCGTTAATTCTTCTCGTAAGGTGTTTCCAATACGTAAGTATTTGTCTTTACTCTGCAACAATGTATTTCCTTATAACGTGGTATTCTTACATATTCTTTCAAGAGAAAACTAACCTGTTTGTTCCCTTTTGAGGCTACACACTTAGACATACAGGCAACACCAAAGCTTTTTGAGTTACAACGTGTTGTTTATGAATAAAAGGATAATTTCGCACGATGTGGGATTTCCTTAAAACGTGGTTTTCTGACAAATTTTGACAAAAGAAAATTCTCCTGTGGGTTCTCTTTTGACGCTAAACGTATAGACGTGCACGCCACACCAAATCCTTTCGAGTTACCATGTGTTGTTTAAGAGATACAAGCTAATTTTGTATGATGTGTTATTTCTTCTCGTAAAGTGTTTCCAAAACGTACGTATTTGTCTTTCTCTGCAACACTGTATTTCCTTATAACGTGGTATTCTTACATATTCTTTCGAGGAAAAACTCTCCTGTGCATTCTCTTTTGAGGCTACACGCTTAGACATACATGCAACACCAAGGCTTTTCGAGTTACAACGTGTGTTTAGGAAAAACAAGATAATTTCGCACGATGCAAGATTTCCATAAAACGTGGTTTTCTGAAAAATTTTGACGAAAAAAGTTCTCCTGTGGGTTCTCTTTTGAGGCTACACGTGTAGAGGTACGAGCCACACGAAATCTTTTCGAGTTACAACGTGCTGTTTAGGAGATACAAGCTAATTTTGTACGATGCGTTATTTCTTCTCTTAAAGTGTTTCCAATACGTACTTAGTTGTCCTTACTCTGCAACACCGTATTTCCTTATAACGTGGTATTCCTACATATTCTTTCAAGAGAAAACTTTTCTGTGCGTTCTCTTTTGAGGCTACACGCTTAGACATACACGCAACCCCAAAGCTTTTCGATTTACAACGTGTTGTTTGGAAAAACAAGATAATTTCGCACGATGCGAGATTTTCTTAAAACGTGGTTTCTGACAAATTTTGATGAAAGAAAATTCTCCTGTGGGTTCTCTTTTGAGGCTACACGTTTAGACGTACACGTCACACCAAATCTTTTCGAGTTATAACGTGTTGTTTAGGAGAAACAA
The DNA here is from genome assembly GCF_947179515.1 of Apodemus sylvaticus. Lineage (NCBI taxonomy): Eukaryota > Metazoa > Chordata > Mammalia > Rodentia > Muridae > Apodemus > Apodemus sylvaticus. Next base: position 1,924,174 of record NW_026263196.1, read on the forward strand.
GCTAATTTTGTATGATGTGTTATTTCTTCTCCTAAAGTGTTTCCAATACATATGTATTTTTGTTGACTCTACAACACTGTATTTCCTTATAACGTGGTATTCTTACCTATTCTTTTGAAAGAAAACTCTCCTGTGCTTTCCCTTTTGAGGCTCCACGCTTAGACATACACGCAACACTAAAGCTTTTCGAGTTACAACATGTTGTTTAGGAAAAAGAAGATGATTTCGCACGATGCGGGATTTCCTTAATACGTGGTTTTCTGAAAAATTTTAACGAAAGAAAATTCTCCTGTGGGTTCTCTTTTGAGGCTACACGTTTAGACGTAAATGCCACATCAAATCTTTTCGAGTTACAAAGTGTTGTTTAGGAGATACAAGCTAATTTTGTACGATGCGTTAATTCTTCTCATTAAGTGATTCCAATACGTACGTATTTGTCTTTACTCTGCAATACTGTATTTCATTATAATGTGGTATTTTTT